>NC_073691.1:48714489-49074442 GCF_029784155.1 Uranotaenia lowii | reverse complement strand
TTGTCATTTTTGTCATTTTTGTCATTTTTGTCATTTTTGTCATTTTTGTCATTTTTGTCATTTTTGTCATTTTTGTCATTTTTGTCATTTTTGTCATTTTTGTCATTTTTGTCATTTTTGTCATTTTTGTCATTTTTGTCATTTTTGTCATTTTTGTCATTTTTGTCATTTTTGTCATTTTTGTCATTTTTGTCATTTTTGTCATTTTTGTCATTTTTGTCATTTTTGTCATTTTTGTCATTTTTGTCATTTTTGTCATTTTTGTCATTTTTGCCATTTTTGTCATTTTTGTCATTTTTGTCATTTGTGTCATTTGTGTCATTTTTGTCATTTTTGTCATTTTTGTCATTTTTGTCATTTTTGTCATTTTTGTCATTTTTGTCATTTTTGTCATTTTTGTCATTTTTGTGATTTTTGTCATTTTTGTCATTTTTGTCATTTTTGTCATTTTTGTCATTTTTGTCATTTTTGTCATTTTTGTCATTTTTGTCATTTTTGTCATTTTTGTCATTTTTGTCATTTTTGTCATTTTTGTCATTTTTGTCATTTTTGTCATTTTTGTCATTTTTGTCATTTTTGTCATTTTTGTCATTTTTGTCATTTTTGTCATTTTTGTCATTTTTGTCATTTTTGTCATTTTTGTCATTTTTGTCATTTTTGTCATTTTTGTCATTTTTGTCATTTTTGTCATTTTTGTCATTTTTGTCATTTTTGTCATTTTTGTCATTTTTGTCATTTTTGTCATTTTTGTCATTTTTGTCATTTTTGTCATTTTTGTCATTTTTGTCATTTTTGTCATTTTTGTCATTTTTGTCATTTTTGTCATTTTTGTCATTTTTGTCATTTTTGTCATTTTTGTCATTTTTGTCATTTTTGTCATTTTTGTCATTTTTGTCATTTTTGTCATTTTTGTCATTTTTGTCATTTTTGTCATTTTTGTCATTTTTGTCATTTTTGTCATTTTTGTCATTTTTGTCATTTTTGTCATTTTTGTCATTTTTGTCATTTTTGTCATTTTTGTCATTTTTGTCATTTTTGTCATTTTTGTCATTTTTGTCATTTTTGTCATTTTTGTCATTTTTGTCATTTTTGTCATTTTTGTCATTTTTGTCATTTTTGTCATTTTTGTCATTTTTGTCATTTTTGTCATTTTTGTCATTTTTGTCATTTTTGTCATTTTTGTCATTTTTGTCATTTTTGTCATTTTTGTCATTTTTGTCATTTTTGTCATTTTTGTCATTTTTGTCATTTTTGTCATTTTTGTCATTTTTGTCATTTTTGTCATTTTTGTCATTTTTGTCATTTTTGTCATTTTTGTCATTTTTGTCATTTTTGTCATTTTTGTCATTTTTGTCATTTTTGTCATTTTTGTCATTTTTGTCATTTTTGTCATTTTTGTCATTTTTGTCATTTTTGTCCTTTTTGTCATTTTTGTCATTTTTGTCATTTTTGTCATTTTTGTCATTTTTGTCATTTTGTTTTAAGTATTGTGGTTTACAAGGTTTGACTTAAATAAATAAATTATTTAATTTATGGTTGTGGTGATCTTCATTCTGGGTTGGACGATAGATAAAACACAGATTTAAGTTTCCAAAGTAGTATGCCAACCACTTTGATTGATTTCAATCCCAACCAATTAAAAAATCTTGTTCGACATCATCCGCTTTGAGAGTGCTCTATAAAATAATTTCATCTTGTCATCGTCAAATGTTGAAACAGAACCGCATCGTTTCCACCACATCGGTAAAAATTATGGAAATTCCTTTCATTATTCATAGCTTTTCCATCCGCTTGCTCGTGACTTCCTTCCATTTACCCTTTCCTTCCACGCACACGCAAACACAACCTGGTTAAATATAAAAGCTCCCATTTATGACTTTCTCTACCGGTGCCTGCAGTTGGCTTGGGTCCTTTTTATCAGCATATGCAGATATGCACTTGAGAGCAGCCTTCTGCAGTAACACCCCCATTTGACTTCCCTCGCTCACTGGAGCTTCGTTGACTTGAAGGCGTTATTACAAAACATACAGGACCCATTCAAAATCCCCCACAAAAAGAGAGCTGGGAACGAAAATTCAAAGCTTTTCCACCCCATACCCCTGAAGTTAGGCCAAGGACATTGCATCGCAGTGCCAGTAGTGGAGGGAAAAAGTCCTTGAATCCAACTGGTGCCAAACGCTTGGGTCTTCTTTGTTCCGCCTGTGGGAGATGATGGTTTCCGGTAGCAAAATATGGTTTTTGCATGCACTGCCATGATTTTTCCTTCCCTTTTTCCTTTCCGTCATCATCAACAGCAGGTTGCTTGTAGTTTTCCCACCCCCACCCACACAAACCACCACTAAACAAACTAACTTTATCATGCATTCAAACGATGACGACGGTGATGACGACTACGGCTAGGACGAAAGCATGAATTTACGTTCCACCCAAAAAAGTGGATGCTTTAGACACAATTAAAATCTCATTTATTACCTTGGTCTCGTTTGCTTCGGGTTTCGGTACTTGAAGCAGGTTCTGTTTAAACGATTCAAGTGCTTTGCATTATCATCAACCCTCGGAGTGTAGGCAGTCGGGATGAAATGTTGGTTGATAATTTTAATTAACATTTCCTGGTTGACAGGAAACCGAAAATCTTTTTTTTTGTTGGATTGGTAAGCCAATTTTTTTTACCAAAATAGCCTCATTTTGAAGCTAGCGGGGCTACATAGACAAAAAAAATGCATAAAATCGAAGGTCTTTAATAGTCAAAACCCATTTAGCCCGCGGGCCATAAGGTTTTTGAAACATAAAGATTTCTGTTTCTCGAAGAAATTCATTTTCTGTTGTCTTCTAGCTTTAAACTCTGGATATTTTGGTGAAAATCATTGCCAACCATTGTGCTGTTCCTGAAATTATAAATACACTTTCTTTCTTTAATTAAAGAAAAAAATATTTTTTTTAACATTTTATTTTCAATCATACTGCAAAATAGTGTTTTTTTATTTATAATTCATTTTGAAATAGTTTTTGAAGGGTAGGAAAGTTCTCTCACTTTTCTCTTAACACTACTCATCAGCTTCTGCACAGCGCCTTCTCCGACCATCTTTATTACTCCAGAGTCCAATCTTACTTGAATTTATCAACTCTGTCCGCTGGTTACATGTCACAAGTATCAATTTTAGCTTTGTTATGGTCAGCAACATATCAGCTAAAGCATGTCTCAGCAGGCTTGCCATTTCTCCAGCGAGAATCACCGACGTGCTCGGTTTTCGATTCTCGGTAGAGATTCTCTGAAACGCACCGCAGAGATTTTTAGCCGAACCTCTGTAGAGAATCTGTAAAGCAACACGACAAAGCGAACACACACTACAGTGACAAAATTTGTTCACCACGGAGAGCGACAGCGACGGCAGCTGGCTTGGCTTGTTGCATTTACAAACACATACAAAGCTGAACCACTCGCCCGAAACGTTCATCGTTTGTTGATGCTATTGTTATGCACACCATCGTGTTTGTTTTTGTCTTTGCTTTTTCGTGGCTTGAACTAGTCGGTTCTGTGTTTTCACCGGGGTGCTCTACGGTGACACATTGTCGCACGCCGGAGCTATTGAAATAAGGTGTGGCTTTCGAAACCGGGGTGCGAATAATGTGTGGAGAGGAACAAAAAATCTCACCCGGGTGATTTGCAGCTATCGCACGGGGGTGTTTTATTCTCCGTTCTCCGTCTTTCTCGGTAGAGAATGGCATCTCTGTGTCTCAGGTCTAATATCTCATGTCTCAGGTCTCATGACTCATGTCTCATGTATCATGTCTCATGTCTCAGCTCTCATGTCTCATGCCTCAGGTCTCAGGTCTCAGGTCTCAGGTCTCAGGTCTCAGGTCTTAGGTCTCAGGTCCCACGTCTTAGGTCCCATGTCTCAGGTCTTATGTTTTGTGTCTCAGGTCTCAGGTCTAATGTCCAATGTTTTAGGTGTCATGTCTCATGTCTCAGGTCTAAAGTCTCAGGCCTCAGGTCCCATGTCTCAGGTCCCATGTCTCAGGTCTCATGTTTTGTGTCTCAGGTCTCAGGTCTAATGTCCCATGTCTAATGTCCCATGTCTTAGGTCTCATGTCTCGGGTCTCAGGTCTCAGGTCCCATGTCTCAGGTCTCATGTTTTGTGTCTCAGGTCTCAGGTCTAATATCCCATGTCTAATGTCCCATGTCTCAGGTCCCATGTCTCAGGTCTTATGTTTTGTGTCTCAGGTCTCAGGTCTAATGTCCCATGTCTTAGGTCTCATGTCTAATGTCCCATGTCTAATGTCCCATGTCTTAGGTCTTATGTCTCAGGTCTCAGGTCTCAGATCTTAGGTTTCAGGTCACAGGTCCAGATCTCAGGTCTCAGGTGTCTTGTCTCAAGTCTCAAGTCTCAGGTCTCAGATCTCAGGTGTCATGTCGAAAGTCTCAGGTCCCAGGTATCAGTTCTCAGGAGTCAGGACTCATGTCTCAGTTGTCAGGTCTCAAGTCTCAGGTACCAGTTCGCAAGCCTCAGATCTCAGGTCTCATGTCTTAAGTCTAAAGTCTCATGTTTCAAGTCTCAAGTCTCAGGTCTCAGGTCTCAGGTGTCAGGTCTAAAGTGTCAAATTGCATGTCTTATTGTTTCAAGTTTCAGAGCTGCATAAATTTAAAGGTCTTTTTTTACACGGTTTTCCGCAATTAGTACGTTTTTTTTTTACACGGTTTTTTATTACACGGTTTTCGGGAATTAACACGGTTTTTTTGCACGGTTTTTTTACGCGGTACGTATATCAGTGTAAAAAAAGACCTTGGTGTACTCGCATGGTGAATCCATCACAATTTGCAACTCCATTCGATTTTGTAACTAACATGGCATTAGTCCATTCAATACTTAATATCTTTTTTATGGTAAGATAAATGGTTAATTTGATTTAAAATGGTTTTATGAGAGCCATACAAAAAGCCTAAATTTGACGTTTCTCTCGCAAGCCAACCAACTACAGGTTTAGGATGATTTCCTAATTTCTTAGTTGTTAATCATTAGTACAGTGAATTAGGATAGACTTTTTGAATTAAAAAGGAATGGTTGTGGATGACCCGTGGAATAAACCATGAGTTGAAGTCGAATTTCGTTCACTGACGCCATCTTAAAATCCAAGATGGCGGCTTTCGCTGAACTTTAAAATGTTGTAAATGGGGACTTTTTTTAATTATCTGACAATTTGCGCCGGGGGTCTTCAGATTTTCCCCAAAATTGAAAATTTGGTTCATTTTTGCGACTTAAAAACACATGTATTTTTTCAGATTTCTAACATTTTTATTTTTTGAGTTAGCTTCGGTTAGATTTTTTTGTCAATAAAAAATAACCATTTTTCAAAGCTACATAACTCTGTTATTTTTCAACGGAAATTATAAAATAGCACATCAAAATGCATTGAAATTTTATCAGCTTTCCAAAGAAAATAGTTGAAAAAACATAAATAAAGACCTTCAATATGAAAAGTTGTAAATCAACTTTAAATGGCGTTTAAAAGTACCGTCTGCACCACCGAATATTTTGCAAAAAATACCATTGAATAGCTCAATTTATGATGCAACTTTCATCTGAAGACACCAAAGTGGGCCATCAACTCCTTGAAGAGTTATGAAAGAAATAATGACAACAAATCTCTTTTTTTGCATCGGAAACAAACAATGGTCGAACAACTGCACTCAAATATGGCGATAGCGCGCACTCCTAACAGCATGGAAACAAAAGAACTTATCAAACCAGGTAAAAAAACACTATTTTTGTTTGTGCTTTGTAGTGTTTGCAGCATAACTGACTTTAAATTTTAACCAAAATTCTTAGTATCGTATTGTTAATGTGATATAACAAATAATGGAAATGTTGCTTTTACAACCTGGTCATATACTGTATAACTTATTAACTTTTCGATCAAGATCATTGTGAAGCATAATCAATGCCAATAGTAGAAGGTTCAGTCTCTGTGTTTGGGATCACAAAAATATGATTAAAAAATGAAATATAGACGTGCTTTACATAGTTTTTATATCGGGAGCTTAGCACTGGACACCAAAATCCTAGATAGATAGAAATAATAGAAATAATCGAAAAGCTCAGTATGGCCAGTCCAGGTTGTAAAAAGCATCATACCCATTGTAGGTAATATGACATTGAAAATATGATACTTTTACCGTATTCGCTTTCTCCGTTCGCCCAGTTTTGAGGTTTACCATACTAGCACGAACACAATTCGTCGTCAGTGTTTTGCTACCTCGATCACTCACAAACGAATCTTCAGTGTTCCACCGTCCATAAAATCTGGAGAATTACGGGTGCAAAACTGAGCGCAAAACTTCTAAAAATGACAGCAAAATTTGCAAAACTTGTTGTGACCTGAAGCAAAACTGGGTATAAACGAATACGTTATTAGATTTTTGGGGATATAACATGAAGTTAGTTTAGCTGCAACACTCTTCCGCCCCTACTTTCATAACAGTCCCATATGCAAAAACAAGCAAGCGAGAAAATCAGCTTTTCCTGTTTTGGAATACATTCTTAAATTGTGATCACCACTTTCGGCATAAACGAAAATCGTTTCTAGGTTGTCATAACAAATCGTAAGACCTTAAATTTTCGAAATTGGGTTATTGGTAAGGTCGAGAGCACCATTTTTATTCATTATGGGACTGTTAATCGACCATATTTGAAACCTTTTTCAAATCTACTCGCATAACAGTCCCACACAGAATATTTTTTTCTCACCAAGCTACTTTCTAAGACATAAATTTGATCATTTTTGAACTTCTAAATGCAATTTTCAGAAAATGAAATATAGATAATATCGCAAATTCCACAATGTAAGTTGAATCTTTTTACGATTTTTGATTGCATCCGATATTTTTTGCTCAGGAAGTCATTCCTAAGGAAGTCAGACCTGCCTTCGAAAACTCGTGTGCATCATTCGACATCAAGTGAGTTAAATTTTTTTTAAATGATTCAAAGCAATAAATCAAAGACTATTTCGCCGAAAGAAGCATTGAAAAGTAACCAAATCTGTGGTATTTCACATATGGAACTGTTATTCGGGTATATTTCATATAGGACAGCCACAAATTGATATTTTTTTTCGAAATTTGTAGAACAAAACTTCTTTTTTAGTGTTTTATTTTGAATCCCTATGTTGACCTGAAATGACGAAAATTCATTTGGGACTGTTATGCGAGTAGGGGCAGTCTACAAAGCACAAAAAATAGTGTTTTTTTACCTGGTTTGATAAGTTCTTTTGTTTCCATGCTGTTAGGAGTGCGCGCTATCGCCATATTTGAGTGCAGTTGTTCGACCATTGTTTGTTTCCGATGCAAAAAAAGAGATTTGTTGTCATTATTTCTTTCATAACTCTTCAAGGAGTTGATGGCCCACTTTGGTGTCTTCAGATGAAAGTTGCATCATAAATTGAGCTATTCAATGGTATTTTTTGCAAAATATTCGGTGGTGCAGACGGTACTTTTAAACGCCATTTAAAGTTGATTTACAACTTTTCATATTGAAGGTCTTTATTTATGTTTTTTCAACTATTTTATTTGGAAAGCTGATAAAATTTCAATGCATTTTGATGTGCTATTTTATAATTTCCGTTGAAAAATAACAGAGTTATGGAGCTTTGAAAAATGGTTATTTTTTATTGACAAAAAAATCTAACCGAAGCTAACTCAAAAAATAAAAATGTTAGAAATCTGAAAAAATACATGTGTTTTCAAGTCACAAAAATGAACCAAATTTTCAATTTTGGGGAAAATCTGAAGACCCCCGGCGCAAACCCGTCAGATAATAAAAAAAAATCCCCAAATGACTTAAAATCGCATGAAATCCCAACAATATTGGTATTAGGTGAAAGGGCTAAACGAGTAGAAGTCGAATTTCACTCTCTGACGCCATCTTGAAATCCAAGATGTAAATCAATGTAAATCAATGAAAATAACATAAAAATCTTACAATATGGGAAAAGGTTGAAAAGGATCAACGAGTTGAAGACAAATTTCGCTATCAGGCGTCATCTTGAAATCCAAGATGGCGGCTTCCACTGAACTTTAAAATGATTTAAACCACTGAAAACCGCATGAAACCCCCACATTATTGTATTGAGGTATTGAGTAAAATCCAATCCTATATGGTGGCTTTTTTTCTTGGGAAATATCGGTCTGCAGTCTATTTATGAGCGAAAACTACGCTTTTTGGTCTCTGAAGAAGATCCAAAACGGATTGAAACGTTGGAAACATAAAAAAAAATTGTTTTCGCTCTAAAAAGACTGCCAGCCGGAATTTCCCTAGAAAAAACACAACAATCAATCGATTCCCAGACATAAGAAGATGGTGGCTTTCTTTATTTTTTTCAAAGCTGTTAATTACTAAAAATCTCATGATACATCCTCAATACGGGGTATTGGGTGAAAGGGCTACACGATTAGAAGGCGAATTTTGTTGTACGATGCCAAGATGGCTTAGCTTAGCCTTTTCACTCAGTACCCATAAAGTTACGGTTAAATGCAATTTTTTTATCATTTACAGCATTTAAAGTTCAATGAAAGCCGCCATCTTGGATTTCAAGATGACGTCAGATAGCGAAATTCTAATTCTACTCGTTTAGCCTTTTTAGCTCATACACCATTTTGTGGAAGTTTCATTAGATTTTCAGTAGTTTATAGCTTTGAAAAGAAAAGTGAAAACCGTCATCTTGGATTACTGATGGCTTCAGGTAGCCAAATTCGATTACTTTTAGTTATTCCTTCCACCCAATAATCATATAGTGGGAATTTCATCTTATTTTCAGTATTAAAATTAATTTGGATTTCAAGATGGCGTCTGATAGCAAAATTGGACTTCTATTCGTTTGGTCCTTTCACCCAATACTCACATTGTGGGAGTTTCATGGGATTTTCACTGATTAACAGCATTTTGAAATTCAGCAAAAGTTGCCATCTTGGATTTCTTTATGGCGTTGATAGCGAAATTTGACTTCTAGTTAGTTTAGTTCTTTCTCTCAATTCTCATATTGTGAGGGATTCATTTGATTTTCAGCGATAAACAGCATTTAAAAGTTTAGCGGAAGCCGCCATCTTGTATTTCAAGACAGCGTCAGATAGTGAAATTCGACTTCCACTCGTTTAGCCCTATTCCACCCAATACCAATATTGTTGGGGTTTCATGTGATTTTAAGTCACTTTCAACATATTAAAGTTCAGCATAAGCCGCCATCTTGGATTTCAATACGGCCTCAGATAACGAAATTCGACGCCTACTGGTTGATCTCTTTCAACTAATCCCATATTGTAAGGGTTTTATGCGATTTTCAGTCATTTAAAGTATTTTCAAGTTTATTTATAGCCACCATTTTGGAATTTAAGATGGCGACAGACAACGAAATTCGACTTTTACTCGTTTATCACTTTCACCTAATAAGCTTATTGTGAAGCATTCATGATATTTTCAGTAAATTATAGCTTTTAAAATAAAAGCGGAAACCGCCATCCTGGATTAATGATGGCGTCAAGCAAAAAAAAACCTACTATTTTGGCACCTTCACTCTATACTCAAATTGTTGAGATATTCATACCCATTCCGGTAATTTGAAGTTGATTTTTATACATTTTTTTTGTTTTAACTTAAAACCAACACACATAACTTATCAAAAATGTGTAAAAATAGGAATTCCAATTCAAATATGTGCTATCTAACGTGAGCGTGTCCGGTTTTGACATCTTGGGCGGGAACTGTCACTAAGTTTTATGGCGGTTTAATAATCATGCACTGAGTGCTGCTACCCAGCAAACATTAAATCGCATTAAAAATGATAACTCAAGTCATTAAAAATGTGACTGCGAATCGTAATTCCAACTAACGCAAGTAAAAGATCGTAAAAATAGTTACTCGAACTCGGATTAAATGGTTTAAATCGGATATTATAAGAAGTCCGCCATGTTTGTAGATTTTGAAGACGATTTCGTACCTTGTTTTTCTTCCGCGTGGATCAAGTGAGAGAACAGCTTTGATGTTCTCTCTGCGACTAGCAGTGCAACCAGATTGATAAAAATCAGGTAGTGTATTTGCAAGAATTGCCCAATGACTGAAGCAGCAAATATTGTCGCTGGCAACGGTTTGCATGCGCTTAGAGAAAAACTTGTACTCTCTTGCATTCTTTCTATGTATGTACATATATTGCCTCCACTTTGGTAGGTAATTGCTGTTTTTCGAGTTTTATACGATCATTCTATAATGTATAAGAAACGTATAACAAAGTTGTTGAGAAATATACCTACAGAAATGTTTGCTGAACATGCAAAAGAAAGCTTGCAACAAACTTCTAAGTTTGTGTTTTATTATAGTTTAAACAGAGCATTTATAACTATTTCAAAAGAACTTAGACAGTATGTTGAATAAAAGCTTTATTAGAGTTTTCAAAACTATCTGTAAACATACGTTTGATTCAAGAATATAAGCATTTTGCACGACCCTAATTAAACCGTCATAAAACGACCTGCTCAAAAAAAAGCCATAATTAAACCATAATAAAACCTCCTAATGCTAGTTAGCTTATTCAGTGTTACTTGGGGTATTTGCTTAGATTTGCCTTCGTTAAAGCCCAAAAAGTTTTGATTGGATGAAACTCTGAACAGTTTGGTGGGTTCATGTCTTTCGGTAAATATGTATCATTTTTCTCTCAGCTCGTTTATGGTTGAGTATTGGAACCTCAATGGGGATTTTATCATAAAAACATTTCACCAACCTGATGGTAAATAAACCGTATAATTTTAATAATGATCAAGGGGTCTTAAATTTGAATAATTAACTTAAGCGGAACTTCCTTAGCCATAAGCTAACTAAAGATTCTGCAACAAAATGATGTACTTTAATTGTTATATTTTGCCAATGAAAGCCGAACAAAAATATAAATTTAAATCGCGAACTTCTACAATCTTTTCTTTTAAGTAATGATAGAAATAGTAGTAATATATGTAGCATAGATTGTACAAATCACGTCGTCGTAAAAGAGTCACTTTGCGATGATAACATTAATCACACGCCGCCACTCGGGGAATGCATCCAAGGGATGAAAGATGACCGTATCATTAGTCATTGATGAACATAACTAAGATATCCAATCCAATCTTCCGAATTGACTGCGAATCTTCTTATCCGACGAAACAGCTGGACAACCGGAACAAGATAAATGATTTGGAAAACCACCACCATCACCATCCCACCTTGCCACTTTGCGCCGTCAAATTCCTTCAACCCATACGGGATCGGTGTCACCCATATGAGCAACATTAAGAAGCATTTATCCATCAAACCAGCAAAACTACTCAGCCAAATTGGCTCGAACAAAGTGCTCAACCGTTGAGAAAAAGTGGTTAACTGATGCTAACAAGTTTCTGACTATTTGCCGTCCTTTTTTTTCAACCAAACACAACTTGATGACATATCGGTCGACCGAGAAAATTTGAGGGTGAGGATGGACCACCTATTTCGGGCGATAACATGTGCAAAGAAAATTTATAAATATCTTCATTTAAAATCACAATAAATGAATTCTTTGTTGATCTCACCCCCTACGCATCACCGGTTTTGGAACAGACAAAAAGCCACACATGAACCCATTTGCCACTTTACTCCTGCAAGTATGCAAGTGTGTTGTTGCCGGCAAGACTAACTTACAGGGGTACAAACAACACCGGGCATTCTGAACATCATTAATCATCTGGTTTGAAATCCGGGGAAAACTATTATTTATCTACGGAGTTTTACTCTTCCACGCATCATCATCATCAGCATCGTGATCGTCGCTATCATCTCCAGAATCTACGGTAGCTCGGGACGATTTCATTCATGGCGTTCGCAAAAGGCAATCCGAAATCGGGCGCTGGATATGAGATGTGACAAATGTGATTTTGGTTCGTCGCTTCCTTGCCCCAGATATGTGGGCACAGTGAGTCTCCGTCAGATATAGTTGAAAATTTTGGTTTCTGAACGACTAATTAATCACTTTTTATGTTGTTTGAAACTTTTTTAAAAATATTTTTCTTAAACAAAATAGAGTAATAATTGAGGAAGCTTAACTATTTGTCCACATAAAAATAACTTCGAGACCAACGTGCCACTGTTCAAGAATAGGTCGGGTGGGTGGCTAAAATTGCACGCCTCATACAACCGAATTGTGAACTAACAACCGAATGGAGTATCCTTTCATTTATCAGCAGCGCCAAACATAAAGGTGGAAAGTCGGTTCCGGTACGAGAAGCAAATGCTTCGCCAGTTAAAGAAATAATCCATTATCACTCATTAGACTAAAAGCAATCGGCATCGATGACAGTTTGTTAGCTAGTTGTTCAAGGGGACGTAAATTCGCCTTTACGGTTGGCGAAAGTTATTAATTTTCCGCTTTGATGAAGAACGGTACGGTTTATCTTCTAAGATTTGTCTCATTGTAGTTGTTTGGTTTTTTTGGGGTTTCTTGACGCTCTTGCTCATCCCGGATAGTTTTTGATGGATTTATGTGTTGCTTTTGCCTTTGTTTGGTAAACAGTTTCTTGTTAATTGTTAGCTGGCAAATTAATACGCAATAAAACTAATTGTTTATGGATGTTCATTTTGCTGTTAATGCGAAACAGAGCCAATCGTATTAGACTGAGATGAAAGGATGCTAATTTATGAGGACTAGAAATTTGACACACGATGATAAAGTGCGTAAAGTAAACAAGCGCAAACTCTAAACTCAAACACTGCTGACTTTTTTTAAAAATTAATTTAGCTCAGACTTGGGAAATAAGATTGTAAAAAAAAATTCCTTGGGATCAGACCTATCCGGAAATCTGATTTCTAATTTTAAATTCAAAACCCAAGAAAAATGCGGAATACTGCTGTTTTGTACGCTTTTTAGTCCGGGTTATTATTTTTCTAAAGAATGTATTTGTAATCCTGCATCGTTTTTATCGTGGATTCTTCCAGGTTCTCGTTCAATATGTTGATTTTTCGATCAACAACCACATTAACGTTGACCCACACAAAAAAATTTTCCCCGTCCCAGTTAGATACATCATCATCATATTAACCTTGCACTTCCGCTACAGTAGGGGAGAGGCGGGCTAAATGCGCATATTAAGGAAAGTACTCATTTTCTCGCATATTTCAAGGGATAGGAGTCTAAAAACTATATGCACATGAGCGGACATCTGTTTTATACATATACGTCAGAGCAATTTATCTGTTAAAATCTCTTGCAGTTTTTGAGAAAATGCTTTTATATTGACAGTGGTTAAAATAGCTGGTTTCCGAAAACGGCGGGCCGAATGCGCATATTTATGGCCATATTTCAAGGTAATATTTTGATCATATCGTATTATTATCGGATCAGTATTAAGATCATCTATTTTCACTGTAAGATTGTGATTTGAGTAGAGCATAGATTTAATATTTCAATGGTAAAAAGTAAAAAATTTAAAAGACTTATCTTTTTTTTTTTAATATAGGCATTTAACCTGCCTGATATGAGCATTCAAAACCTGTCTGTATTCCAATATCTTATCATTCACAACTTTGCCAAAAGCTTCACTTTGTTGAATATCCGACTTCCAGATGAATAAGAAAGAAAAGTCATTAATAATTTTAATGACGACAATTAAAGTTCAATATATTTTAACAAAACTGACAAAAAGCGTGGTCCATATCTTCAATCGGTTGTATGCGCATATTGCCCAATATGCGCATTTAGGAAAACTTTCCCCTAGTTCTTTATATGCGATTTTATATGACAACTAGCTGATCCCGTACGCACTTCGTTTCGTTTTTAACTTTTTAAAGCTGATGATTTTGTATTTGGATGTTAATTGGGAGGCATTTTCACCAAAAAGTTGCTTAAAATACTAAACAGAATTAGCAAGCGACATATTTGCTAGTCCATCAAACGGAAATTTAAAATAAGAAATTTGTTGACCGTCGAAAAGAACACCCGTATACGAATTTTTGTCTTTTTTGAATGCATAACAACGAAATTATGTCTTAAATATTTTGAAGTTAATATTAACGACCCCTTTTCTGTCGTCTGATTAAAAAAATTTATTCATAAATCAATTGTCCATTTTGTAAAACATTCGTGAATGAATTTTTGTCTGGATCTCATCCATAATAAAACAATTATTGCAAAAACATTAAACAGTAAATGTGGACGAACTCTTTTTCTGTCATCTAATAGAAAGTCGTAATCGATTCCTCGTCCTGCAAACTCCCGTGTTAAAATATTGCCTCGATATGATGCCCAACAACGTAATTATTGCAAAAAAAAATCGAAAATATTAAGACGAACCCTTTTACTGATTCCTTGTCAAAATTTGACACGTGAAATCAATTACATGTGCTGTAAAACTCCCATGTGCAAATTTTCATTATAATCCGATGTATAATCAAGACAATGGGTCTTTTTCTGAGAATCACGTGATGTGATGTGCAAAATTTCACATCGTTGTGCCGACTCCAGAAACCACTCTAGGCTAGAAGTTTCAGCTGAAATGTCCTGTGATCGATTTTTGGAGCTCATTCATACTAACGTTTCTTCTCTGAAACATTTCCTAGAGTCAGGATAAAAAAGTGAAATTTTGTGAGTCACTCGACTCGCAGAATAACCCCCAATGTAGCAAAAACAGTGAACAGATAATATGGACGACCGTTTTTGCCGGCCCCTGACTCGAGATTTGAAATCTGAAACAATTGAGCGTCTCGCAAAACTTCTTTGTGGAAATTTTCATCTCAATCCAATGCACAATATCATGAATACCGCAAAAAAATTGAACAGTTTATATGGACGACCCCTTTCGCAGACCTCTGAATTTAAATTCGACTCTTGAAATCAATTACTCATTCCTTGAAAATCCTACGTACCAAGTTTCCATCTTAATCCAATTTATTTAAACATTAATTTCTCAAAAAACAGTGATAATATGGACGACCGCTTTGGCCGCCCTTTGATCCTGAATTTGAATCCTGGAATCGATTGATCGTTCTTCAAATTATTCTTATGCAAATTTTCATCACAATCCTATGTATAATAATGCCAATATCGCAAAATCATTAACCAGTTGGTATGGACGACCCCTTTTGCCGACCCCTTCTACAAAAAGTGATAACTGGAATCGATTGTCCGTTCCTTAAAATCCCCGTCTTCAAATTTTTATCTAAATACAATGCATAATAACGAAAATATCGTAAAAACGTTAAAGAGTTTATATGGACGACCCCTTTTGCTGACCCCTGACTCTTAATTTAATACCTGGAGTTGATTGCTCGTCCCTCAAAACACTCATGTGCAAATTTTCATATCAATCCAATGCATAATAACGTCAATATAGTAAAAACACAGAATAGGTAATATGGACGACCCCTTTTGCCGACCCCTGACACGAAATTCAATACCTGGAATCGATTTCTGATCTCTCAAAACCCCCATGTGCAAATTTTCATCCCAATCGGACGAAAAATAACGTCAATACCGCGAAAACAATATTTGTCTTCTATGGACGACCCCCTTCAGAAAGGGTCATCCAAAAATCTGAAAACATTTTTCATCATTCCTGGTCCTAATGAGCATCCATGCCAAATTTCAGACCTCTAGCTCTTAAGACGGCTGAGTCTATAGAGGACAAACAAACAAACAAACAAACAAACAAACAAACAAACAAACAAACCCACAGAAATTGCTTTTTATATATATAGATATCCGATGCCCGGAGACGCTCTGCCACTTCTCTCAGAGTAATTTTTTTCTTGTTAAACATCTGAAAATTGAAGCAAACGACCTGTTTAGCAAGAAAAAGCTACTCTGAGTGAGGGGGGCCTCAAATACCTGGAAAAATCCATGATAGAAACTTAAAAGGAGGACAAATAGGGCAACGGACTTATTTTGGACCAGAGGACCAATTTTGGACCACCTTGCTTAGCTCTCTTGTAAAACAAATGATCATTAAATTTTTTAGCACATATTGTTGAAGCCCGGGCACTTAATGTAATGCACTTATTTTTTTTTTCATTATTAGTTGCTTTATATGAGAGCTAGACAAGGTAGTCCAAAATTGGTCCCCTGGTCCAAAATAAGTCCGTTATCCTACATTCTTTAGAAAAACAATGCTCCGAACCAAAAAGCATTGAAAACATTATTTCTTTGATCTGGTCCAAACCAAACGTGTGGTCATCTCTAGCTCCGAAATGAATTTCATTGAGAGTTTGTGGACGTTTTTAAACAAAAAGGTAATAAAAAATTATGTTTAGCATAAAAAAGAGCAATTTAACGGTTTTTTGGTTTGGCTAGACCCTTCCCCCTCCCCCGGAATATCATAAAAATTCAACAATAAAGTAGGCAAATTGTGGTCAGAAAATCATCAAGGCCATCAAACGTAATTTAAACATTTTTCTGTCATACCTTGAAAGTATGCAATTTAGTTTACTGATTGCTACTGAGTTGAGAAATAATTTGAAAAATAAAATTTTAATAGTAACATTTTCTTTTAGTTACCAGATTTCCTTCGAATACGATGAAATTTTAAAAGATTTAGAGAAAGTGAAAAAATTGGCATTTCAAGATTTAACAAGAAAGTGATTTTTTATCTGTGCCGATCACTGTATGAGAGAACAGAAATGATTTCAACAGTAAAAGAAAATTAAAAAATAAACTGGGATGCGAGTAACCTAAGCGGAGATCAGGTTCCTAACCCCGGTCGCATGCAGACTTAAAAGGTGGCCACATGCGTCTGTTCTCCAGGTCAGGGGCGGCTCAAATAGCGTCTGTCTCGCAGCGAGCGTCTATATTTATGAAAAGAAAGTCCAAGATGGCAGCCCCACCGCGGAATAGGAACCTATGGCTAACAACCTACTGCTCCAGATTTATTAAATTGTTACGGAATCCAAACGAAATGACCGACCTGGAACTTTGGCGGCGACTTTTAGCATGAAAACACGGACGAGAATTGGAACTTGGAACGTCTTAACCCTTGCCCATCCAAATAAGCTGGCTCAACTTGCTAGAGCAGCTAGCCGCCTCAAGCTAGAGATATTGGGACTGAGCGAAGTCCTTTGGCCTAACACTGGAGAACACAAGACACAGTCTGGGCAAGTCCTGCTTTACTCTGGCATACGAGGAGAACATGCTACTCGGGAACTAGGAGTTGGTTTCCTGTTAAGCCCGCATGCCCATGCGGCCCTCATTAGATGTGAACCGATAAACGAAAGAATTATGGTAGCCAGATTCAGAACAATGGGTTATAAACCTTATAATGGTCCAGTGTTTTGCGCCAACTGGCGTTGCCGTTTTGTAGGAGAAAGAGCAGATTTACAGTCAATTGAACAGCGTGGTTGACAAAATTCCAAAGGGTGACATTCAAATCCACTTAGGCGACTTCAACGCAAAGAATGGTTCCGACAATCAGAACCTTGAGCGCATCATGAGACGCCATGGTCTAGAACAGATGAACGAAAATGGAGAGCTGTTTTTAGAATCTTGTGGCAACAACAGCATGGTGATCGGTGGATCGCTCTTCCCCCATCGACCAGCACATAAGGTTACTCAATTATCCCGAGATGGCCGAAAAGAAACTCAAATTGACTACATCTGCTTCAGCCGAAAATGAAGAAGCCTTTTTGATGTCGAAAATGAAGAGAGCCTTTTTGATGTCAGCAACAAACGAAGCGCAGACATTACATCTGACCATCATCTCGTCCTTGTTGTGGTTCGTTGCTTATGTTTTTCGTATTCACGGGCTCGCAAGGCCCGCAGCTAACCCCACTATCTCGCAGGAGGACCGTCGTGATGTTGCTGTTTTGGGTCCCGAACACCACCAGGACGTTGTTGAACTCGGCTCGCCGCCCCTGACATGGAGAAAAGACGGGTACGAAGCTCCCTAACTCAGTTTGCATGCAACCAAAGCATCCATCGGGGTTGGTTACCCGATCTCCGCTAAGGTTGCTCGCACCCCAGCTAGCACCACGGGGAGATAGAGAATCGGAGTTGCAGACAAGAGGTGATATGACCACTACCCGAAAGTTGGGTGTATGGGGTCTCGAGTTGCACATTGTCTACCGTTAGCTGGCTCATTTCGTCCTTGGTGAGATACGACTGAGAGTTGCGCGTGTCCAACGGTGCGAGGAGAAAGTCGGGTGTCGATACGACATCTACCGGTTGGAGAATCCAGAGGTGAAAAGGGCATACGTTGAACAGCTTGAATCCCGAACCTCTGAACTGCCGACAGACGGAACAGTCGAAGAACAGTGGTGTGGAATCAAGAATGCCTTTATCACGACGAGCCATGGTACTCTCGGTAAAGTTTGTGGAAGAAGTAGTGAATGGGTGTCGAATGAAACCTGGAGGATGGTCGATGATCGGAGATAGGCGAAAGTTGGAATTGAGCAGGCATGTACCGGGTGAGCCAAAGCAGCCGCCCGCTTACGATATGCGGAGCTGGAAAGGGCAGTTAAACGAACTTTCAGACTAGACAAGAGAGCCTGGACAAATTTCTTAGCCGGAGAGGGAGAAAAAACCGCCGTCATTGGAGATATTCGATTACTTTATGACATTTCTCGCCGCCTTAGTGGTGCATGGACTAATGCTAGAATGCCGCTGGAAGACCGAGCAGATCAGCTGTAGTCAGATCGAACAGATCAGCTCAAGCGTTGGACTAAGCATTTTGAACAATTATTTATTTTATTTTTGTAGTATTCCGTCTCACGACATAACTTGACGAACATAATTCCTAAAATTCACTCGGTCCCTCGGTCCATGGCAACCGTTGTCCAATTTCTCAGACATGTCACATTTGCCAGATCACGTTCCACTTGGTCTAACCACCTCGCTCGTTGCGTTACTGCTCGTCTCGTTTCTACCTGATTAGCAGAGAACACCTGTTTTGCAGGACAGTAGTCCGGCCTTCTCGCAACATCCGGCCAGCCTTCACCACCTTCTGGATACTGGGTTCACCGTAGAGTCACGCGTGCTCATGGTTCATCCTTCGCCTCCACACTCCGTTCTCCTGTACGCCGCCAAAGATGGTTCTTAACACTCGTCGCTCAAATACTCCGAGTCGCAGGTCCTCCTCGAGCAATACCCATGTCTCGTGCCCATAGAGAACAACCGGTCTAACGAGCGTCATATACAGGTTACACTACGTGCGATAGCTAAGCCTTCTTGACCGCAGTTGCATGTGGAGTCCATAGTAGGCACGGCTTCCGTTGATAATTCGCTGCCGGATCTCACGGCTAATTTCATTGTCTGCGGTCACCAGTGAGCCGAGATAGACAAAGTCTTCGACTATCTTCAGCTCGTCGCCGTCGATTGTGACCTTGTTATTACTGGACAAGCGAGCTCGGTCGGTTTCGGATCCGCAGGACAGCATATATTTCGTCTTGGACGTATTAATCATCAACCCAATCCTTCCTGCTTCGCGTTTCAGATTGCGGTAGATCTCTTCCACCGCCGCAGATGATCTGTCCACTATATCTGTGTCATCGGCAAAGCATATAAGTTGACTGAATCTGTAGAAAATCGTCGCCCACTGCTCGTCGAATAACACCTTCTAGCGCCACGTTGAACACAATGCAGGATACACCATCACCTTGTCGAAGCCCCCTGCACGATTCGAGTGAACTCGACAATCCACCCGAAATCCGCACACAGCACTACGTTCCATCCATCGTCGCCTTGATCAGTCTGGTCAGCTTCCCGGAAAAGCCGTTCTCGTCCATAATTTTCCATAGCTCATCACGGTCGATCGTGTCGTATGCGGCTTTGAAGTCGATTAAAATAGATGGTGCGTAGGGACTTGGTATTCACTGCATTTTTGGAGGATTTGCCGTAATTTGATGATTTGGTCCGTCGTAGACCGTCCCACGAACCCGATTTGATGATTTCCAACGTTTGTTTGCTTGTGGCGTTAGACGGTGGAGTAGGATTCGGGACAACATTTTGTAGGCGGCATTGAGGACAGTGATCGCTCGATAGTTGTCACAGTCCGATATGTCGCCCTTCTTGTAGATTGGGCATATAACCCCCTCCTTCCACTCCTCCGGTAGCTGTTCTATGTCCCAGATCCGGACCATCAACCGGTGTAGGCAATCGGCCGGCTTTGCCGGGCCCATTTTGATGAATTCAACTGCGATGCCATCCTTCCCAGCCGATTAGTTACTATTCAGCTGACGAGTGGTTTCCTTAACTTTACTTATCGTTGGGAGCGGCTTCTTT
Source organism: Uranotaenia lowii (assembly GCF_029784155.1). Taxonomy (NCBI): domain Eukaryota; kingdom Metazoa; phylum Arthropoda; class Insecta; order Diptera; family Culicidae; genus Uranotaenia; species Uranotaenia lowii. The sequence goes on along the minus strand of NC_073691.1, from coordinate 49,054,192 downwards.
TCGTTGTTGGTTACGCCGGCGATGTAGCTTCCCCCACAGTTTTGGTCTCCTTCGTGTGCGCCGTTCAGATGTTTATAAAAGTGCTGCTTCCAACCTTTTATCACCTCACGATTGTCCGTGAGGATACCTCGTCCATGTCCCGGTAGAACTTTCGATAGAACTTTCGTGTTTCTTGGGAATGATACAGCTGCTCCAGCTCCTCGAGCTCCTCTTACTCTAGGCGACGCTTTTTCTCCTGGAAAATTCGGACTCGCTGCCTCTTCCGCTGTCGGTGATTTTCCACGTTTTGATGGGTGCTTCTGTGCATTAATGCCGCCCACGCGGCGTTTTCTTCGTCCATCCACACTCCTCGTCGAACCAGTCGTTCCGTCGTGTTCGGTCCACATGCCCGATGACGTTGTCCGCAATACTCATGTTATCTGTTTGAAAAGAAGAAAATGCTGTTCCTCCCGGACTAATATATGTACATTTTTCATTTTAAATTTTTCGATTAATATTCATTATTTTGCTTTCTTGATCACTATTGTTCTAGATGTTAGGAAACTCGCTTAAACAAGACAAAATAGATCATGAAAAGTGAGAGCTAACTTCTAAAACTTTAAAGCGAAACCATGCCTTATTTCAAGATGCCGTTTTTATCGAAACGCTATATGAAAAAACGGTCGTTTAAAGAGATATGGGTGTAGCTCAATTTTATCGGAATTTTTGTACATTTTAGAACACACCCAAGGATCCAAAGAGCACTAAAACAGTAAAATTCAAAGTTCACATTTGGTTGAGTATAGGGTGCTCGAGACATTTGAAAACAATTCCCCTGTTGGCTCCAGTTCAGAGCTGTATTCGAACCGTGAAAGCTAAAAATAAAATAAGATTAGATTGAAATTTTTGGAGATATTTAATAAAATGTCAAAAAATACAGACCCCGTTCGTTTTTGGCAACATTCGATTTTGGCAACATTCGATTTTGGCAACATCCGATTTTGGCACATGTGCCAAAATCGAACGGTTTTTAGAAGCGACATTACCTTTTCGTTTTCTCTATAACAGGACCAATATAATTTAGACAATCATCAAAAAAACGTTTCTACGTTCAGAAATGGTAATAGAATACAACAACAAAAACAAAAGTTTTTTATAAAATTTATAAAGTACTCAAAAAATACAAAAAGATGAAAAATTGAAAAAAAATTGAAACAAATACAAACAAAAGACTAAAAATGTGAAAATCAACTTAAAAATTATGAAGAATGACAAAAACAGCTAAAAGGACAAAAAAACAAAGATTACTAACAAAACAAAAGTAGTGCAAAATGCATAAAAAACCTGAGAAAAAAAACTATAAAAAAAACTAAAAATAGTCGGAAATTGACTTAAAATAACGTTAATGATAATAAAAATAGTTATTTTGTAAAAATAAGGGAAAAAAGTTTCAGAAAAAAAACCGTTCGATTTTGGCAACATTCGATATTGGCAACACAAAATATTCGAGCATGTTGCCAAAAACGAACGGAGTCTGTATTTATTTAACGTTTTTTATGCAGTCATGATTCTCATTTCAAAAGCGTTTTTTTACCTTACTCACAGAATCTTACAAAAAAAAAAGTGTGATAAAAAGAACAGATAAAAATTAAACACCAAAAATATTCGGGAAGAGTTTGTTTTGGAAGATGAGAGAAGATTACTCTTCTCTATAACACATTTGGCTCTGAAAACTGAAAACATAAACAACGGTAACAAAAATTTCAAACAAATATAAACTGTGCTTCTTCCAGCATATTGGGAAGGTACAAACAAAACCGTTCCAGTAGAAACAGTAGAACACCATCCCTGGAGGTAGGTATGTATGTACATGAAAAAGTGATGATCCGAAAAAGATGCATGGAGCACCACTTAATCATAACCGGAAATCAACGACAATATTATTGTTTCCTTTCGGACGATTTGGCTGGCACATAAGACGGAGCCATGTGCAGGATCAACTTGAGCTCTAAGGGGAACCGGGTTTGTTTCGGAGCGAAAAACTTCATAAAATACTATCGGGACTCGGTGCTTTGTACTGCTGCCCGGATGGAAATCGTTCCCTGGGAAAAGTATACACTTCGCACAAGCTGCGCTCCAGGAGGAAAATTCCCGGCTAAGCCAAGCATCTTCCGAAAGTCGGAGTTGCAAATGTTTGTCGATTTTTATCCACTTCTGACCATCGGCAAACAAAACGTTCGCTGTAAGCAAAACTAGGCAAATGGAGGGGGGCGTCTGGCAGTTTCCCTGGAATGGGTCCACTTGATGGGGTCCAACTTTTTCACCGGAGGTGGACGTTTTCCGGATCCGGTGAGTGGACATTTGCAAAATATATATTTTCTTTGTGCCCGGTAAAGTGCAGCAGCACTGTCTCCGGAATGTTGTTTGGCAAATGGTTGGATTAGATTTGGGTGATAATAAAAAAAACTCAATTCTACTTAGAGGGGAAGTTTCGGTGAGTTCAGACAAAAAAAAACGAGCTGATCATAATTTAATCCGCAGTGGACGAACTTTTGCTTATTATTAGATTTGCGTTCGGAATAAAGAAAAGAATTATTTTCCCATATCCTCAACGATTTCTGGTGCGGTAATTGAATTTAGATACACTAACCAGGCGGATGTTCCGATATGGTCTGGCCAGTCAATAAAAACGATTCACCGAATGTGAATACGAATGGACAAACTATTGAGACGAACCCATAAATTACAGGGTGGAGTTGCGTCCCTACTTTTGTAAGCGTTAGATTCTTTTTTTATTTTCCTTGAGGTACAGGAGAAACGATTTGTTTCCACCCTCGAACCGGTACGGATGGTTAATCCGATAAAAAACGAGCCGCTTTGCCGCTTGACCGGAAGCAATATTCAGTCCATAGGTTTTTCTCGATTTCTACACAATACAATGCAGTCGTCGGAAGTGAACTCTCCTCGTACTATTGGTTCATTTGTTATGCTTGACCGGGAAGTTGTGAACATCAACTAGACCACGTAACTTTAGTATGGGTTTTGAGATACAGTAATATTATCTTAAAAATTCAATTTTTACTTTAAAAATTTAAAAACTGACTGAGCATTTTGATCAACTCTTCCGAGTCACATATAGCGATGGCCAACAGAACCTGCAGCTCGAGGCGCCGGCAGTACGTCGCATAAATGGCGTCAACTCGGAAGCGCCCTCGCTGGCTGAAATTGAAGCGGCAATCAAGGACATGGAATCCAACAAATTCTAAATTCTTGTATTCTTGTAAAAGTCCCGAAGAAAGGAGACCTGACCGAGTGTGGTAGCTGGCGTGGCGTAACTTTGATCTATACAACTCTCAAAGTATTCTGCAAAGTGATCCTGAACAGGATCCAGGAGAAAATCGACGCTACACAACGACGGCAACAAGCTGAATTCCGATTAGGACGATCATGTGTGGACCATATCACAACGCTACGAATCATACTGGAACAAATCAACGAATTCCAGGACTCTCTTCTGCTGGTGTTCGTTGATTTCGAAAAAGCCCGACTGAACCGACTGAACCACGAAAACATCTGGGCGGCTCTAAGACGACCAGGAGTCCCAGAGAAACGTTTTTCGTGCAAAATCTTGCACGACGGTGTCTTGTCCGAACCAATCCCGGTAACAGCTGGAGTGAGACAAGGATGTATTTGATCACCGCTGCTTTTTCTCATCGTAAAGATTGAGATCTTGACTGGATCGATTGACTGTAGAAAAACCGAGGATTGCCGTGGAATCCTTCAACAATGGAGCAACTGAACGACCTTGACCTGGTTGCTCACCCAAACACAACAAGACATGCAGAGCAAACTCGACGACCTCAAGGAAAGTTCCAAGGCAGCAGGTCTAAAAGTCAATGTCGGAAAGACCAAGTCGATGGAGATCAACACAGAAAATCGTACCAATTTTGTGGTAGCTGGACAACAGGTTGAGAAAGTGGAGTGTTTCTAGTATCTTGGTAGCCAGATTACGCCTGATGGTGGTACCAAGAAGGTCATCGAAACCCGGATCAGAAAAGCCCGATTTACGTTTGCGAGTCTCCCAAACATCTCGCCAGAACTCTCTACGAACTAAAATCCGAATCTTCAACTCAAACGTCAAATCCGTATATTTGTACAGGTGTGAAACTTGGTGCACATATGCGATGACGACGCGAAAGCTGCAAGTTTTTGTGAATCGCTGCCTGCGGAGTATCATCAGCGCTTGGTAGCCTGGCAACTGGATCTCAAACGTGGAACTTCATCGCCGGTGTCATCAAAAGGCGCTAGAAATCGAGATTCGGGAACGTGTGAAAACCACATAATGCCAACGTGATCCAGCCATTACTACATCGATTGGTTGGTACAGGAAAGGTCTGTTGCATCAGCGATGCACAATAACGACGGTGAGCTTAGGGTTCCTCCTGGTGGGCCCACACAGTAAGTGAAGATAAATTAGACATACGCTGCAAAGAGATGAAAACTAGATTTACAGAGAGGCGCTAGAATGGAATCCAGAAGTACATCGAAGAAGAGACAGACCCAGAAACTTGTGTCGGTGAAGCCTAGCCGCCGAAATACGAACTGTCGACGAGAGTCTTGACAGGGACCAAATGAACACGCTAGCTCAGGATCGTCAATAGTGGACCCTATGCGAAGGAGAATCGAAGCGGGACCATTAAGTAAGTGCATAAGTTTATCCGTCATGTGCTGAGATGCCACTGTGTCAGTTTTTTTCAGGATTTGCCTTTTTGAAGGTCCATCCTGATAACCTGATAAGCCTCGTTTTTCCTCTAATTTTGTTACTAATATATGAGCAACGGCTAGACCAGCCAAGGCAAGGTACTCTAAGAGTACGGAACCTCAGGGCCCGCTGGCTATTGGGTAACTAAGGACTTTACGGATAAAATACAGAAAACCGGAAATTTCATGTTAATTATGGTTTTATTAATGTTTTTCTGTGGCGTGCTGTCTGTGTATATAAAAGAATGTTCTGTGTCTTGTGTGGCGTGTAATTGATTCACTAACCGTGATGTGCTACTGTTACTGCTGCGTGGCGACGTTGTAGTTCCGGAAACCCAGTTCCGGAAGCAGGAGGGCCGTCGATTTAAGGGCGTATCGACGGGGTGCCGAAACTGTCGGCGCCAGCGGGCGTTGCTGGACTCGGTCGTTGCAGACTTCTTCCTTCATAGGCTTTTAATCGGTCTGCCCACGAGAGTGCCCCGTATCCGGACAGACCGAGAAGGGAAGTTCTCCTAGATGTTTAGAGGTCCTCAGACCCCGAGAACGCTATTGATGGTCCTTTACGTTGAGGCGCGAGACAACAAGGGATCTGCGGGCCGAACCGTGAAGAAGTCAATCCGGTATTCGGGTGAATTCCATGGACGTTCACAAGCACTATACAGAAACTTTACTTCACACACGGACGCCTGGTACAGAAGAGGGCGGATTTTACGGAAGCGAGCCTCTTTTTCGCCTCTTATTTTCTCTTTTCCTTTCCTCCTTTTACTCCTCTGTGAATGACAGCAGCCAAATGTAGCCTACTGTGGTGCTATCTTGTTGTGAGACTAGACAAGGAACATTAATTTTCTAGACATAAAAAATACAAATGAAATCAAAAAGCAAACGATTTGTAACCAATCGGTTACAATTTTTGGAAATAAGCCAGATTTTGCCTTATTTTTTGGTTTTCACAGAAAATTAAATGTTTCAGTAAGCACAACTTGTACAGATCCGTCCAAAACTCAGTTCTTGTGCGTCGTCACTCCAACCTTGAGCTCAATAAATTCACTCTCTGTTGGATTCAAATCTTCTATTTATGTTTTATAGCTGGTATTTAGAAGATTTTGGCGAATTCCAATCCATCCACTTGGACTTCACGTGAATTTCATGTGTCATTTATATGGAAGTACAGTAGCTACTACAAAGAACATGTAGAATCGATGTTAAGGTTGCCATCCGTCCCGCAAAAGCGGGACATGTCCCGCTTTTTTGGAAAATGTCCCGCCGTCCCGCTTTTTACTCGAAATGCCCCGCTTTTTTTAAACTTAGTGTTCAAATAGAAAAAAAAATCAGGTTGGCCTTTGTTTGACTAATTTTGCTTTAGCAAAATTACAAATCACACAAATAAGATGCTTGCTTTTTCTTTGATTTTTTTTTATGCAATTCCTATTATTTTCAGATTTCTATCTATCAAACACGACATTGCATTTAAATTTGTAAGAAGAACTGGTTTTCAATTGAATATATGTCATTTGTTATGCATTTTTTTCTTTGTCAAGATCCATTTGAATTTGTGACTGTGTCACATTGTGACATGCTTTATGACTCATACTATTTTTCTATTTTAAAACTGGAGGATCACATATAAATAAATGTAAAAAAGCATTGTCTTTATTCAAAATTGTGATTTTACGAATCTCAATTCAGAGATTCACTTAAACACGTCTGTCGCTCACAAGAATAGATCAATGACTTTGTTTTGTTTGTTTGTCTAGTGTTGCCAAAATAGCAAACATTGCCAATGAAATTTATTTTAATTTATTTATCTTCAGTGTTGCCGAATATAACTATTATTTTAATTTATTTTTAATTAAATTTGATTTCTTTTTTTCATATCCTTCATCTCATCCTTACAAAAATGACATTTATGCAGTTCAGTGTTGAAAATTGAACATTTGGACACTGAAAACAGTATCGAAAAGTGCTAAATTTCAGCACTGAATTCAGTTTCCAAAAGTACACTCCACGACCAATTTTATTTTTAGTTGTTGGCTAATAAATGAATTTTTTTAAGCACTCGACGTAATTATCCGACTCAGCAACCCTCGTTGTATAAATTTACGACTCGTGCTGAAAACTCACTTTTTGCAACTTGTTGCATAAATAACTATTTGTTGCATGGCAATACTTATTGCTTTTCAGTATTTAGAAAAATTACCAAAAAGAACTCATTTTGGGTAATGCTAGTGGTAGATTACTAAAAAATGACAAACTGATTTTGCACTAAATCGGAATCTGGAGAATGGTTCATTTGATTTTTATAATTTTTGAATCTTCTCAAACTTGAAACGAAGCTGATGTGACTTTTACAGTGAAATCAATTATGCTGATAATTATAGTGAAACTCTTTTCACAAACCAGAAACTTCAAGCTTAAGAACATTCCATAAAAAAAATCAGTGAATACCTACATTGTACATGTACAAAAATGATCAAAGCATTTCTTTAGTCATGACATTCAGTCGCAAGTATGGTCATAATCAATAAAATATCTTAACATTTTTAATACAAACAAAAACCGCTAGTAATGCTGATAATTTTATCATCATTGATTTAATTTTTGTTTCAATTAATGATGTTTTAACGTCTTTGTGTCGTTCGCACTTTTTTACCAGCGCAAGGGCATTGAAAAGCTTCAACTTTGTTCGATGTTGGAGTCTGGATTTGAAAACAAAGACATTGGTTCGGAAAGAAGATGTTATATAAACTGAACTATGCCTCCATTAATGATTTGTAGAATTTTATACTCAAGTAAAAAAGCACCGCACTTTTAGAGTAGAAAAAAAAAACATATTCACATATGTTACATAAATTTCATGAGTTTTTTTTAAACAAATTTTCAAAATGTCCCGCTTTTTTCGGCTGTGTCCCGCTTTTTTCTCTCAAAATGTCCCGCTTTTTGTAAAAACCATCTGGCAAGTCTATGTTAAGCATCAAAAGCATAGTTTACGTGAAAAAATCCCGTATATTTAATTTCTAAATTATTTTGAGTGTATGTTATGATTTGATTTTAAATAAATTCTGGGTCCAAAAATTTTCACAAAATTTATATATTTAATGTTTTTTTAATTTTGTTTGGATTAAATACTGCACGTAAAAAATAAAAATAAAATAAATTTTTATGAAAATCTAAAATCATTGTGTTCGTCACCACTGCTAGTTTTCCCTTGTGGGGCGGACCACGCTTGGCCTACTTATGTGTGGTGGTAGATGCAACTCTATCTTTATCTACCGCTTCATAGTAGTAGGCCCGTGAGGAACAAAAATTTGATGTGTGATGATATGCTTCTAAATAAATTCTACCCGCTCATTTTCAACATCTTTCATTTCATCTTACCTTCTATCCATCTGTATATAAAAAAAAATTCATAATCTTAAGATGTCCCTACTACAAAAGGACATCACTTTTCACCGCTAGGCCGATAAATTAAATCTACAAATATAAATTACGGTGATTAATCCTTCATAAGACTAAGATGTTTTAAGGAAATCCTCAGAAGGTCATTTGCCAAATTTAAGCTGAATCTGATAACGGGAAGGGATTGTACTGCATCTGGAATGTGAGAGGCAGGGTTGGTCGGCTCTTCTCAAACAACAAAGAGCCGGAAGAAAACAACACTTTTTTCAGTTCGGCTTCCGACTGTAATCCTCTTTCGCTGATCGTGCTCTACTCGTTACCCGAGTTTACACGAGCTGTAAGTGACTTGGACGGCAAGTGTGAGAGCTTTTGCATCTGATTGGGAGAAAGAGAATTCTAAACAAAGAGCGCCCTGTGTTTCAGTCATACTCCTCAGAGTAAATGAAAAAAAAATTATTCTGAATCCCACCACACAACGTAGAAAAAATAACAACATTTTTTTATTTTTTTCAGTGATTTTCATCCTATTGATGATTCATCCCAAAACCCCAAAACTGCTGTTTGCTGTTTTGGATTCGTTTTTCTTGCAAAAGGTAGCGTTCGGAGAAGAGGTGCCAGGTGGTTTCGTCAAAAAATCAGGACACCGCAAAGAACAAAAAACGAGATTTTTCAGGACACCAGTAGATTGGTAGAAATGAAATGCAGCTTTTCTTAGATTGCATAAATTAAGGCGAAATAGCGGTGCAGTATACATCTTAATTTATGCAACAGTAGGGATAAGAAATTAGGTGGCTTGAAGTTTATACCGAAAAACGTCGTTCAAATATCATCTGAACCGAAGATTTCTATTGGATTAAGAGGTTTAACTGTTTTTATTACAAAATCAATTGCAATTAAGATCAGGACGGCTGCTAGAAAATCTGGACACCTCTGGCACCTTTGATTCGGAAAGCAGCATCTTTTCTCGTGAACGTACCAAGAATAAACTGAGTATTCTCTCAGATTTCTCCTTAACACAATGCGCAACAGATTTTTCCGGAGAAGGGAATTCTCTTCATCAGCGGATTTGAATGCTCTCGCTCACTCTTATGTGTTGGCAATCTCACTCTTGATTTCAGTGCGATTTATCTCTCCCCGCACAGATTGGGGAACAGACAAAAATAAATTGCACTCTCTTTCACTGGACAAGTCGATCTGAGAAGTTTTGCCATCCATGGTGAGAGGGATTCTGAGACATTGTGTTCTGAAGAAGCAAGAAAAACTGGTTTTTCATCAAATACTTTTTTTTTATTTACAAATCGATTGCTTATTTATGTTGACTTTATAAAAATTTTAATCAAGATCAATATTTCATCTGAAGACTTTAACACTATTGGACTCAAAACGAAAAAGTTATGGCGGTTCAAATATTATATTTTGGTCGCAAATGGTCGTTAAACAAGCAATTTGTACAAGATAATTCCCTTATCCCTAGGGTAAGCCCTGGTTCAATTGATTGGACTTGAGTCGTGATTTTATTCGTATATTTTCCCGTCTCATGTCCAATCATTGTTCCTTGAACGTGGTACTCTATCGTATAAATATTGCTGGCAGCAATTTGTGTGGCTGTGGCCAAGGTTACCACGACATCGAGCATATCGTTTGGTCATGTGAGGCCCACCTGTCCGCTAGAACGAATTTAATAAACTCCCTTCGGGCCCGAGGAAAACCACCCTGCACCCCAGTAAGAGATTTACTAGCTGCGATAGACATTGATTACATGTTCGAAATATACCTTTTTCTAAAAGCTATTGATCTTCGTCTATAATTCTTTTCATTTTCATATTTCCCTATCTATTTTCTTTTCTCTTCAAAAAGTTAAAAAAAAGTGATAAAGTGATGTAGACCTAAGAAAACAATTGTAAACATACAAAACGAGTTTGGCTCCTTAAAGCCTCAAGGTATGAGCCGTTTCAAATAAAGAAATTACAAAAAAAAAAGATAATTCCATTAAAACATCTTCGTCTTTTCTTTGCAAGTGGTTTGATTTTCTAGTAGGTATTTATTGAGATGATAAAAAAAATAATAAAAAATATAATACATTGTCATTTTAATAAGGGTTGGACCGTAAATATCTCTTCACATGCTGATACAAACAACATAGTTTGATCAGCAAAATTTAAGTGCACAAAAATCCGCATTTTTTCGTGGCATTGATATCAAAACGTACGTCTTGGTGGTCGAGTGGTTAGCGTTGTAAGACGATAATCGCTGGTCCATTGATGGCATGGGTTCGATTCCCATCTCGGTACTGGGTGTTAAATGTTAATCTCAAGTTGTGCAGTCTGTAAAGCCTAAATCTGCTAAGACGGTGTATGACTTTAAAAAAAATTAACGATATGTACACATTTTGGACAATTGAATACAAAATTTTTGGACAAATAATTTTTTTCTGGAAAATAGCTTGTCGATTTTGAATTTCGATTAAAATTTTTTTTTTTTTATTTTTACGTGTAGTATTTGCTCCAAATAAAATTAAAAATATATAAAATATATAAAGTTTGGGTAAATTTTCGAATCCAGAATTAATTTAAAATCAAATCTTTAAAAAGTGAACTTTTTCCAGATATCACATGACTTTTTTCACTTGGCCCCATACAAAAGTTCATTCTTCTAATCCTAATCTACCATTTGGAGGGTCAGCCCCCAGATTTCCAGATATTATGCAATTTTGGGACACCCTCATGTACATTAGACTGAGTCGATTTGGGGTCATTTTTGAATTTCACAAACCTAAGACCCCAAGGTTTGATTAGATTCAAAACTAATCCATGATTTTATGCAGAATGTTTTTAGTAACGTTTACATGAGCAAATTTTAACTTTTGGGTTTGATGAGATAATTTAATATTTTGTACTGAAAAATCAACATTTTTGTTTCTTCTGTACTTCTGTGAACCGAGCCTATTTATGGTATTTGTGCCAATTTATAAATTGCTACCAAGACTAGGAACTACGAAGACTGGAAGTTTGTAGTTTTTCTTAAAACTTTCTAAGATTTTTGTACTTTGCAGAATTGGAAAAAATTGGTAAAAATAAATCTATAACTTTTCATGAGAATTCAAAATGACTCGCGGTCTTCGAAAAGTTGGTTATTGAGTTAGAACCTTTATCTTTATAGTTCTTGCAATGTTGTACAGTTTAAAAAAATGCACATATTGATTTAATGAATTTTTTCTGTTTTTTTTTATTATATCAAATAGAGCTGGTAGGAAAAAAATCTTATTGCATATTTGAATTTGCATATTGTGTAATGAGCGCCATCGAATTATTTGAAATTATTTATTTCTAAAATTCTTTGCACATCGGCAAAAAGTGATTTATTTCACCTGTTTTAATCATGTTTAAAAAGCGTTTTCAATCATTTTCGTTTCTGAATACATATATGTACTTTAGTTAGGAAATCACAATCCCAATTTGAATTCTGTCAAATTATTCTGTCAACTGTAACACTGATTCCAATTAAAAGTTTTGATGTGTTTTTCAATTTTCCGTACACATTCAACTTTCAAATATCAAACTTCTGCTAAATATATGGTGGATAAGCTTAAAAAAATAGCATAAGAAAAAACTTGATGTGAGTAGGATATCATTGCTCTTGCATTTTTTTTAAATGAAGTATGATTTTTTTGATACAATTTTGACCTTTGAACTCCCATTACTCAACTTCCAAAACCGTTTGCCGGAAAATTGTTGGAACACATTTTCGTACGATGCGTTTGGTTTATTGTTGGCAGCCATCATCCATATCACCAATTTTCGAGTCGCTCAAACGACGACGCTTCTTCATCTGCCAATCCAACACAGCAAGCTGGAAAGGCTGACTTTGTAATAAAACTTAATTAAATTTAAAATTTTATATCAACCAACACGTTGACAGCCGATTGTAAAACTGATGGCAAGTGGCTGGGTGTAAATGGAACATTTTGTAATAGGTGGAGGTCTCCCGAAAATAGTTTTATTGCATATGCAAAAGAGTCAATTTCCCATCCACTGCACCCAAGGACCGGGAAGGAATCGACGATATGGAACTCGGTGTGGAATTTTTAATAAATTTAATTGTAGGTTGTTTACAGCAGCGTGGTTCTCGCGCTGCTGTCGTGGATGACGGTTTTAATTTAAAGCAGTTTTTAATCGTTTTGCTCTTCCAGACAATTTTGACGTTTTTTGCTAATAGTTTTGATTTGCCGAAGACTCATCCGGAAACTAGTCTGTAGCAGACACATCGACAATTATGTTGTCTCAAGTTAATTGTTCGACAGCATCCTCGACAATCTGGTCGGATGTGGTGGAAAGTTGCAAAGTTTCAGTTTAATCACACCGGAAGCAGCGCAAAGACGATACTATCAGATGGTTAAGCGCCCGGGAAAGCAGACGGGAAAACCCGCTCAAAGGATTAATTAAAAAACTTTATACCAACTCGAAGTAACTGCCAGGACGAGATCGGTGGAAATGTTAAGAGAAAGCTTCTTTGGTGAATTGCTAATTTCCCAGCGCAACCTTGAAGGTAGGTACTTAGTTTACCTTGCCGGAAGGAAGCTGTCAAACGGCAGGAAGTTTTCTCAGGGTTTTCTCCCCGGAACGACCTTCTTGGGAAGCTGAGGTAGTGACTGGAAAATTCCGGCAAAAGCTTTTACAGCTGCAGCGTTTTACTTTGGGAACAAAGACAAGCTTGGTGCAATTGAATTTCAGTTACAATTGTTTCTTGGCTCGGCTAATGAAAATCAATTTCCTTCTCGACGTGACGGTTTGTCACGAGCTCACATTGAGCAGCTGAAAACAACAAATGTTGAAATCATAAAATCAATATTCTAGCAAAGTTATAACGTTTGAAAATATTAGATGGATTGACATTTAATTAAAAATCGATCAAAAGTTCAGCTGCTCGTTACTAAAAATTCTCGAAATTTGATTTTTCACACTTATTTTTTTTAATCCAATGATGTAGAATGTCTCAACCAACTTCAACTTTTCATTCAACTTTCCAAATTATTTACCAAACAATAATTTTAAAATCTTGGAATATCATTTTTTTTTCGAAAGCTCGCAAACAAATACCCTTCCTGACGAAATCAGAGCGTTTAGAAGCAGCAGGTTGATTTATGTGAGAGTTCAAATTTTTTTCTTAATAAATGTATTATTTTTGTTGTATTTTGAGGTAAATTTATGATATTAAATAAATAGAGACATTTTCCAAGAGTAAGCCAGTCTAAATAGGGCAAACGGCTAGGAACCCTATCAAATGGTAAAATTTGAAGGAAAAAATAAAAGGAGAATAGAACGAAGGCCTAGGAAAACAAACGAAGGCAAAATTTAATTTTTTTTGTGGTTGAAAATTTATAAGTAATGTTAAAAAATTTAGCCCCTTAATTTATGCAGTATTAGTGTTCATCTTACGGTTTCAATTGTTGTTCGGCCTTAGCCGTTAGGTACAGCGCTGTTGTTTTTTGGACCGCGAAGAAACCTAAACCAAGAAACACTGAAATTCATTATTGTTTATCTAAGAATTAATTGGACCAAAAGTTACAAATTTAGTATCTTTTAACAACCGCAAGTGATGTGTTCAATTTTGTAGAGTTTCATGAATAATTTTATATCATTTGAGTTTGTTCCGAAATATCTTAGCAATAGATAGGTCGCATTTGTAAATATTATGATGATGTTTTGTATCATTTACGATCAAAAACTCGTTAAAACCGTCAAAATAGAGGCTGATCAGTGTTACCCAAAAGCATCAAATTTTAAACAAAGACGAAATTGATTTAAAAATCAAATTTAAAGTAGTCTAATAAACTTCTGCAACCATGGTTCATAGGAGTGTAGTACTGGTTTTAAAAATATGAAACATGCCACATGCGCCTTAACAGAAAACATAATTGAAAAATATTGAAAAAGGTGATCAATCTAACCCCGGATTACGGTGCTTTGAAACTGCTCAATATTAAAAATTCGTTCATCTTAGCTTCAAACGAACAAACGAACAAACGAACAAACGAACAAACGAACAAACGAACAAACGAACAAACGAACAAACGAACAAACGAACAAACGAACAAACGAACAAACGAACAAACGAACAAACGAACAAACGAACAAACGAACAAACGAACAAACGAACAAACGAACAAACGAACAAACGAACAAACGAACAAACGAACAAACGAACAAACGAACAAACGAACAAACGAACAAACGAACAAACGAACAAACGAACAAACGAACAAACGAACAAACGAACAAACGAACAAACGAACAAACGAACAAACGAACAAACGAACAAACGAACAAACGAACAAACGAACAAACGAACAAACGAACAAACGAACAAACGAACAAACAAACAAACGAACAAACAAACAAACGAACAAACGAACAAATGAATAAACAAACAGATATTTGGTAATGTTTTTTTTTTATATTAGACACAGCTAGAATAGAAGCAGTTTTGTGTAATAATCTGACGGCCACAGATCTAGAAAATTTATTTACGTTGTAAAATTTTGAAAAAGTACTATAAATAAGAGTCATTTTTTCTACCACTTTCTTCCAACACGAGTGAACTTGCTCTAAGAAAAAAAATTTAAGGTTAGTGTTGTTGCAAAAATCATCAAACTAGCTTGATTCTAAATCTGAAAGATACAGATGAACAAAGCCTCGCCATAATTCACGGCCACGGTCAATCAATCTCAACAAATTTGTTTTTCCACGGTTTCCGATGGTTACTACAAATCCGCTCTACACGTGGCTGTCATCATCATCAATTCCATAAATTATGGGCCAGGAGCCTTGAAAAAGCAGTTCCCAGCACAGAATATTTAGTCAAGATAGATAAGGAAAAAGTGTCCTCGCCAAAAACCCCAAATCCGTTCCCATGTTCCCGCTCGGATGATCCTTAGCGCGTGTGACAACTTAATCGTCCCAGGAGGGACGACACGGCCGGCCATTTATCCGATGTCCAGCGAAGAGGGTCCTTTCTGTTTGTCCATGTGGTACTCGAAAGTAATTAAAACGTCGATTACAAATCAATTCGTGTCCTCGAAGCGATCGATTGTGCACATACCGGTCAACTGGAACGGAAGATGGACAGGACCAGGCAGCTGCCCGCCTAATTCGGAAGGTTCCACTCTTTCCGAATGAAAGACATAGGAACTGACTGTATCAATTGTAGATTTTTCATCGTTCCTGCTGCTGCGGGTGGTTTCTGGACAATGCAATGAATGGAAGGACCTAACTTTCCCTCGGCCCATTTCCTCGAAAACGACCGACCGAGTCAAAACTTAGCTGACCCTTGAACGCGATGTTGCTACCTACCTTTTGAAATTGGCAGAGGGTGTCTGTGCTGTTGGCTGAATGCGGAACGAAATGCAGTCCCGGAAAAGTCGATCATGAGATAAATCAATCAAATGCACCGATTGGCTCGCCAGGCATTGGGAAATTTAATTAAAGCCCGAAATGACCGCAAAGCACCGTGTGACAGAGTGACACCCTTCCGCATTTGCTGGACTAAACACTTGAAGGAAGGCTTTGGTCAGAATTATTCGTGTAATTGATACACGTGTGCCCATTGAAAGACTCTCTCGTGTCATTACAACGGCGATAATTGGCAAGCTTTGGTTGGATGGCCATCAAAAAAGATATTTAGTTATATGTGAGATTTTAAACACATTTGTTTAATTTCGAATGGACATTACCTATCGAAACTCATAATCTTTCGCGGGATCGCTCAGTTAAGTAAGTGATTAATCCTTTCGTTGAAGTGTTTCTACATTTAATTTGAATTTCTTGAATCTTAGACATGAATGGACTATACTAATGGTCAGTACGAAAGAAAACTGGGCAAATTTCAATTTTGGGTGTACTGCCCCTATTCACATATGTGTCCCATGTGCATTTTCATCATTTTTGAGCAATCGATGGAGAATGCTTCCTTGTTGTCCAATTTACCTATAAACAAGGTTTTGTATAAAATTTGTTCTCAAAATTTAAAAAAAAGATGACCCCAGATGTGTCTCATGTTAGAAATATTAGCATATGTGTCTCATGACTAATATAAAGCGCCATAATAGATTTTCAACAAAAATCATTCGATAAAAAAAGCTGAATATATTAGCCTTCGGTTAGGATGGATTCTCCGTGGCGATCTAATGTTTGATCGATGAGTGATACTTTAAATGTTGTTTTGTTTATCACCTAGTGTGGACACCACATAAATGCCAAAGTGGCCCAGCCTTTACTACATCGATGGTTAGGTACAGGAATGGTCTGTTGCATCAGCGATACACAATAACGATGGTGAGCGTAGGTGATAGACAACATTCATATGAGCTACAGTGCATTGATATATCATGCTGGAAGTACCTCTGTTTCGACGGAATGGATCTCCTCTGATGCAGCAGGGCAGGTAAGTAGGTTCTCCGGGTGTTGCTGGTAAGTATATTTTCCAGGTTTGCAGGTAAGTATTTGGGTTCTTTTTCAGGATGCGATTATTCTTTCCGGTTCCAGTCAATCAGGTAAGTACACTTTCTTTTCCCGTGCAAACTTTAGTTTATTCGAAATCACTTTTTCTTCTACTTAAATTACAATTTATTAACTTTAACTACTTAATTTACTCCTTACAAACTTTTCTAACTTCCAAAAATAACAAATTCACAAGGTAAACAGTGTTCGCCGGCTATTGTTGACGTTTCAAGCCTCAGCACAAAAAGAGAAACACATGACTGCTGAAGCCCCCTTTTATAACTTAGGGATGCCGGAAACTCCTCTTTTTTCTCTTGATGTTTCCTAACTCCCGAAAAACTCACAGCATGCCGAATCACTCCCACTGCTAAAACTCTGCGCTCAGTTGAATTGATCACCGGGAGGTTCGCGGTTACCCAAATTCGTGTATGCACGAACATCCTGGCCCCTTCAGGAACAACGTTTCTGACGATGACTGCTCAGGTAAAATAGGCGGCGGAGTGTGTGGATTCCAATCAGCGTGAACACGGCAATGATGATGATTGTTTACATCAGTCCAAATTCGTCGGTCTCGTTTCGGTCGTCTCGGTCGTGTTGTGATGTGTTGTTTACGTCTGCAAAATTTTAAGACCCGGTAGCGCTTCCTAAAAATGGTAAATAAGATTGGACAGGGGCTCACCTGTTCCAAAATCGGATTGTGCCTTGAAAGGGATTCAGTTGGAACCGGAATCGACGGTACTTGCGGTTGGTGTTGTGCTCGATGAGTGAAAGTGCGGAGTGTGAAAATGTGCTGCAATAATAGACCCAGTAGCGAAATTTTGATTGTGTTATGGACTTGGACAGGAACTCACCTGATCCAAGTCACAAAAGTGCCTTGGATTTAATTTCTACGCTGGATCCGAAAGTTGGAGCTCTACTTAGGAAGAAATTTCGTCTGTTGTTGATTGCTCAGCGCCGGATGGTTTGATTGCTTCCTCCGACGATGGTGCAATCGGCAGCAGGCAAATTTTGGACACCGGTCGTGTGCACGAGCCCTTTGCTGTTCTCAGAGTGACCACTCTGATAATTCCGTCGCTTCCTGGGTGAGTCTGGACAATTCTGGCTGTTGGCCAGCGCATCGGTGGGATGTTTTCTTCTTTTAGGAGAACGAGCTGGTTCTCCTTTATCGAAACAGGTGAGTGCATCCATTTGCTTCTGGGTTGTAATATGTTCAAATATTCCAGGTGCCATCGCCGCCACAGATCCTGGACCAATTTTTGAATTTGTTGCCATTTCTTCAAATGATGGAACGGTATTTCGGTGAACTCTTCATCAGGAACAGCCTTCAACGACGTGCCAACCAAGAAGTGTCCGGGTGTCAATGCCTCATAATCAGTTGGGTCGTCGCTCAGTGGAACAAGAGGCCGAGAATTTAGACAACTTTCGATCTGGCACAGAAGTGTTTGCATGTCATCGTAGAAGAGCGGTCGGTCCCGGACGACGCGGATAAAATGCTTTTGAGCGGAATGAATGGCAGATTCCCACAATCCCCCGAAATGGGAGGCTCTTGGAGGATTGAAGTGCCATCTGATTTTGCAGTCAGAGCACTCCTGTTCCAATTTGTGTGAATACTCTGATTGACGGATGAGCCGTTTTAGCTCATTTTTCGCACCGAGGAAGTTTCGTCCGTTATCAGAGTAGATATCAGAAGGCGGACCTCGGCGAGAGACGAATCGTCGCAAGGCTTGTACAAATTTAGCTGTTGTCAGATCGAAAACTAGTTCGATGTGAACAGCCTTAGTACAGAAGCATACAAAAACTGCTACAAATGCTTTAGTGGGTGAGGCTCGACGATGCGGATGTTTAAGAAGTATTGGGCCCCAGTAATCAACCCCCGTTACCGTGAATGGACGAGTGGCTGTGATCCGTTCCTTGGGCAGCTCAGCCATAAATTGTTCCACCAATTTAGGGCGAGCTCGGAAGCAAATGGTGCAGCGATGTACGATGGCGTACGGTGCAGCACATAGTTTGCATTCAGGTGCAGCTTATTTGGCTCGCAGATGCAAATCGTCCAGCACGCAATACGGCGCAGCTCTTCCCACTCGCAATTTGGCGCAGCGAATCCGGCTCGCAATTCGGCGCAGCACAGTTTGCTCGCAGGCGCAGCTTTTCCAGCTCGCAGTTTGGCGCAGCCATTTCGGCTCGCAAGCGCAGCTTTCCCAGCTCGCAATTCGGCGCAGCACAGTTTGCTCGCATGCGCAGCTTTTCCAGCTCGCAATTCGGCGCAGCCATTTCGGCTCGCAAGCGCAGCTTTTCCAGCTCTCAATTCGGCGCAGCACAGTTTGCTCGCAGGCGCAGCTTTTCCAGCTCGCAGTTTGGCGCAGTCATTTCGGCTTGCAAGCGCAGCTTTTTCAGCTCGCAGTTTGGCGCAGCCATTCCGGCTCGCAAGCGCAGCTTTTCCAGCTCGCAATTCGGCGCAGCACAATTTGCTCGCATACGCAGCTTTTCCAGCTCGCAATCCGGCGCAGCCATTTCGGCTTGCCCTTTTTCAAATATCATCTTAGTTCAACATAACAAAGTAGTTAAATGAAAAAAATTTGCAACTCAATTTTGGCCCAAAATCGGCTCTTGGAAGGATCGCCAAATGTGGAAACCACATAATGCCAAAGTGACGATTAAGGAACGTCCGCGGTGTATAGCTACAGGAGAGGTCCATTACGATAGCGATAGCTAGCGACGAACTCATGACGAGTGCCCGTGCCCGTAGATGCGTCATATAATATGCACTGCGGTTCTCATATTGAGCTTGACCCACACAATATCTATATGCTTATGATTCAAAAACAGCAAAAAGCAAAACTAATGTAAAATTAGGCTTCAAAAAATGCTTTTTTGCCATTTCGTCATTTCCGCTTGTTTCTTCAGCGAATTCAATTTTAAAATTCTCTTCTGGACCTATGAAAATTCGGGTGCCCGATCACTAGACTCAATTATCGCTATAGCACGATTTTATAAATATTTTATTCAAAAATACATAATATTATCGCAGTGAACTAAAGAGCCGCAGCTTTACATCAAAAGAGCCGCATGCCGATTTAAGGTCTAGGCTTACGCAGAGCGACGACGATCACGGTTGGATTCAACATATATCCGAGATATTAAGGGTGGCCCACGATACCCCATTCTCTCCTACAATTTAAGAAAGAGATAAACTAAGATTTTGTAACAGTCTTCAAAAAGAAACTTTTGTAGGATTCTGTTAAAAGTACACTGTGCAAAAGCGAATAATTCATAGAATTTATCAAACAACACTTATTTTTTGCTTACAAACAAAATCATATCATATGGGATGTTTTGTAGCTTGTTCATATTATAATCTGACATATCATCAATCTTACGATAAGTGGACAATGCAATGGTGACGTAACAACTTCTGAGAATCTTCTTTCACTAATATAAGTCATCATCTACCGAACTGTTTTCAGTTGATTATTACATCTTCATGTGCAAAAAGGTGCTAGAGAAGTTTTGATCCGGAAACAGTCCTCTAAGTCGATAACGACTAACTTAACGACTGATGAACGCAGGGAGTTACAAGCGCTAATTGCGAACGCACCCAAAGTGCGCATCTACCATGCTCATTCATATTCTCTCCAGGTCTCCCCACGTTGCTCCAACCATTGATAAAACTACGATTTGAGTAGATCCCCCCATGCGTCCAAGTTCGAAGGACTTTGATCATAACGATAGATTCTCAGAGAGAATCCGATCTTACTCTCCCCATTATAAGTTCGCTCAGCACAAACTAAACTGTTTACGTCCCATCATCAACTTATATCTCGGCCCAAACTAGTCGCACTGTACAACAATTCCTCAGTCTGTCTCAAGTGAGCTCCCCAGTCGATTATGAGCAGTTGTTAAACACGCATTTGAAGTGGATCGTCGACCCCGTCATCTACAAACAACAACCGAAAACTGGATTCCAAATGTGTGGAACTGGGGCAGATGACAGATAATTACGATATCGTTTCGTTTTTCTGAAGTTGTAGCATCGATTTTGCCGCAGAATGACTCCCGGACAGTCGAATTCTACTGCCCCCATAGGCCCGGCTCCAACAACCACCACAAGTAAGTGATTCATTGAACCGATATTGAAAGACCGGAGGAACCCCCGTTCTAAGTTTAAAACACGCTACTAATAAAATATTCATCTTTCCCAGCCGAAGAAACTCGCGTTATGGTGGAACAAACTAGACAGGCCAAACGAACTGAGCGTAAGAATCTGCAGGTGAGTCGAATGCCGGTAGATAACATACATCGACTTTGTATTTAGGTACCCGGCGAATGAAAAAAAAAAGTTATTCGAGGTTGACTACTGAAGAAGCCAAACCTCAACAAACCGCACGTGACGAAACTGACTGTTATCTATCGAGTTTTCTATTTTTATTTGATTAGCGTTGTTTCGAGTCAAATTAATTGAGTGTCTCCTGACAGCTACACATCAATGGGGAGCTGGAACGAATTTTGGATCGAGATGAGCTGGACGAGGGCGCCATGCAAACGATCCTGGAAGACTACCGGATTGTGGCGCTGTGCGAGCTGGTGGAGGAAATGAAGGACTGGGATACCCTGACGACTATTCCGGAACCAAAAAGCTTCCTATTCTATGCCAAGATTCAGCCCAATCTGGCGCGAATGCTCGAGAACAACGTTCGCTTCCTGCCCTACTTGAAGCCGTTCCTAGTGCGGTTCGATGCCGTGAATGAGGTAATGTAATTTACTATCTCGTTTTATTGCAGCATTGCTCGTGAGATAAAAGGCTTTAGACTCAACAATTGTATCTTAAACTAAAGGCTGCTGACTTGATAGACCCAGAGATAGTATAATTTATATTCGTTGAATACGCCTAGTAGGCCTATGTCAACCAAAATAAGATATAATCCAGATAAAAAAATAAAAATCAGAAACTATAAGTTCAAATTTATGACTGGATAAGATACAAATATTTCAGTAGTGAAATTTTTGGGAAAATTTTGCTATCCCCTCCTGATCGGGTACTCGATCAGAAGAGAAAAACAAAATTATATCAAGATGAGATATTGTGATATTCCGTTTTTTTCCTAATATGTTTTAATGAGATATGTATAATCTAGAACCAACTCGTTAAAATGTCTCTAATAATATCTAAAAGTCCATTTTTTTCTTTAAAGGGGAGACCCCACAAGGACCAGTAGTTGATCTATTGTGGTTTTGTTTGTTTTGTTGTTTTATTTGGGATTTCAATTCCCTTGGGTGTATTCATCCCATGGTAATTACTCCGCGTCACTATATGTTTTCAGGTTCGCCTGCGCTATTGATTGGAGTGACAGTTGATTGTTGATTAAGCATTGTGTTTCATTCGAGTATGATATCGAAGATGTACGATATAACCACAGATATAACCTTCTTAGGACTGATTTGTAACCATATGTCTTGTGCGCTTAATAATTTTGCTCCAAGTATTGGCTTTCTTCGGTCAAGAAGAGCGCAGCAATTGCATGAAAGATGCTCTGCAGTTTCAGAACATGCAGAACCGCCAGCCACCGTTTTGAATTAAGTTTATCCGTTTGAGATGCTGTTTTGTTGGACAGTGTCCGGTCAAGACCTGTGTAAGTACTTAACTCGTGCTTACTTAAAGGGTGTTCGGATCAAAAAGTGGTCAGACTAAATCGCGTGTAAATCAAGTATTTGTTTAGTAAAAACAATTCCTTGTATCTTTAATTTTGAAGTTCAACATGTATAAAAACTGAAAAAATGCTCAGTTAAGATTCCGGATGATCCAGTCCAAATAAGCGAGCATTTCTTTTGCGCCTGTCATCAGATTTTGTACACTCTACTTATCCACTTTCTTCATCGCAGAACGCCAGATTGCTTTGAACTGTTTCTCGCTGCTTACAGTTTTTTGGGTCATCTTACGGTTTTGCTTAACTATTGTCCAATATTTTTCGATTGGAAGAAGTTATTGTGTATTGGGAGGGTTCTTATCATTTATCGCGTTATGAAAGCTGTGGCAATGGAGTTTCGACCGAAATACAAATAAAAACGACCGATTATAACTTACATTTTACACGTATAATCGTACAAAGTTTGGAGACAAAAGGTAATGGCGGCAGTTTGCCTGTTGAAGACAGGGTTGCCGGTCTGTCAGTTTTGTAGGAACAAGGCGATAGATTACACAGGTAGAGCAAATGATGTAGAGCAACTCTCCTCCTTAATCATCGCCAGGTGTTCCAGCTTCGGTGTCTTTCGGTACTAGTCTCATCGATCCAGTAAACTTCAGGTTCTTGACCGATCCCAAAGGTTTTGTCAGCGCACCTGCA
Source organism: Uranotaenia lowii (assembly GCF_029784155.1). Taxonomy (NCBI): domain Eukaryota; kingdom Metazoa; phylum Arthropoda; class Insecta; order Diptera; family Culicidae; genus Uranotaenia; species Uranotaenia lowii. The sequence goes on along the minus strand of NC_073691.1, from coordinate 49,031,223 downwards.
ATCATTTTTTCGGTACACAGGTATTCCAAGCGGATTCGACTTTTCTAGTATAAATCCTTTACAAACATCTGCTTTGTCTCAATATGTTTCGAACGATTGGTAACTCTCTCGGAACGTACGAATGCGATGCACGACTGACTGTCTTCGTACATCACAATTGAGCCATTCTTGTTCTGTTCGATCAACTCGCTTAGGGCGATCCAATCGGCTTCGGTTGGTTGTGCGAGTATGGGAGTCGCAGCTGCTATGTCCGGTCTAGCCTTAACAGGCACGTAGAGCAACGATCCTACAGGACTGCGATATTCGATGTTATTCGGCAACTTCGGACTATCAGCATCTTCCCGTGCGTAAGCGTAAGGGAACTCGCGGCCTTGGGCTCCCCCAATCCAAACTGCTACGATGTATAACTTTAAACATATCTCATAGCGACCAGCTACACGGTATGACCTAACCCAAAAGTCTGCAATTGTTTGGAAACCGGAAAAAGTGTCTCACAGAAGTCCAAAAAGTCTGGAAGATCTAGACAAAATCTGGAAGGTTGACATCACTGCCTCCAGTGATAGTAGACATTAGCCACACGAGCTATGTGTGGTGGTTGGGATTGCTTATTTTCACCAAATCTTCGCTGTAAATCCGTCTTCAACTTTTGACAGTTGCGCTTATAGTATGCCGTAGCGCCACAGTAATGACACTTAAACTTGGGCTTCGTTTCTATCTGCAGTGCTTTCTGCGATTGCCTCTTATTCTCCCCAACACTTTCACCTCAACGTCTCCATTCATCCAGAAGTCGCCCCTGACAACTCTTCTTCTGGGCGCGATTCCAACGGCATTATGAGCGAATAATACGAGTTCGGGAGACTGGAAAGGATGATTGACACTAGCCAATGTTCACTCAAATTCTCACCGACTCGGTCGCGAGACGATTGCACAGTAATTAACACGATGTAAGCAAAATGATCGATAGAATCTGACCATCTGACATCCAAAGTGAGATGAATTCACGAATCAAAAATACTGCCGCGGTCATCGATTTTCTTTCGTGGTATTGGTGGAATGCACCACATATTTACCTTCGATGATGTCTTCCCCATTATGTGTGGATTGTGCCAGCCCGTCCCGCGAAATCCATTCGGCGGATGGATCCTTCGGTCGGTCTCCAGTTATCACGGCGGTCAATCCTTTTTCTTTCAGCACTTGATCGATTTTAAACTTCCATAGAGCCCAGTTATGATCCCCTATGGTTTTTCGATCTAAACACAGTCCTTAATTTTATTTTCCGATGCCGCAACAAATTTTTAACAAAAATGACGCTGAACTTCAATTTCCCGAAAAAGTTTATTTTCCGCGGATTGAAAAAAAACTTTCAGATGCCACCAACAGCTGGGCCCATAACCTAATGACGTTATGAAAGCTGTGGCAAAGGAATTACGACCGAAATACAATTAAAAACGACCGATTACAACGCATTTAAAAGAACTTTTAATTTACACTTTACACGTCTAATCGAACAAAGTTTGGAGACAAAGGGTAATGGCGGCAGTTAGTTTTAACTAGTTTTAAGTATTGTAGTCTACGAAGTTTGACGAAATAAAAGATAATGTTGAAGTTCGCCTTTTGAAGACAGGGTCAAGGTCTTTTGATACACTAGGTTCTCCGACTTGCACAGTAAGTAGGCGAGGAGTGAGCGGGGCTCTCAATAAGTTTGTTTATTTTTTGCTCAGCTTTTCTGTGGTTTGTTGGTAAACAAACTTCATGAGTTCCGTATAGTTGCATAGCCTACATAGCCAAAATGGCTGAATCGGGAATTCGATATTCGGTAACACCTCCTGAATATATACCCACCTTGGACAGGGTTGCCGGTCTGTCAGTTTGTAGGAACAAGGCGATTGATTACACAGGTACAGCAAATGATGTAGAGCAATAATCTTTGGGCGCAACCTGAATGTTGTTAGTGGAATACCACTCCATGGCCTTTTTCCATGATGGCAGGATGCCAAATCCGGCCAAAACAGCACAGACAAGCCATGTTCCTTCAGGAAAGGCAGCAAAAGCTCTTGAAGGCATTCTTTTACGTAAATTTCCTGGATGACGGTACCGGCGTCGACGAAGGTACAGATAGCTTTACAAACGAGATATTTCTTGGTAAGCCTTGTTAGTTTTATATGCTTGAAAATGTCTGCCACCTTTCCCCATCCAGTTGCCGCATAAAACTCTTGTCCCGGGAGCTATCTGCAGTCTGCATTGGCGTCGGATTCGTCGTCCATTACCACGCAATCAAACTTTGTCAATAATATCGTATACAGCTTCCAAGATCTTGTTTACGCCGTAAGGTTTTGCTTTTCATTGCGATTATCAGTCACTACCTTCTTATAAGTCGAAAACTAAAGACCTAATGTCGAAAGGCAAATAGAAGTATCATTCTACACACGCACACCTAAAAAATGAGGGGTGTTTTTTAGGAATTATTTGAAAAAACGGCGAACTTAAGTTGACCACTTTTTAATCAGAATATACCAAGGAAATGATGAAGATTTTGACAAAAAATCAAGGATCTATCATAGGACCGAATCATGCCGAATTCCTCACAGAGGAAGAAATTCGCACGTCCAAAAAAAAACGTTGCCGAAATTATACAGCTAGTGATTAAATCCTTAGAAACGGGGAATTGGCCGATAGAAATAATAGGATATAAGTCTATACCTCTCTATCTTGAATAAGCATGGTGTTTTGCAGAAAAACGGTAGTACTGCGATTTCCAAGTCCTTAAGGAAAAAAGCACTTCTTGTTGCTCACACAGGCCATCCACATGCACAAAATACGCAATAAATGGTAAACCGGAAAGACCAACGCTGTTTTGCACCTAAAGTTGCCTGGGATACAATTGCAATTGATTTATATGGGCCTTACGCAAAACTTATCGGTATTTTGATTCTCGTCATGATAGACCTTAGAACTAGATATGCTGAAGCACGCGTCGTTAGATCTACGAAATTTGAATTTACAAAAACGGTACTGGAAGGTATCTTTGAGCGAGAAGGATTTCCAAGAGCAATAAAATCGGACAACGGCCCCCTTTTCAACGGAGAAGAGTTCAAGAGCTATTGCTCGGCCAGAGCCATCCAAAAATATATTTTCTAGACCATTTTATCCCCACAGAATGGGTTGATCGAAGGATTTTTGAAAATTGTAAACCAACCAGAAGAAATTTCAAGCTGCAGTGCAAGCCTTTAACGCGGCGGAACAAGTAACAAAGCTGTGTTAGTGATACGTTTCCTCTACTACTTCATTCAAACAGTTAAACTTTTCAGTGATGAAGATTCTGCTTATTTTAACAACAACATATTGATTGATGAATGAATCTTTTCTCTCATACTTGACATGACAGCAAAACCATCTCAACTCTTTGCCTGCTCTCGTTCTCCACAGAAAATCTCCCCGGATCTGAATGCACCGCTGCACTACGCGGCCGAGGCGCTAAACATCGAGTTCCTGAAATGGTTGCTGGATCAACCGGGAATTGCAGTGGACAGCCGCAACAAGCAGCGTAAGACGGCCCTGTTTCTGCTGTGCGAGCAGTACGACGTTGCCATCAACAGTCCCAAGTTCAAGAAACGGGCCCTGAAGGTATCGAAGAGTTCGGCCCATGTGGACGACATCCGGCACTGTATTTTGCTGCTGTTGGAACGGGGTGCTGATTTTAATGTTTGCAGCGATCGATTGAAGTTGCCGTTTGAGCTGTTGAAGAAGAATACCAGCGAAGATAATCGGGAGTTTTTGAAGCAATGTATTGAACGATATTCGTGTGCCATAGCCATAAGCAAGACAAACGAGCTGAAGCGGCGTGTAGTTGCATTTTATCAGGCGAAGGCTCCGGTCAGGATAACGGTTGAACTGCTGGAGCTGTACTTGAGATTTGAGCAGGAAGATGTATTTTCGACGGAGCTGGACAAGTTTGATATCGACCAGTCTAATGTTCGAGAAGTGATACGATTACTTTTGCACACGGCTGTTGAGCTGAATTTGGAGAACAGTGTGAAGAAACTGGTTCGGTGCGCTGGAAAAGAAATGTTTTCGGTGAAATGCATTCCTAGGTTTAACACTAGGGCAGTAGTGGTTTATGACGATGATAAAAGTTCGGAACTGACGTATCGGCTCGAGTTGAAAGGACTTCTGAAGAAAGCATGTGAATGTGGAAATGTGGCCACTTTGAACTTGTTGCTCTTGAATATTTCTGATAAAGTACTGATCAACGATGACCCAATTTTGGTTATGACGTTGAACAGAGCTCATGAGCTGTGGAAACGACCTGAACAACGTGCAAATGTCTTGCAATGTGCAGAACTGCTCGCTAAAGATCAGAAAATATTTTTGACGCGCACGGACAATAACGGAAATACTGCTGTTCATAGTGCATTGAAGTATGGATTCCACGACATAGCGCTGGATATGCTGCAACAGAAGTACGCTTTCTTGGGCGTGAAGAACAAAGATCAAATGACTCCGCTGGATTATGCCCGGTATGATTTTTGGAAACTTTATTTCGACCAGTGCGTAACGATAGACGTTCGAAGATCGTATTTCGATCGGAGTGAAATTCGACTTAGTCTTAATGGTTTTGATCCTTTCATTTTCAAGAAAAAAGTCGGCAAGAAGTCTAACACTCGTAGCGATGCAAACTTATGGAGAATCGTGGAAAAAGCTTCGGCAAGTAACGTTGTTCAACAGAAACAAGTGGAAACTTTCGTTACCGAAATGGATCCCGTCAAAATCATTGCCAAGTCAAAGGATCTCAAGCGGCTTCTGATTCACCCTGTAGTGTACACTTTTATTCTAGTGAAGTGGTTACGACTTTCGAAGTGGAGCTACATAAACCTGCTTTGTATCTTAGCAACTGTTACAAGCTTTGGACTGTTGTCTCTAGATTACTGCAACGACGGTGAGGCATCCATATTTATTACCATTGCAACGATCATAGGGGTGATCTACATGATCTGTAGAGAATGTCTGCAACTATTATTCCTCAGAGGATCGTATTTTCTAGCTTATGAAAATTATCTGGATATCGCAACAATTGTCAGTATTTTCGTCGTTTTATCACGAGGATGTGACTCGATTCTGTCATCTCTGATTGTGATCGCTTTCGCCATGCAACTCACCGTACTCATAGGATCTCTACCGTTTAACAGTTTGTCCACCTATATGTACATGTTCCAAACCGTGGCTGTGAACTTCATTAAGAGCTTCCTACTCTTCATTCCGCTGCTGGGAGCATTCACCTTCGGATTTTACCTTTCGTACAACGACAAAACCAAAAATTCAACCATGCCCGAAGAAGACAATGACTTCAATAACTTCGCTACCTTCTCAGACGCGGCCTTGAAAACCCTAATCATGACCACCGGAGAGTACGAAGGAGCTGGGATGGACTTCAGCGATGGGAAAATCATTATCTTTGTGCTGTTTCTTTTCTTCGCACCGATCGTAATACTGAATCTGATCAACGGCTTGGCCGTGAGTGACATAACGTCGATCAAGGAGGAATCGGAGCTGATCAGTATCAGTAAAAAGGTGCTCATTCTCGAGCGTTACGAACGAGGCGTTCGCAACATTCCGTTCGAATTTATCCGGAAGCATTTCCCTTGCTCATTTTTTGAGGATCACTCGTACGTGATAGTCGTTCGGCCGAAGGAGTTTCGCAAAATTCTAGTTCAGCATCTTACGAAATGTGCTCCGAATCCATTGACCAGCAAACAGCAGCAGCCTCGGGGAGGTCTCAAAGGGGACTGGCGAGTGGTTCCAAATCTCCCGGGAGCCTATTTTGTTCGAGGAACCGAGGGATTCTTCGTCAACCTTCGATTGCTGAAATTTCCTCTGTTCTCAACGTTGGACGATCACATAATGGATGAAGCGCTTAGAATCGTCGATCAAAGTGTTCTGATACGAGAGATAATGGACAACCGTCGGTATGAAGTGGACGAGAATCCGGCGGCATTGGAAACGGATTTGAAGCTGGAAGAAATGCGGCTGCAGATCGAGAAGATGAGCAAGCAGCTCGGAAAATTGGTCTCCCAGAAAGCGGCTCCCACTGGCAAAGCTCCGGTCCGGAAGCGAAAAAACAACACCAAGAAAGAGGATACGGTAGATCAACTCAAAAAAGTCACCGAAGTCGCCAGAGCGGTGAAAAAATTTAGGAAGCACAGGAAAAACAAGTAGGTAATCTTAGGTTACTAGTTGCTGATTTTGATATTTTAATAGATAGATAATTTAAAAGTTATGCGTACCTACAATGGCATTAGTTTGTCGATTTTGATAAATGTATTATAACTCAGTGAATTAAAACAGTTTTAAAAATAAATGTTGAATTACTTTTTTTTCCTAGTTCATCACTGCCGTAACCGGTGGTCTCGTTGTACCACTCTTGTATCATTCCAACCTCTCCAGATACTCCAACAGTCACACAACAGTACTTCGACATCCGTTCGCTAATGCAATCTCGTTCAAACTCGAAATCACTGCTTAAAACCGAGAAAAAAACCATATTCCCATTTGATATCCTACTTGTCGTGCTACAAAACACCCTGGTATTAGCATTGATTTCTGAAGCGCTCAGTATGTCAGATCTGCGCTTTTTCCATGGAGAGATAATGAACATGACGAAAATCAACGCACTGTTTGTCGTCTTAGTATAACAGCACCCTTACGGAAATCCTTACAGATTATAATTCTTACAAGGATCACTGATAGCTTCTAAGAGATTCAGATACACATGAATAAATTTTAGGTTCCCAGATCTTATATGTTCATCCTTCCAGGGTATTTAGACTACTCTCTTTGCAGGTACTAAAGGTGTTATTCAGTAAGTTTCAACACGGGTCAGTTCGATCATTTCAGAGCTTCTTATCCTCGCAAGGATTGTCAAAAACATAATTTTGGTCATTATTACGAAAGTCTTGGCAGTTTAGAATTCTCATACTACTTTTCAGGATGCTGACCCTCTCAAGGGATTTGTATTTTCATTACCGTACAGTCCCTCTTAGAGGGTTTGTATTTCAATTCAATGTACTGCCCCTCTCAGGGGGTTTGTACTTTCATTCAACTACTGCCCCTCTCAGGGGGTTTGTACTTTATTCAAGTACTGCCCCGCTCAGGGGGTTTGTACTTCCATCCAACGTACTGCCCCTCTCAGGGGGTTTGTCGTCCATCCAATGTACTGCCCCTCTCAGGGGGTTTGTACTTCTATCCAATGCACTGCCCCTCTCAGGGGGTTTGTTCTTCTGTCCAATGTACTGCCCCTCTCAGGGGGTTTGTACTTCCATACAATGTACTGCTCCTCTCAGGAGGTTTGTACTTTCATTCAATGTACTGCCCCTCTCAGGGGGTTTATACTTTAATTCAAGAACTGCCCCTCTCAGGGGGTTTGTACTTTCATCCAAGTACTGCCCCACTCGGGGGGTTTGTACTTCAATTTTATGTACTGCCCCTCTCAGGGGGTTTGTACGTTCATTCAAGCACTGTTCCTCTCAGAGAGTTAGTATTACCAAATTCCGCTTCGAATCTGTCCATCTTTGCAAGAACTGTTAGAACCTTTTTCGTGATTTCCCCCGCTGTCACCTACACGCCTTTTCGAAACGTTTTAGACAATGGCCCTTATTCTGCGCCGCGTGTGACGTGATGATAGTCGAGTCACCCAAGTCACTCTATTCCAGTAGTCGGTTTAGGTGAGGATTGTCACTTCGGATTAACTTTGTGAGTTCTTACCCTATTCTCGTAGTCACCGTGGGTGAGAATCGTCACATTCGGGTGACAATTCAAGGTGACAATTGTCGGTACCTTTTCAGGTGGTGACGGGATAAAAATTTAAAGGAAAATTTATGCAAAACGGAATAATAAGGTTCTAAACGTTTAATTACTCCAAAGTATGATAGTTTAAGAATCAATCAAAACAAAAATCACTTCAATTTTTGATTTTTTCAATCATTTGTGCAGCAGCAAAAAGTTTACTAGGTAGACGTTGGAAATAAATTCAAACATATAAAATTGAAAAAGGTTATAATTTCATTTTATACAATTTCATTTACATGCAACGAGATTAAAAAAAACACATTTTTTGCACTTCACTTCATCTTATCCAATTCCCGTCGCGGGGGGATTTTTCACTTTCACCCGGTAATGTTGTTTTCGAACAAATTAATGTTACAGCTTTGAAGTCCTGACTGAACCATTGTTTATCGACGTCGAGGTGTCGTATCTCATGTGTTGATCTGTATGCAAAGGACCAGTTTATTAGGGCAGCAGCCGTCGATTTTCGCTATTTTGTTGGATGTTTTTTCCAAGCCGCTCCAGGAACCAAACATATATGACCAAATTCTGTCCGATTCGCTTTATTCGCAGCTCCAAAAGTTATTCCAGCTGCTTGCTTAAACCTTGCAATCCGTTTGTGACCGTTTGCGTACCGAAATTTGTACATTTTGATTTTAAATTTGAATCTAACATTTGGAATCGCGAACGAAATAAAAACAAACCGAGCAAATTTGACACATGAGTTCATTCGGTCGCTCACCTAGAATGAACCTCTGTCACTTTACCCGGATCGACTCCGGGAATAAGGTGACAAATCTCACGGTGACTCCGAGGTGAGGTGACAATCATCACGTCACGCGCGGCGCAGAACAAGGGCCAATATCACTTCAGCAAACACTCTTTTCCTGCAAATAATTTTCCATTCTTCTGCAAACAGCATGTCATCAACATTCGGCGAAAATCATGTAAATATTCCCTCGCCAAGTTGGGCCATAATTGGCCCTAAGCAAGGTCGTGTAAACAAAAACAAATAAAAAAATATTTCTTTAGAAAAAAACTGAGTGGATTGCCATCAGTTCCAGACCTAGTACAGTAAAATATCGGCGATTCACTTTTTTTTTCAACTGCACAAGGGCGCCATTTTTTTCTATGAATTTGCCTAGGATTTCTGTAAATTAAAATAAAATCCATTTTTTACCTTCATATTTACATTTACATTTGCATTACCTACCTTAAACCGCGCCATTGTCGTAACCGGTGGTCTCGTTGTACCACTCTTGTATCATTTCAACCTCTCCAGACACTCCAACAGTCACACAACCGTACTTCGACAATCACTTTCTTCGGTTGTTTCAAGAAATGATCTAAATCGAAATTGAAGATTCTCAATGAGGTCCGGATGAGAGTTATGAAAATAGTGTTGAAGAATTTTTCTAAATCAAAAGCAATATTTTTTCGATCAGATATTTCCTTATTTCACCAAGATTTTTAAATCACTAAACGTCTTTCTTCAATTCAATTTGTTCTGAACATGTGTATTACTTTATGCGACTGAAGTTGATTTTTTTTCTAAATCCAAAGCATGACTCATTCTTACCAAATCAGCTCGAATCATTCATGCTATAGTTCAGGTTCTAGGCATTTCTCGGCAATTATCGGTTACAGTCAGTCATGACCGTATGAAAGGGGGGTTTTGGAGGGGTTGAATCCCCCGCCCCCCATGGAGGACCAAATAATGCAGGCGAGGTTCTCTAATCATTACTCAAAATTCAACAATCTTGTTCCAAAACAGATGCGAAAACCTTAAAAATTGATGGTTAAAAATTCTGCTTTTTTTCACTTTTTTTTCACTTGTTGACAGAAATTCAAATCTGAATATAACATTTCAAAGAGATTCAACTCATTTAAAATCAAAATTGTTTTTCTAAATTTATATTTCGGATTTTTTAACATGTATAGGATTCTTGATTTTCAGTGGGAATTGTCATTAGAAAATAGTAATTAAAAGGTGTTTTGAAATCCTAGTTCAAATTTGATTTTGCATTTCATTTAAAACTTTATTCATGATTTAAAAAAAACTCATGTGAATATTCAATATTTAGAACATAATCATGGAACAAAGAATGGACGAAACTGTCACCAACCGACGATATTGAGTAGACAAAAATTTTATAATATTTAGATCGGACTTAAAGCTTCGTGATTAAAGATGAAAGATCAGAAGGTCCAATAAAGAAAACTGAAGAAGAGCTGCATCGTAGACCAGCTTTGGAGGTGAAATTATTTGAAAAGTTTAAGAGGCACAAAAAAAAACAAACTGACATTGGTTCGATTATTTTCAAAACTGTTATCAAGATTAGGAAAAAAGAATCGCAAATAAATAAAAAATTAAGTGGTTAAAATGTGTTTTATTTTACAAATATGTGTACGTATTAGTTTTCTCCTAACTCATCATATTTTAGTTAAGTAGCATCTTAGCCGATCGAGGTTTAAACTAACTCTAAAACATTTAAAGTACATTCAAAAATACTTTAAGTTCGAATAATACAGTTTGTACGTCATAAATACCGTCCCGCATGTTCTCACGTCATCCCGTTTCTTACATTTCTAACTTTCGGCCAGCTATTCCATTGAAACTCATTTAATAAGGCACATAATTAAAGCAGCTTTTCTCATTCAGTTGGAAATTTATGTGAGACTCCAACTTTCCAGAAGAACAAAAAAATCAATTTAGCATCGTTTCCACAGTACCTTTGCCGCTTTTCCCTTCCTACGCTCTCAATGAACTCATACGACTCAAAACCACCCAAACACTACTGAACATTCCGGCTAGGGCTGAACCCAATCAGATATTGGTCGACTCAACGCCCCCATTATCCAGAGGTCCCACCCCATCACCATAGTCCAGATCATCCTCGTTCGGTATATCGTCCAGATCCTGATCCTTATTCTCCGGACACAGCTGACAGCGGGAATCGTTGATTCCGTAGTTGATACAGGTTTGACCGACGCACTCGCAGCACCCATCGTGGAACCAGCTGGAATTTGATATTGTTAATCTTAAGCTGAACCATTAAACTTTATTTTGATCTACACCTACCGATAGCTCGAGGAGCCCATGGTGCGGCAACTTTCCTTGCACTTGTTCCAGGACATGCACTGGGCCTGGTACGCCACGGTACAGTTGACGGTGATCGTGTTCTTCGACTGTTCCTCGAAGCGGGGCTTCAGATCGTTGTCGCTCGAGTCTGTTGGAGAAAAGCGAGGTGCAGTTAGAGATTTGATGATTTTAAGATTGATAAATAAGATTAATTTACAATAAATTTTCGAGCACATTCACCTAATCTCTTTTGGGCCTGATTGTAAAAATAAGCTACTAATACTGATAGAACTCCTGTATGAACCCCGTTACTACACAAGCCGCTTCGGAAGATATTTTCCGATATTCTCTAATAACCGGCAGGTTCATCAGTCTCTGGACACTGAAATAACACTGCTTGTTCATGGCCAATGTTAGGTTGCTTCATCAAATCGCAGGGTTGATGAGGTGTATTCAAAGTGGTTGCTTAAACTAAGCTAGACTTCAATCATCCTTCTATCGACTCTAGTTCTGACCCCTCCTCGTAATGACTCGAGGTTAACGCACACATATCTTTCCTGTAACACGTTTATCTCTCCTCTAGATGACAAAAGGCCCTTCTCTGACGACTTGAGATCTGACCTCTCCACGCAATTATTTGGGAATTAACACACCAACTTGTTCTCCTAGCGATTCGAGGCCTGACATCTCCTCGTGTAATATCCCTTGTCTCTACAATCTCTACCGTTATCATCCCCCCAGATTGGATCATTGAGAAATAACACTACACAGGTACTTTCCAATGATAAGGATATCCGATTCAAGAACGCGGGGTTCCCAAGATGTCCACCGAGCAGAGGGTATTTACAATCTTAAAGGGTATCCACGGTATTGCCACACACAAAATTGATTCGCAAAATTCGAGTTTTCATCAAAATAATTATTAAACTTAATTTTACCATTTTATCCGTATTTTATTTACAGTCCATATGCAAATGCCCCCCCTCCCGTTGGCCTTCACCCCGACCATAAGATTCTGCACAACCTGTGAATCAACCGTTTTTTGCATGTAAACCCATACTTTCTTCAGTTCCTCGACTGTCTTCACTCGTTTAAGAAGGTTCTGCTTCATAATCGCCCAGTACTTCTCGATGGGGTGAAGCTCCGGAGTATTGGGAGGGTTGAACATTTTCGGCACAAAATTGACCTTGTTGTCCGCATGCCCCTTCAGCACGTCCTTGGAGTACTGGCATGAGGCCAAATCCGATCAGAAGAGAGTTGGGACGTTGTAGGCCTTCAGAAGAGGAAGCAGCCGCATCTGGAGTCACGCTTTCATGTACACTTGTCCGTTCATCGTAAACTAGGTCACGCAAGGTGCATTCCGCTTCCCGCACGTGCAGATGGCTTGCCAAATTAGGAATTTATTCGCAAATTTGGATATCTTCTGACTGTGGACAAGTGGGCATGCTCCGGAACGCTGAACTTATCCTTGGGTGTGAAAAACAGGTTGCCGGGGATCTGTTTGAAGTCGGCCTTCACATATGCTTCGTCGTCCATGATGCAGCATTGAACTTTCGTCAGCATGTTGAGGTACAACTTCCTGGCACGGGGTTTGGCGGACTTGTTCTGCTTCTCGTCGCGATTAGGGGCCTTTTGTACCTTGAACGTTCGAAGCCCAGCCTTAGTTTTGGCCTTCTGGGCAAAACTTCGGCTTAGGTGCAGCTTCTATGCAAGTTCACTGGTGTTGGGAAAAAGTGGTAGAAATTTTGACATTTTGAAAATTTTACCATGACAAAATGTTTTCAAGATCGTAGGGCGTTGTATTTTTTTACAACTCTGTTCCTATTTCAGCCGTATGTGATTGAAATATTGCTATTTTTGCATCACAGCATGCGAAAATACAACACGTGTTGTAAAAAAACTAGAAGGCCACAGATCTTGAAAATGTTTTTGCATGGCAAAGTTTTCAAAACGTGCCGTAAGTGTCAAAATTTCTTCCACTTTTTCCCAACACCAGTGAACTTGCTCTAAGCCACACCCCGAACGGAGGCGTTCGGGTTTCGGTTGAATGCCCCAACTTGGAAAAAACATCAGTAGGCGTTGGCCGAATCGGAGCGCACGGGTTTTTTTTTCTTCATGTCGCGAAAAATTTGAAAGTTTTAACTTTAAAAAGTAAAAAACTAGGTTTTTTGCAGTGCAGTATAGAAAAACGGAGATCAAAAAGGCGACGGTTGGTCATGAAAATACAATTCGAATGAATTTCGGAAGAGATGCAAAAAAGCCTAAGGATTGTTAAGTTTTAAATTTTTTTTTCGTGATAATTGTATCACAAGAGATATGTTGCTAGGCATTTATCAAGATGCCAAGGAATATTCAGTTTTTGTGAAGTTCCAGGATCAAAAAGTGCTACAAGAAGTTCTCCAGAAGCTACCCCGCAACTCGTCTTTCGACTATGATGATGGCACCAGATTCCAGATCACGCTGTTGGAAGCAGGCCATTTGTTCCGTTACGTTAGAATGTTCGGACTACATCCAGAAATAGATGACTCGCAGATTTCAACGGAACTTGAAAAATACGTGACAATACATCAGCTAGCTCGCCGTTGAAATAGGATGTCCCATATAGTCTGGTGTGCGAGGCATCCATATCGAGATTCTCCGAGAAATTTCAGCGAGTCTCCACATCAATCACGTTCAAGTGAGGATTTACTACGATGGGTTGCAGGCCAAATGTTTTGGTTACCGAGCGACAGATCATCTCAAGGCATCGTGTACTAAGCAATCGTCGGTTAAAAACCTTTGTCGAGAGGTGGCTTTGGTGGATCGCATTCTCTTCCTTCAACATCCGAAGGTGAGGTGAGAGCGACCTTTCGAGACCCCTTGTTAGGAAAAGGTTTGCGCAGTAACGAAGGAGTGCCCAAGAGTGTCTCCACAGAGGAAAAAGCTTCGATGGACGTTATCGAAAAAGCTCCCTGGAATGCACCCGGAACCAGTCGACTAGTCGCTCCGATCGTATTGCTGCTAATGATGACACAGATGCAGGCGATGGTGAAGCTGGTGCTATTACCATTGAGGAAAAAGATGAAACCGATCAACAGGAAACAAGGAAACGTGGTTCGTGTGTAAATAATAGCAACAAGAAAGGAACGGAATCTGAAAACTCGTGAGCCGAAACAGAGCATGAGAAAGCAATGACCGTGCCACCGGCACCAAGTATTTTGGGGAAACAAATACTACGGTCCCGATCGAAGAAAATCAAGCTCAATCTAGGTTGGGCTTAGAGTGGGAATGGGCATCCTCATTTCTTTCTTTGTTTTTGAAGTTTAGATAACTAATTTCTGAAAGAAAGATTAGAAAAAAAGTTTGTCAAAGATTTCAAGAATACGAATGGATGTACAGAACAGCTTAAAATTTCTCTTCAAAAAGTGACAATCTAAACCTTAGGAAACAATTGTAATCACTTCTAAACAGCCACCCACGAAGGAGCTCAGTTTTCTCTGACCTGGGTCCGGTCTGTAGTATCCACGTTTCGACGTGAATAGCAAAACCCCATTTGGGAACTAAGTCGACAATCGACTAAGTAGAAGAGCTGTGCTCATATATTTGTACAAAGATGATGAAGAATGAGTCCTTCTCTTCTGAACAGTCGTGTTTCCTTTTGCCTCTGGTAATTACTGAAAATCCTCTAATCTCAAAATGTGTATCTTTCTAATAAATTATAATTATATCTGATGGTCTTCACACGGTCTTTTTCGACCGTGTTTTGGTCGAGTGTCGTTTGTGGGAAATTGTTTAGAACAGATTTGACGCACATCACAGAAGGTCTCCTGTGCAGTAGTTCGTGTTCAGTACGTCATTGGCTCAACACTGTCGTATGCGACCCTAACGTCTAAGGCCACAAAGTGCGAAAACAGGTTCCTCTCCTCTTGATTAGCGTGGTTTTCTTCACTTTGTTCACTTTCCGCCGATTCCATGCATCCGGAAATACTTTTTCCTTTACATATCATTGCTGCGAACGATGACTTGAACATCTCTGAAAATTCTATGATTGCGGGGTTTTCTGCAACGTTTCAGTAAAATTAACTTGGCGTCGTGAAGCTCTTTCACTGATTTTAGCTTATATCGCTGTGTTGGTTATCCCCCTCTGTTTGTCTGGGCAACAATCATGTTTAGGCATCAGCGTCACCTAATGGGCAATCCGCGGCGTCCTGGCAATTTTTTCTGAAAAGAGCATTAATTTGGTTATAGCTTGTTATAGCAGGGCGTTGCTCCCTTACGCAATACAAGGATCATATCACATGCTCCGGCTAACATCCTGGACATTTTCAAGTAGATCAGCTAGTTTAGGATCTCCTCTCCTTATCCTCCACCTTAACGATGATCGCATTGTTTCTCTCGCGGAATTGACCCGGTGGCTTCTTAGGTGCTACCGGTACCTCGCTTCCCACTTTAAGTTTGCATCTGACACGCTTAATACGTCTTACTAGCAAAGAACCCTAGATTGGGATCACTAGATTCGCAATTCGGTGTTCCACCCATCACAGTTGGAAAAAGCTGCTCGCGCCAGCTACGTTGGGCGGTCAGCTATGGCCCGGTTCTACAACTTGAAATACTTTTAACTCCCGAGGTCCGAGGCAAATTCGATCGTGCTTCTGATCCTTCGGCCTCTCTGGGCGATTGTATCATTTTCGTTCACCAGCTCGCCATAAACGGGTGAAAGGTAAGTGTAGTTCTCTAGACCGTACATCCGAAATAGCCGGGGCTTGCAAAAACGTTTGCACTGTGGGCCACGAAGAGGTAGAATTACCGAGTCCTGCCAGTTAGGTGGAACGGAAGTAAATTTACACTTCTAGGGGTTTGGTTTGGTTATCTCAACGATACAACGTCCAACTCCAGCCTCCTGCTACCACGACCGAATACTTCACCTGTGCCTTCTCCCTAGATGCTTCTTCAGCAATAGCCCTCTGAACGTGTCACTAGTAGGTATTTGTACAGCTGCTCTGGCGTGAGTACGACGGATACTCTCCACACTGATACTCAGATCGGGAAGCTTGTCTTTCGTTTGCATCTGTTGCAGGACATTGTCGTCCAACGAGCATTGACCACGATCGCCTCCTCGTTTGCTCTCACGTGGTTTGACTTATGTTTGAGGTTAGATTTGGCTTCCACAGCCATCTTTTTAAGGCATCACCTCCTCTGAAACATGGCTTAACGACCGTACTCTTTACGTGCAGTCAAATTATCGGCCCAGGATTACGCAGCGCTCGGTTGCAAGCTTAGGCCCCTCCACAGTAAAAAGTTAACCAGAGTACGTGCTTCCTCATTATCCTGGAGACCTGGTCTTAGCTCTATTTGCTCTCCAGAAGGTAAAAAACACGTCACCGGTAACTTCAGGATATAAACCCCTTTATGATCAATCCTCAAAGTAACGTATTCCTATAATTTAAGCAAAACTTTCAGAATACTTACGCATCAAGTACTTCATTCCCCCGTCCACTCCGGTCCCATAGAGGGCGGCATCGAAGTCCAGCGGAAAGGTAAACACCTTCCAGCGCTCGTCCGGATCGTCCTCGGCCGTCAGCACGTTGAACAGCGTCGGGAAACCCTCCAGGTTCTCCACGTGGGACTGCTTGCTCAGCTCGTTGCTCGTCTCGTTCGGCTTCGGGCACATCTCCAGGCAGCTGCAGCACTCGGTGTACAGATAGCTCAGACATTCGGAGCACTCCTTGCAGCAGGAACAGTTCTTCATGTCGCACTTGCAGCTCTGCGTCAGCATACACTTGGACACGATGCTGGCGCAGACCATCTCGTTGCAGGAATAGCTCAGCTGCACCAGGCACAGCAAACACAGACCCATGCCCAGGGTCACCAGCAGGATCTTACGGTTTTCCCACATTTTAAGGTTTTCCCGATTTTTCCTATCGGTTCATGAAACGATCGATTCAACCTGAAAATTGAAAAACATTTGTCACATTAAATCAGTCAAGAATAACTAAAATATTTCTACTGAGGTGATCACATACATCGTTTATTGACATAACAACTTAAAATATGCGGCTCCAAAGAGTCTTCGAAAGACGGTAAGACGAGATCGCTCGAAACTCGTAGGTGATCCCTCTAGCTTGTGAACTCTCAACACACAATCATCAAAGTTAAGTTCAGCTATATGAATGTCTTGTCAAAGGTATTCTCCAACAGTAAATACCTTGAAGATGAAAGCCAATCCCTGCATGCATACCGTTAAATAAGAGGCCATTCACAAAGAGAGAGTGAGAGGAATCGTTATGTTTGTCAGGAAGAATTTCTCACATTCAGGGTGGCAATTTAAATAGCATGTAAACAAATCGTCAAGCATTTCTAGTTTATTTTTTCTCGAAAGAGCTCATATGACGAGATAATGTAACTCGGAAGCAAGCTGAGAAACTGAGGTGAGATCAAGCGTTGTTAGCTCAGTATCATAACAATTGCAAAAACAAATAACGAGTCGTGTTTTACTTTTCGAGAAATTTAAGTGAGAGTTCAGATTCAGATGAGAATGGAGATTCAAAAGTCAGATCTAGAATTCACAATTTGAATTCAGATTCAGAATTAAAAATCAGATTTCAGATTTCATATTGAAATTCAGATTTCAGATTTCAGATTTCAGATTTCAGATTCAGATTTCAGATTCAGATTCAGATTTCAGATTCAGATTTCAGATTCAGATTTCAGATTCAGATTTCAGATTCAGATTTCAGATTCAGATTTCAGATTCAGATTTCAGATTCAGATTCAGTTTTCCGATTCAGATTTCAGATTCAGATTTCAGATTCAGATTTTAGAGTTCATATTGAAATTCAGATTTCAGATTCAAATTTCAGATTCGGGTTTCAGATTCAGATTTCAGATTCAAATTCAGATTTCAGATTCAGATTTCAGATTCAGATTTCAGATTCAGATTTCAGATTCAGATTCAGATTTCAGATTACAGATTCAGATTTCAGATTCAGCTTCCAAATTCAGATTTCAGATTTCAGATTATGATTTCAGATTCAGATTTCAGATTCAGATTTCAGATTCAGATTTCAGATTCAGATTTCAGATTCAGATTTCAGATTCAGATTTCAGATTCAGATTTCAGATTCAGATTTCAGATTCAGATTTCAGATTCAGATTTCAGATTCAGATTTCAGATCCAGATTTCAAAATTCAGATTTAAGATTCAGATTTCAGGTGCAGATTTCAGATTCTGATTCAGATTTCAGATTTCAGGTAGAGATTTCAGATTCAAATTTCAAATTTAGATTTTAGATTCAGTTTTCAGATTCAGTTTCAGAATTCAGATATAGAATTTATATTCAGAATTCAAGAAAGATTCAAGCTTGTTGAAATTCATGGTAATGTTTTTTTTTTTTTGAAAAATTGAAGACGGTTAACATTCGTCTATATTCCTGAAATAAGTTCTGAGTTCTGAATCTGGAATCTGAATCTGAATCTAAAACTGAAATCTGAATCTGCACGCAGCGAAAAGTAGTACCATTGAACTAAAAAAAATACATCTTTGATTCAAAAACCTTGTGTACATTGAAACAAAATCCAATTTCCTTGATTCAAGAAAATTTTATATTGAACCGAAGTTTTTTCCCATAAAACCAATGTTACAAGTTTTTAAATCAAAATATTTAATTTGAATTCAAAGAATTTTTTATTTAACTCAGAATCAAAGTAAAAATTCATTGGTTTTGATGAATTTTCTTCTGAACCAAAGTATTTTTTCGTCAAACAGTCGACATATCTTCATTAGCTTCTGTTTGGTGAACGGGTCGGCGAGAAGCTTTTCCGACAATCAGTCAGACCTATTTATATTCTGCAGAATCTTCCTGCCACGCAACCGCCAGACAGCACCTGAATCACGAGACGTACCCGGCGACAGCTTTGAGAGGACAAACGATAGTGGACTCCTAGGTGGTCTTTAAGATCAATTTAATTTCAAATAAACCGTCAACGTAACAATTATTTTTAGGGTAACCATTCATCCAACTAATTTGAAGAGATATGTAACTGTACCGATTGTTCCGGTCCTCCGACTAAGCGGTTGCAATCACTTCCGGTCCGGTCCGGTCCGGTCCAAGGAGACTCAACATCTGGCGCAGAAACCCATCAGTTGTTCGGATGGAACTGTCCGCCAACAAACATCGTCCACTAAGTACTTTTCATGCAATATATGCAAATAATTTAAATTTTTTTTAATTGCATTATTTAGCTTAATGTCGCTTTTTGAAAGCTTGTAATACATGTGTTCTCCTTTTTATTTACAGATGTACCGGTTCAAGAACTCTTATCCTGTGGAAAATTGATGATCTGAATGATGAACATGTACTTAAAGAGAAATAAAATGTTTTAACCATAATTGATTTCTTTTTATTTCCAATAGGATGAAAATTAATTTGTAGTACTAGAATTTTTAGGAACAAAAAATAAATTTAAAAAACATATGCTTTTAAATTGAAACCCAAATACCGTTGGAATAAAGGAAAATTTCATGAAATTAAACGAAAAGGTTTTTGAATCAAAAGCATTAAATTATTGGAAACAAAGAAAAAGTTTTGATTCAAAAGAAAGCATTTCTTCGAAACAAAAGAAAATGCATTTGAATCAAAGGAATTTTTATTTGTCCCAAAATCAAAGGAAAAAATCCTTTGTTTTTGCGGCACTTTCCTTTGAAACTAATTCCTATTTTTCTGCGTGTGGAATTTGAATTTGAATCTGATTTCTGAATCTGAACCTGAATTCTGAACTCTGAATCTGAATTCTGAATTTTAATTTTGAATCTGAATTCTGAATCTCATCTCATCTCATTGACCAAGGATTTCTGAGGCTATCAAATTGATGATTTTTCGAAAAATAGGTTCATTTCCAGTTTTTTCATGTTTTAAGCTTCTCTTAGCTGTAGCTTTTGACAAATGCTTGTCAAACACTGTACTCAATTAATTCTACAAAAAACATCCTCGTCTCGATGTTTTTCTCTGTATGGATTTCATAATGAAATCAGTGTTTTCAACTTCACATTTTGACTACAATAATACCACTCTTTAAGCTGAATGTCAATTAAAAATAAATTTACAATTCATTTCCCTTCGGAAGCAAACCCTTTTCTCAGGTCAGCCAGTTAGTTACAAAGTACCACGATCACGGTTCACCCCAATAAATCCGGATTGTTATGATATTCGATAGTTGTTTTTGTTCAATTCCGTGACCAAGGCCAGGCTGCAGCAACTCAATGGAAGATTATACTGGTGTTGATGTCATGGGACCGAAACGTTGTCGCACCAATACCTGCACAACATTTCCCATCAATCGATCACCTTTCTGGAAGAACTCTCATAGGAGTACGCAAAAAAAAATTGATCACAAAATTCCTTTTGCATGCACTTTTCCGTTTACTTTCGATTACGAGAGACGTTCAAGAAAATTTTCACTAGCATTTGAATCAACTTTCTGTCTAGATCGCAAAGGATTACAGAACGTAAACACCCAATTATCTGTATTCACCTTTTGTGTGCTGTAGCAGAATCACTTCAACCAACAACTCTAACCTGAAGTAGAAAACTTGATCTCAAGCAGGGACAATCTGGCTGGAACTCGAACACCGAAAGAGCGAACACTTCCTCTCGCGACGATTTGCGATCTTCTACTGGTTTTGAACCTGCTGCAGCAGAGACCTGATCGCGGCTTGGATAACTTGCCTGATTCCAAGGCTTTCAGGAAAACGAAACGAAATGTAGGTAAGTTTGTTGGGTGCTTGCTCTTTCATTCTCTTTCCGCTCATTCCAATTTTAACCAAACCTGGCTGGACAGCAGCGTTGCCAGATTGAAAGCCGCTCAAGTCCGTAGATTTGACGAAAATTGAAAAACGTACTGATTTCGGCAAAATAAAACTTGATGACCTTTTTTTTTTTTTTTGGTCGTCAGGTAGAATTTTCATTTATCCGCAGAATCCCTTGAATTTATGCGATTATCCGTAGAAAATCCGTAGGAAATGCTGAAAATCCGTAGATTTCGAGCATCGATCCGTAGCTCCGTAGAAATGCTGAAAATCCGTAGAACTACGGAGAAATCCGTAGAACTACGGAGAAATCCGTAGATCTGGCAAGGCTGCTGGACAGTCGAGAGAAGCAAGCCGGAGAAAATTCAGGCGGGACACGTGCCAGAGAGAGCGTCTTGCCACAGCATGTCCAGGACCTATGACGCCGGGTAGCGGAAACTTGGGTGGTATAACGATGGTTTTTTTTATTGTTCTTTTTTCTACTCTGTGATCCCAAAGAGCAATTGCACTGAACCAAATCGGGCTATAAAATTCATTAAATTATTTTAATAGCTTTTATTTTAGGAAGGTGGATTTAAAAGTACTAGAAAATCTAATGAATGCTATGATAAAATCCAATAGATTGTACCATTATTTTTTGGCTATTATGTACCTAGTATAAAGTAATAAAAAATCTAATAACTTTTATACGTTCGTTCTGCAATACTACGCCAAATTGATTGTATCTGAAAAGCTAATAAATTTCATAAATATGAATCGGTATAGTTTTTAGAAGGTGTGGTTTGCATTCAGAACAAATTATTTTCGGGCCAGGCTGTGAAATTTTAAAGAAAAACCGCTGTTCGTTAAAATTGTTCTATATTTGTTTTGAGATCGGATTATATCATCATCATGGAAAATGGGAAAAGCACGAAAAATTTACGATTTTTGGAACAGGTATGTAAGCAAAAGTTCTCATTATTTTTCCAATTATTAAAATGCTTCGTATCGCTTATTTCCAACAGGAACAAATGTATTTCGATGGTGTGAACGACCCAACCTGAAGAAACGAGGAAATGTTCTTCCGGAGGGAGCTTCACCTGAACTAAATGTTCAAGATTTTCGTAGAGCCTCAGGTAAGAATACTGAATATTTGTCTTTATAAATCATATTCAACAATTTTATTTAGTATGAATATTTCTTTTATTTTTATTTAAGGTAATTAATTTCTGCCCTCGGAAGGCCCCTGAATCTCCAACCCAATTACCCGGCCAGGGTGCATCAAGTGGCAATTTCAATCGGTAACGGTGGATTAGCAGCAGGTTCCACCATTTGAAAAAAGTAATGTCGACCACTTTCAGCTGGATGAGAAGTTTGAACCATATATATTTACAAACGTCAGCCAGACCTACATAATTCATCAATAAAAACAATCTAAACTTTAATCACGCACGATATATCATTTATACGAAATCCGAATAAAAAAAACGAAAACATTTATTTCACTGCACTGAACTGTGAATGAAATCAAATTGACAAACTATTACATCCATTGGAATTTCCAATAAATATTATCAGAACAAAAATCTATACATTTCAAGTTGTGAATACATTCGTAAAAAGTATTGGATTTTCCTTTAGTGCAAAATCACTAAAAAATCTGATAGAGCTTATAGCCAGATTTCGGTCAGTGTGGATAATCATGTTTTCTCTCTTTCATCAGTCTCATTCAAGATTAGATGAAGAATGGGAGCCGCACCGGCAGTTCTTGGAACTATAAATCCGTATGAATGGTCCAGGTAGCTGCAATGCAACTGAACAGGCATTTGGGTTAGGAATTTTGCACAACCGAGTATCGATAAACGCGTTCGGTTAAGGCGTGAACAATTGAACAAGTTTTTTTTTGCGAAAAAAATCATCTTACGGCAACTGAAGGGCTGAAAATAGTCATAAAAATCTGTTCTGTTTTCTATTTTAAAAAATATTTCGGTGTCGTAATCTTAATACTTTAAATTTTTTGCCGAATTTTTATAAATATACATAAAAATGATCTTCGAGGAGCGCACAGATATGTAAAATCAATCATACATTTGAGTTTGAGTGACCGACACAGTTCTTGCTGCAAGCACGTGGCTTTGAGTAGATGGTATCTTCTTTAGGCCACCGACCAATTTTTTTCTTTTTTCGTCAGGACGACTCCTTTCTCATCCTCTAGAGAGCTCACCAATTCTAGAGCTTCTAGAATTCGGGTTTAGAATGGGAAGACAAGGCTTGCTCGAAGAATTCCCGAATTAAGAACAAATTGTTTGACTTCGCGATGAGACTTGATCGTACCAGGAAGTTCCAGTGACGAAATCAAGCTAGATCAGGTCTATCAGAGAACGATATAGACTCCAGGCTTACTTATATCTGGTGATTTAAAGAGTCAGGATCAACTAGTTTAGGTCTTTTTAAAGATTCGAACGGATAAATGAAACTGCAGTCTGTGATTTCTTGACCAGGTGCCTGTCCAGTCTTCGATTCCGACAGTAAAGGGGAGTTTCCGTCGCTTACAATTGAAACAACTTGAGCACCACTGCCTTTTAGTGTGTGCTGCACAGTTAACTTTTACCCGACACACAAACACGCCCAAAACTTTGTAGCATGTATCACAATTTACTAACACGATATTTTACTAACAGGACATTTAAAATCTAGGCTAGCTTATGTACATTACTTTATCCTACTTACGAGCTCGTATTTCTTACATAAGTGTACTTACAGGACTTACAGGACAGCCAAAACACACAACAGTAATATTACAGCTCGGTTTCCTTAGGTATCACGGTAGTATCACAGAATCTGGGCGCATAGCAATGGCCCAGATCACCTCCTCTGTCTGCTTCCGGCTTGGCCAGACGACTGAGCTGGAGCCAATAGTGCCTTTAGCTCCCGAACGACACTCTGCTCTCCAATAACCATGGCTTTACTTTCGCTTTTTATCAAACAAACAAAATCGCTACTCATTCACGAGGGGACGTTGTCTACTTCCACCGGATGATTGCCGATCTATAGTGATTATGTTCCGGCACTGAAAATCGAGACGATGTTGATGCAATTGTGGGGGGAAACTGCGGTTTGATTCACTCACCCTTACATGCAATTTTTCTTTCGTCTTCCAATTTCCTTTTTACTAGTGGCATGAAAATGTCTTAGTCCTACGGCTTCTTTTCCGCTGGAGATGGTCTGTTTGCTGCTAGGTCAGAAAAAACATCGCCCGCAATCTCCCGTTGCCTAGTGGGAGGAAACAGTTTTTATCCGATCAATTTAGCGGCTCTCGTATAATCTCACCTGTTCACCAAACCAACTTCAAATTGGTTTCCAGTTTGTTGGTTTCGACTTCGGGAACTCAGCGGAGGACGGTAACTCCATGACGTTCCGCAAATCACAATCGATACGCAGGCTGTCGGCAAGCTTGACAAGTGTTACAGGTGGCCGTTGGTAGTCGGCTGCTCCTCCTTCTGCTGTAGATAGCCTACATCCAGGGGAGCTTTGGACTGCTTGGCGCTTTCCAAACCGAAACGGCTTGTTAGTTTCTGTTTAGTCTGTATCCGGTTTCAGTCTTCGTTACCTCAATCCCAAGGAGTTGTTGAGCTTCTCCGAAATCCATCACGACGAAATTATTTGGAGGTAATTTGAATATGGTTTGGAATTCCGTTTTCGGTTGGGGTGACGATAATTATGTTATCCACGTATATTATCCGATGGTTCCAGACACGTGCTGATTGCTTCAGGCAGTATAAGCTCCTCCTTAATCCACTCGTTTCCGCTGTGGTAACTTTCCGGCTGGCGCATGTAGATGATTTTCTCCGGATGCCCATTCAGGAACGCTGCCTTTACGTCGACGGCAACCCAGAAAATGGTTCCAATACCATTATAATATTCAAATTACACCACAATGCATACAAAACGAATATCGTTTTCCGATTTCTGGAGATCAATTCTTTTGAGCACCACTAAAACACCAGAACAAAACACGTTCCGACAGCCACCAAAGAGCAAAATCTAATCTCTAATCGTTCTCGGGCGATTTAAACACGCATTAATCGTTTTTTTCTATTCCACTCGTTTGCACTGCTCAATTTCGATTATCTTGAAAAACATTGAGCTTGGTTTTTATGCTCGTTTTAAAAGCTTTACCGGAAAGGAAATCAGATGAGGAAGTATACTCTTATTATTCGATATGGTTAACACGCCAAACGCGACCGTAAATTACAACAATTTTCACTTAATTCACACAACTTATTATACTTATGTATGTCAGCGTTATTATTGACAAAAGACGTGAGTCCAATCCAAAATTTTCGCATGTTTATGGCATGCTTCAAACACGGGTCACTTTGATCCCCCTGTTCCTAAATTGAGCTCATAGCACTTTGAAATATATTTACAAGGTAGGCTATTCCGCTCTCTTTCAACGTATTGGTAGGAGGCCCTGAAAAATAGTTATGGGAATAACTAGCAAATGTGTGGAATTGATCAGAAAATCATATTTTTCTTAAAATTGACAAGCATTAAAATTATGTAAAAAATATGCACTTGTGCATTTTAATGCAACAAACAATACTTGGCTGTTCAACATCTCTCAAAGTAATGTGCAATGGGTTTTTTGTCGATTTCAAACTAAAATCTGGTGATATTTTTGCCTTGTGTGGCCTTTTTCTTGTGCGATTTAAATAAAAATTCAAACAAATTGACTTTTTGTCACAGAAACATGAAGTTTTTTTAAATCATTTATCAAATTTTTAACTTGGACAGAAGAAATTATTACATTGCTTGCTCTCAAAAAACAAACGGCGATGAAAATTTCTTTTTGAATGCTCATTTTTTATGGTTCAGATTCAAAAATCCGAAGCAAAAAATAGTTTAATTTGAAGCCCTTTTCGAAAGAATCGAATGGCTATCGACGGAGAAATTAATAATTTTGGTTGCCATTCTATATAAAATTGCAAAAT
This sequence comes from Uranotaenia lowii, assembly GCF_029784155.1. Taxonomy (NCBI): domain Eukaryota; kingdom Metazoa; phylum Arthropoda; class Insecta; order Diptera; family Culicidae; genus Uranotaenia; species Uranotaenia lowii. Next base: position 49,005,566 of record NC_073691.1, on the reverse strand, counting down.
TCTTATAACTATTTTTGCTGTGTACATACACGGAGCTTTGAAGTGAGGTTAAGCGCAGCCCAAGCAACCAAAAGTCACATATTTAATTGAATCAAGGTTTGGAAAGTTACATAATGGCTGACAAAGAGAATCAACTGCCCAATTCCCTTAAGTGAACTTTATGTACTCATTAATGAACTTGAAGGCTGCAAAAGTGATTAATTTTTACGTTGTATGTGACTTTTTTTGCCCAATTCCCATGAGTGAACTATATGTACTCATTAAAGAACTTTAAAGCTGCAAAAGTGATTGATATGTACGATGTATGGGACCTAAGTCACATAAAGGGCACAAAAATGCTCAAAAAGGGATTTACTAAGTCGAATAAAGGGCACAAAAGTGCCCAAAATGGGATTTACTAAGTCACAAAAAGTGCATTGAAGTGCTTTCGAAATCAAATCACCACATCGAGTTTTAGTTTCATTTAAAACAACATCTAGGCGTGGTCTTGTGGTAGCGTGTTCGATTCTCACCACGAAGGTCGGGGTTCGATCCTTAAGCCGGGCAAGATTTTTTTCAATAAGTAATTTGGTAATTGAGTGAAAATTCTGATGCGATATATGTAGGAAATGTACAAAAGAAGTAACTTGTCGAGTTTGGAATCCGATGTGTGGCATCATGGCGGCAACATGTACAGAATATAGTAAATAATCAAGAGAAGGTTATATGAACCGATGAGAAGGGTGCAGTTGAGATAGAGAGAGATTTTTTGCTCATTTTACAATTTTTTGGAAGCTGAATAAAAAAGCCGCTGGAAGCTGAATAGAAGATCATTAAGACTTGTTTTGGAACTTGAAAGTATCAATAAGAACTTAAATTTCGAGCTGCATAGACCGTACTTCATATCAACAATGAAGGGGCTGAGTAAAGGTTTTTGTACCTGTTTTATGGGACTTTTGGTTGCTTGGGAATGGCCTACCTGTTATTTTCCATGTACTATGAATTGAGCTAGCCCAGCGTACAAACTGTAGGCATTTCATCATTTCCGGTATTTTCGCCTGCTGTTGACGATATTCTGCTCAATTACATTCTCTACTCGTCAAGATGTTTCTCTTTTACAAATTCCAAAATAAAGCTTCTTAGGCCGAGAATTCCACGTGATATCTAATACTATCAGAGTACATGTTAAAAAAGGGTCACGTGGCTTGAGGGGAACTACTCTACTAAAGTATGGGGTTATGGGAAGAAACCGAAAAAATTGCTTATCGAACAGTATTTTTAGTAAACTGTTTATCATTTAAACAATTTTGATGTTTCAAAACTTCAATTAGCAATAAGAGAACCTAAAACCAATTTTAAAAAAACTAATCTCATTCCTTACACTATTGAAACAGTAAAAACTATTGAAAATACAATTTTGTTTTGTTTTTTTGCAAACTGATTATCATGTAAACAATTTTAATGTTTCAAAACTTCATTTAGCAATAAGAGCACCTTAAAAATATAAAAGAAAAATTCATCTCATTTCTTACACTACGGAAACAGTAAAAACTATTGAAAAAACAATTTCGATTTTTTGGCATAAATTACTTCGTTAAGGCCAACTTTTCATAAAAATGAACGTGACAAAATCTTACTTGATCAATATATTAACAACGTGCCTAAACTATTTTTTGTAAAAATGGTAAAACCGATTAGGAGTTGCGAGTTGGAAACCGAAGTGACATACAATATAAGGTACACCGGGGTAAGTGTGGACGGGTTTTCGTATAGTTCAACTTTAAAAAATCAATAAAAAATCAGCAGTGGAGCAATTTTGATAAATTGACGATCAATGTGATGCAGAACATGTTTTTTACTAAAGCTGAAGAGATGAGCTCGATAGAAGCAAAGCGAAAAAAGTTATCACGCAAATCGTTATGGACGGCTGGTGTCCTCACTTACCCCGCTTTATGGGGTAAGTGTGGACGGTAGATTTTCCCTTTGATTTCTCAGGAAATTTTCAAAAAATTTGTGTTTTCTTGGTTGAATACGTTACTTTATTGCTTGAACCGTCCAAAATTTTGAAAAAAGTTCATGATACTATAATTATAGTGTGTAATTTATGTTACAACACACGAGATCCGATTTCATCAAAAACACAGAACAAATAAGTACTTTACTCAAATTTTCATGATCCGAATGCTTAATATAGCTAAATAATACAACTCATAAAGGATGAAGGACAGAAAATTGAAAAAATGTGTAAACATCAAATCTTTTTAAAGCCGTCCACACTTACCCCAGGTAGGGGTTGGAGACAAAATTTTAGTTTTTTGTAAATAAACTCTTTTTTCTTAATTTTTAACCGCCGTTTCTTTTCCTAACTGGTTGTTTGGAATGTAAGGATTGTTCCAATGTAGAGTTTTTCATCGAGAGCCAGCTAGTTTAGGAGAAAATTGCAATTGAAAAAGATGCACATCAACTCGACATCGTAGTTGAAAATAGAAAAATCCGAAAAAGTCGCTGTAAACAACCGTTATTGTCTGAATCGTATCTTTTTCACAGTTATTGGATAGATTACAAGTAAATGGAACATTCTGCATCAAAAGTTTGAAAAAATAGTGCACAGTATTGTTTTTATAGCCATCGTCCACACTTACCCCGCGTCCACACTTACCCCGGTGTACCTTAACAAAAATTATAAAATCTTTGGCATAAATCGTGTAATATGTATATGCGCATACAAATATAAAAAAAATTACGGAAAATGTCAAAAATGACATAAATGAAAAAATGATAAACATATCAAAAATGAAAAAAAATTACAATATAAAAAATTATTTAAAAATAAGTAATTTTTTTTTTATTTTATTTTTGCCTTTTTTCTATTTTTGTCAATTTTTGTAGTATGGTCATTTTGATATTTTGTAATCATCGTTTTTTTTTAATGTTTTGTCATTTTCGATATTTTGTGGTTTATGTCAGATGCGTCAATTTTTTTTCTTCTTTTTTGTCATCTTTTTATAGTTTCGTGGTTTTTATCTTTTTTTTATTCTTGGCATTTTCGTTTAATGTACATTTTTTATCATTTGTGTTTTCGTTTTGTCGGTTGTAATCAAATCTGTAAAATTAAAATAGCTTAACCAATTTGACTGGTGATTATCTTCGGTTCAGATGACATTTGTATGATGTTTTGCAATATAAACTGCAGCCGCAGACACCAACCAAGATTCTGCTCGCTTCAGTTGCATAAATTAAGGCGTTTAGAGTACCTTTATTTCACCATTTTTTTAATGCAATCTGCAAAAAAAGCCGATTTCCAGAGCATTCGAAGAGATTTTCTTTAAATTTAAGGATCAAGAGATTCGGATGGATATTTATCGTACCTCAGAAATATCTATGAGTTTTAAACGGTTCTCGTGACATTCGAGCTAGATCATGGTCCCGAGCAATTTAGTGGGAACCTACAAAATAAAAATGTTTTAAATGAATACAATTTGGGATAAACATTTTCAACGCCGCCTTTGTCCTTAACATGCTTGTGTGAGTGTATCCTGGGAAACGGCGTCGTCGTCTGACGGACGCTTTTCGGATGAACTCCACCCCAAAATGAACGTAAACAAACCACCTCATCTTGCTTGCACGACGCCTGGCACCAACACATGGATGGATCCAACCAAAAGCAGCCTGGCGATGGCGATGGTCGACCAGCGACGCGACGACGTTCCCAAAATGTAAACAACATTTTCCTCCTGCCCTGATGCACTTATTCAACTCTGACAGTTCTTATCAGCCATTCAAAACAAATGCGTGAGCAGAAAAATTGAAGAAATATAACAAATAGTGGATTAACTACAGTATCGAAGAAGTAGCTCGGTTCTGTTACGTGTTGTGGAGAGGCAGTGGTTGTTGGAAAAATCAGAAAAAGGAAAGTGTGTTGCAGACGCAGACTAGTCGGGTTATTGTGGCCCCGTTTTTTGTTTATCCATTCGGAAAAAAACTGCGTAAAATGTAAGTTTTCTTGTTTTAATGGCTACGCATTCGATTTTGTATGTTGGGGTTTAGTTGTTTTCAGCTTCTTCGATAAGACGGTGCCAGGGCTTGGGAAAACTTGAGCGCATTCGCGGGGCTTCCGGACTACTTCCTGCTGCGTGTATGTTGAAATGTGAACTCTGCGGCCGCGATGGGATTCAAAAGTGGAGTGGAGCGGAATTCTTCCTTCCGGAGTAGTCGCTTGCAGCAGGATGAAAACGATGATGATGGCGACAGTGGGGATCGAGAGTTCCTAGGGCTTTCGACGACGATTGCCTTGCAGCGGTTGCACGATGACATCGAAACGGTACTGGTGGCATACGAGGAACGATATGCACGGCGAGGGTAAGTTGGATTAACGGGCAGCTTGTTTGAACTAGACTCAGTTCCTTTTATCTTCTGTTGTAGATGGTTCCTGAAGCTTAAGACGCCCTTCGTTGGAAACCTTACAAGTGCCTTCAGCTGGTTCTCCTTGCTGGCCACGGTTATCATCGTATCGGCTTTTTTCGTCATTGGCCATATCTTTTCGGCTGCTTTCGTTCTGGCTCTGGTAACTGTTACCACGGTGATAATTGTTCGGGAAAGCAATTTGAGGCAGACAGAAATCTTCCGGAAGGTGCGCAGCGTTCTGTCAGAGATAAAATCTGGCACAGCTCTGTGCAGCGAGTGGACTTCCAACAATTATCCGCACCTGTGCAGTCCGCTGTCCCCTTGTGTAACCCTGCAGTGGACGTATCGTGATGGCAAAATTGTCAATCTTCCCTGGGCGTTGCTCGTTCGAGGGGACTTCATAGTTATGAGACCAGGTCAGGTGTCACCGGGAACTTGTTCGGAGCACGGTGGAAAGCGATCTTTCAAATGTGGAGAAACCTATGGTCTTACCGAAGCACTCGATCCCCCGAAAAAACCTACCGCACGACCTCCGATGCCGGACCTCACCTGCATCATCGAAGTTACACCGTACCTGGATAATCTGAAAACTACCCTCGATAACTTCCTGAAGCGGCCACCAACTATCATCAACCAGCAAAGACATCTACTCATAACCAAATGTATCCATCAGTGGGGCTTCCTGGTGGTTCTTTTCTTTACCCTAACCGTTGGAATTCTACGATATCTAGGCTTCTACTTCAACGGTAAAGTACCCACAAACTGGAAAAACGTGTTCATCCTAAATCCCTCCTCTGCCCTTCTTCCCATCCTTCCTCTCATTTTCCCCCTCCTCTGGATCACCATCAACATGTGGGGCACGGCCCGGCTGGAGACGCTGCTCGCCATCCCGCAAGCCATTATGCGAGCCGAGGCACAAAAGTCCTTCCAGGAGGATCTGGACACACCGACCGGGGACCTGGACCACGTAAAGCTACCGCGCCGCATGGTCGCGTACTACTGGTGGCAACTGTTCCTGGGCCGAAGCGAGCTGCTCAGCCGTAGCGCCAACGTCGTTCAGGTGCTCGGAACTATTACGGTAAGCTTGACAAGAGTCATCTTTAAATTAACCTGAACATTCATCGAAATTTCGTCTGAGCTAAAATCAATTTGATCCAACATTAAACAAAATCTCAATCCCAAGATTGAATTTGACTAAATCTGTAATTCTGTATATCAAAACTATATCTAAAACTGTAATCTGAATATGAAATTTAAATTTGAATCTGTAATCTGATTGAGCAATCTGAAATCTGAATCTAAAATCTGAATCTGAAATCTGAAATCTAAATCTGAAATCTGAATCTGGAATCTGAATCTGATGTCTGAATCCGAATTTGACATCTGAACCTGAAATCTGAATCTGATATCTGAATCGCAATTCTCAATCAGACATCTTAATTTATTATCATAATCTGAAATCTGAATTTTCGTCTTGAATCGGAATATTAAATATGGATTCGAATTTTTATTATTTTTAGGCTCTCTGCTGCGTCGATAAAAAGGGCATCTTATCGTGGCCGAATCCAACGGCGGAGAAAGTCTTTTTCCTTCGAAACGGCTCCAACGACGAAAACCACAACTCGGAACACTCGGAACAAAGTAGTCTCAACTCACAGGTTTGTATCTGGAATAACATTGGCCTTACAAAAACAGCTGAATTCGGAAAGGGGTGTCGTCAATTGAATTGACGTTTCAATTTGTTTTTAAAAGTTTTTTTCAAGGAAAATTTTAATATCGAAAGAACAATTAACGACACTCCTTTTCCACCGCCCTTTGCTTAAAATTTAACAATCGATAACTTTTTAAGAGAATGGTAGACCCCTTATTGGCTCATCCGTATAAAATTAATAATAACTTTTTTTCTAAATTCCCCCTGAAATTCAATTTTAAATCAAAATATTTGCTTGTTTGATAGTTAAATGCTTTGCCTCTAATGACTTTCGACCCGCTCCTGGTAAGAAAAAAGTACGCCACCAACGATAATCATCTGTCACTTTTCCAGTGCTGCCAGGAACACTACCACCCACTCTCGCATATAATCGAGCTGGTACTGCCGTTAATCTTACCTTCCCACACTTTATTCTTTAGCAGTTTTATATGTTACTTACTTCTAATAATCATACCTGCACTTGACGCTTTAGCAGTAGCTGAATGATTTGGCTAGTTCAACAATTAGACCTTACGTTTAGCGCACAATTTAGCTGAGAAGTTTGATTTCCGATTTTCTGCCTACAGTCGAGCGAACTTCGTTTTTCCTTATCTGCATGCACGCTGATACCAAAATTATAAAAAATTGACCCTCAATAATTCTATCCACGTTCCAATCTTTCAGAACTCAACGAAAGAAGGAGCCGGAGCAATCGCGGAAGTGCTGGACCTTACCCACGATCAACACAGTCCGTTCAAGCTGGAATTCGACGACCACGACTACAAGAATTACCTGAACTCGCTGAAACCTTTGGGTAATAACTTCTAATGAAATCCTTCACCGAAAAATGACATTGATTGAACACCACCTCCCTCGACAGGTTTGGCGATTCTGGTCAACACTTGCTGCCCGCTGACCCAGGCCCACTACGCCCGGTTCTGCGGCCACGTGACAGCAGTGGCCATGCTGGACAAGGACCTGGTCCCGGTGACCAACCGGTATGCGATAGTAGAGTCGAGTTTGAATAGCTTTATGCATGGGTATGTACTAGGCATACCAAGTTGGTTTCTAATTTGGTGTTTGCTATTTGTATCTTTTTATCTGACCACCATTACATTCATTATTAGTTCGTATTATTTCCCGCTCCTCCCCGTCCTCACATTATATTATCATTTGCGACTGAATTTTCTTCGCGATTCGCTCCCTCCACTAAATTAAAATCTACACTAAACGAGATTGTTGCAATGGTCTAGCACCGTTTTGCACCAATCTGTGGTCTAATTTGTTTTCTTAACCGCTTTGAAGCAGCTATTGAACAAACCACCACTTAATCTATTAAGCTTGGAATATTTACAATCAGGTAAAACAATTTTTTCTTAGTTATAATTTTTGTTTCTTGGAACAATCTATTTAGGCAAACCATCTTTGAACGTTTCGATTGGTTAAGGGCCAAAATTTTGTTTCCCATTTCCGGTAGTTATGTATCTTTTATCCACCACCGTTTCTTTGTTGTGAGTAGTAGCTAGCGATAATCTGTGTAATCATCATTTGTTTTTGATTTTAACATTTGTAGCTAAACAACGGACGACTCCGAACTTTGTGTTCCTAAGTGTTGTTAAATGGTTGGAATAATGACTGCGTGTGTTCGATGGCCACTTTCGGTAATTAGATTGCAGAAAGTTTAAAAATGTCACCACTGCATTTTACAGAATTTCGTTATCTAAATCAATTGAATCTGACTGAATTCTCTTTAGACGTAAGTGATTATTCTGCGCGTCGAGTGACGTGACTAGTCGAATCTCACTTTTGTTTTCCTGACTCCGTAGGAAAAGATTGAGGAAAGAAAAGCAGGTTTTTTTTTCAAGGGAGTTGAACAACCAGGGTCATTCTTCCCTAGATGGAAGAAAGGCAGGTTCAGATGAGCTCCCTAGACTGATCGCAGCTCATTCGAACTAACATAAAGCAAAAAAAATTAAATTGTAGGATTTCTACCGACATTTTTGGGAAAGTTCCAGGCAAAGAATCCAACCTAAAAGGTATTCAAAATATTCGAAACAACATGTACATTACCGTGAAGGACCCAATGGCCGCGCATTTAAGCAATGATGAATGTTCTCTGTGCCGTACAAAAATCGTTTTTTGTGCGATTCCGAAAAGAAAAGCACTGACACGTAGTAAAACTTACGTTCTTTAAGGGAAAAATTTAAAAGTGAGAGATTTTTCATTGTAACGTCACAAAAAACGCGAATTTGTAAAAAGTGTTTGTGCACCAATGGCCGCGCACGCTTATGATGCTTGTTCCAATCGCCGCTCACAAGTGTACCAATGGCCGCGCACTTCTTAATTTGGTTTAAACAGTGAATAAGATATCCAAACAGTTAAAAATGCTGTTTACATGGCTCTCAGGCTCATTGCGATTATTCTCAGGTAAGGATTTTCAAGATTCACACATCAAATACTGATTTGTCGTCATTGTTTTGTGATACTAGTCTAGTGCAAAATTAGTATGAGGCGCCATTTTTACAAAGCATTATTTTGCCGGTAGATATATTGGAACAATGTTTTCGGTCCCGATTTCGGTGAATCATCACAAATTCGGCGAGCTGTCTGAAAATCCACGAGGAAACTGACCAACTAAAACGTAAACAGATCCGAATTGCTATCTAACCTCAAATTTCCAACACTTTGTAGCAATTTTTATTAGATACTCCTTTCTTCAGACACTGTTTCAAAAAAATGTGTTTTTTCAGCCGGTTTTATGAAGGAAAATATTGATTGGAAAACATGCCTGTGAATCTTATATAACCTCTGTGAAATTCCGAAGAAGTTCTCTAAGATTAACTGCTTATAAATACTAGAATACTTTCCGTGCGCGGCAATAGAAACATTCAAAAATCAAGTGTACCAATGGCCGTGCACAACAATATTGTCATTTTTTCCGCAACAGAACCTTCAAACTGTTCACTTTTCTTCACAATTGATTCGTTATACAGCCACAAATAACTTACGTTCGAAAATTTTTGCCAAGGTGCTCGAACTAAACACAAAAAACTGAATTTCAAAAAGGGCCCCGTTTATGCTCACTTGCTAAGGACAACAGAAAAAATGGCATCCGACAAAAACGATGTTTGTTTTTATTATTTCCTGACCTCAAAAAGCAGAATGAATTTATTTCTAGTATGGCAAGTGAAAGATACCTAGCGGAGGTATCCGAAAATGCGAAACATAGAAATTTTCGTAGTTGAGTTTTGGAGAAAATAAAGATTAAAGTTGGAAGTGCGCGGCCATTGGTACTGCGCGGCCATTGGTGCTTTCACGGTATGTAGGTTTTGTAGGTTTTAGCCTCAAACATAGGTTGATGACCGTTATGATTTGTTATTCGTTTTATTGAGAGCCTCAGCAGGCAGCACTTACGGCGTGGAAAGAAAAGACAACAATCCAAACTTTTTCTGTACAGAGAAAACCCTCCGCGTTTTACTTTCACCTGCTAAGCGTGTGTTGCTCACTGCAATGTATTCAGCAGCTCTTCCTGTAGTGGCTTCTCCTCTTTGATATACATCAGACCAAATTGTAGAGATGAGATGAAGGATATGCAGAAAATAAATAAGATTTAATAAAAAATAAAATAATAGTTGTATTCGGAATAAATAAAACAAAATAAATTTCTATCGCAACGTTTGTTATTTTGGCAACACAAGGAAAAACAAATAAAACAAAGTCAGTCATTGACCTATTCTTGTGTGTGATAGACGTGTCTGAGTGAATCTCTGAGTTGAGATTCATAAGAATCTTCAACACGAAGATCCTCTTTAGGTTTCGCTCGACGACCATCTTCTGGCTTGCTCGACGACAATCTGCCTTCAGTTCGCTTGACGAAAACCTTCCGTCGACAGTTTGTAGCCCTTTCTCACTGCTCGACGCTCTTCACAGCAACTCGACGACTCTCCATTCGATTTATGGCTCGACCAACTTCCATCGGGTACTAAAGGGTGTCCACGATGAAATCGCCACACACAAAATTGATTCGCAAAATTCGAGTTTTCATCAGATTGCCATCAAATTGAAAAATAACTATTAAACTTTATTTTACCATTTTACTCGTACCGTGAAGGACCCAATGGCCGCGCATTTAAGCAATGATGAATGTTCTCTGTGCCATACAAAAATCGTTTTTTGTGCGATTCCGAAAAGAAAAGCACTGACACGTAGTAAAACTTACGTTCTTTTAGGGAAAAATTTAAAAGTGAGAGATTTTTCATTGTAACGTCACAAAAAACGCGAATTTGTAAAAAGTGTTTGTGTACCAATGGCCGCGCACGCTTATGATGCTTGTTCCAATCGCCGCTCACAAGTGTACCAATGGCCGCGCACTTCTTAATTTGGTTTTAACAGTGAATAAGGTATCCAAACAGTTAAAAATGCTGTTTACATGGCTCTCAGGCTCATCGCGATTATTCTCAGGTAAGGATTTTCAAGATTCACACATCAAATACTGATTTGTCGTCATTGTTTTGTGATACTAGTCTAGTGCAAAATTAGTATGAGGCGCCATTTTTACAAACCATTATTTTGCCGGAAGATATATTGGAACAATGTTTTCGGTCCCGATTTCGATGAATCATCACAAATTCGGCGAGCTGTCTGAAAATTCACGAAGAAACTGACGAATTTAAACGTAAACAGATCCGAGTTGCTATCTAACCTCAAATTTCCAACACTTTGTAGCAATTTTTATTAGATAATCGTTTCTTCTGACACTGTTTCAAAAAAATGTGTTTTTTTCAGCCGGTTTTATGAAGGAAAATATTGATTGGAAAACTTGCCTGTGAATCTTAAATAACCTTTGTGAAATTCCGAAGAAGTTCACTAAGATTAACTGCTTATAAATACTAGAATACTTTCCGTGCGCGGCAATAGAAACATTCAAAAATCAAGTGTACCAATGGCCGTGCACAACAATATTGTCATTTTTTCCGCAACAGAACCTTCAAACTGTTCACTTTTCTTCACAATTGATTCGTTATATAGCCACAAATAACTTACGTTCGAAAATTTTTGCCAAGGTGCTCGAACTAAACACAAAAAACTTAATTTTAAAAAGGGACCCGTTTAGCTCACTTGCTAAGGACAACAGAAAAAATGGCATCCGACAAAAACGATGTTTGTTTTTATTGTTTCCTGACCTCAAAAAGCAGAATAAATTTATTTCTAGTATGACAAGTGAAAGATACCTAGCGGAGGTATCCGAAAATGCGAAACATAGAAATTTTCGTTGTTGAATTTCGGAGAAAATAAAGATTTAAGTTGAAAGTGCGCGGCCATTGGTACTGCGCGGCCATTGGTGCTTTCACGGTACTTTATTTACAGTCCATACGCAAATGGCCTTAACGCCGGCCATAAGATTCTGCACAACCTGTGGATCAACCTTTTTTTGCATGTGAATTCTTACTTTCTCCAGCTCCTCGACTGTCTTCACCTTCTTAGGTCGTTTAAGAAGGTGCTGCTCCATAATCGTCCAGTACTTCTCGATGGGGCGGAGTTCCGGAGTGTTTGGAGAGTTGAACATTTTAGGCACGAAATTGACCTTATTGTCCACATACCACTTTAGCACGTCCTTGGAGTAGTGGCATTAGGCCAAATCCGGCCAGAAGATTGTTGGGACGTTGTGGGCCTTCAGGAGAGGAAGCAACCACTTCTGGAGGCACTCTTTCATGTCCGTTCATCGTGTCCTGGGTCATGAAAGGTGCACTCCGCTTCCCGCACGTGCAGATAGCTTGCGAAACCAGGAATTTATTCGCAAATTTGGACATCTTCTGATTGCGGACATGCTCCGGAACGCTGAACTTATCCTTGGCCGTGAAAAACAGGTTGCCGGGGATCTAATTGAAGTCGGACTTCACATATGTTTCGTCGTCCATGATGCAGCATTCAACTTTCGTCAGCATGTTAAGGTACAACTTCCTGGCACGGGTTTTGACGGACTTGTTCTGCTTCTCGTCGCGATTAGGGTCCATTTGTACCTAGAACGTTCGAAACCCAGCCTTAGTTTTGGCCTTCTGAACAAAACTTCGGCTTAGGTGTAGCTTCTTAGCCACATCCCGACGGAGGCGCTCGGGTTTCGGTTGAAGGCCTCAACTACGCGGTTTTGATTGTACGGAATACTTTTTCCCTCACTTTTGGACTTCCGATCGGTGGTCAATCGTTCTTTGAACCGCTTAATCACTCTCGACAGCGTGGAATTTGCGATTCCCAACGTTTTAGCGATAGAACAATCCGAGAGATCTTTGTTCTCGTGATGAATGTGCAAGATTTTATCACGAACGAGCTGTTCTTTCGACTCCATTTCCGCGAGCTTTGATCACAGGACTTTAAAATGCACTATGAACTAAATCCACCCAAATTTTCAATTAAATTCTACCCAACGGTTAAAAAGAGCAATTTCATAGTGTGGCCATTTCATCATGCTCACCCTTTATGCTCGACACCTTCAAACGGATTCCCGGTTCAATGTCTCCAAATGGAATCCCGACTCGATGCCTTTAAATGTATTCCCAGTTCGACTCCACCAAACGGATTCCAAGCACAACCACTTGGCTTGATCACCAAAAGAGCTTCCGAAAGATTCCAGGTCATCATTCTGACGGATTCCACTCCTCCTGTACAAAAACGCCAATATAGTAAAAACATTAAATAGTTCATATAGACGACCTCTGATCCTGAATTTAATACCTAGAATCGATTGCCCGTCTCTCAAAACACTCATGAGCATATTATTGAATCAACAAGATCACTCCTCTTGTGAGTTGAGATCCGAACCCTCTTCATAAAGACTCAGGGTTTAACACACAAACCCCTCCTCTTGAAGTTTCGATATCTGACCATACTACTTGTTGCCTGCCGTGTGTCGATCGAAAGCTGCTAATCCTTGACAAAACGATTCGGATGATTCCCGACGAAGCCGACATCCTACACCTACCCAAATAAATCGCCCGGCGTCGAGAGCCAGTTTTCTCCGCGGGTATTTCCCAAACTATGGAATGATCTTTTCCCGACGACCTCCACTGCGAATAAGGTAGTGAAGGTCGTTGGAAAAGGCTCACATGCGTTCTCAAGGGACATCCTTCGACGGCTCCTCCTGAAGATGGCTCTACTCCTCTTCAACGCACGCACCGGAACACGATCTCGCCCCTGTTGCAACTCGATGACCTTCCATGGTACCAGTTCGACGACCTCCACCGGGATCTGGTACAACGACCTCCACCGTAATCTGGCCCGACGATCTTCAGTGGCTTCCGGTCCAACGAATTTTCATGTCTCTGGTCTCGGCCCTCTTCCTGCGGCTCGAAACTTCTCTATCCCCTACCCAGCTCGATGATCTCACTTGGCTTTCCAGTCCGGCGACCTTCCATGACACCGGCTTGACAACCTTCCGTGGTACCCCGCTCGTAAGTCCTCCAGTGGCTCCTGGCCCGACGATCACCACCTGTTTCCAGACCTGACGACGTTTCATGATACCGGCTTGCCAACCTTCTATGGCTTTCGGTACGACGACGTACTAATGAATCTAGCCCAACGACTGCTCCCTTGTCTCAGCCCGGTGACCTTACATGGCACCGGTCCGAAGACCTCTCAGTGTCTCCGGTCCAACGACTTTGTTGGTTCCGGCTCGACGCTCTTATTTTGGCTCGACTTTTCACCAACGGCACTGGCTCCCTACTCGCCGACCTTCCAAGGATCCAACCAATCGGGAAGCCATGTGGTGGACAGGTGCCATGGAAGGTCGCATGACACCTGTCCGACGACCTCCTCTTGGCTTCCCGTTTCGATGATCTTCCAGTTGGCTCCTGGTCCGACAACCTTCCACGATCTCCGGCTCGCCGAGCTTCATATGGCTACGCACCGACGACCTTCCAGTGGCTCTGGTTCCTGCCTCGATGACCTCCCAATGGTTCCTGGTTCGTTGTCCTTCCGGGCTTCGGCTCGTTGTCATTGCATCGGCGTTGGCACTCCTTGCCACTGTATATTCCGCTTCTTCTCCTTTCCGCTAGTGCTGGGCCCATAACCTGTTGTAGGAAGCACTTTGGGCAGTGAAAAGAAGAGACTTGTTCTGCTTGGAGGTGTAACTTATAAAACTTTATTTTCTATCTTAACATCTTATTTATAATAAAACCATTCCGTTGGTTTATCCATAATGTGTATGTTGTTATTTGTCACATCGATTACTACGATGAGACAAATTTCAACAAATGGTATACCAGAGGCTTCAATCGGATGACCTACGAGTGTTTCAACAGATTCCCGGATCAACGATCTTCCAAAAAGTCGCAGACCTAACAGTGGTTTCCCGGTCCGACGACCTTCCGATGGCACCCTTTCTGACTTAAACATCTTCTCCGGCCTAACGACTGTCGGTATCTAATGGCACCGGGTCCAGAGACTTGTCAATGACACCGGATTTGGTTTGAAGGTTTTCTCTGGCCCAACGACTTCCCGGTGGTTCTGACTCGACAGCCTTCTGGTGGCTCCCGGTCCGACGACCTACTATTGGTTTCCCGCCTCGACGACCTTTTAATAGCTCTTGGATTTGCCAGTGTCCCCCGATCTGACGATCTTCTAATAGCACCTGGTCAGACTTGAAAAAAAATTCCGGCTTAATGACTGTCCAGTGGCTTCAGCTTGAGACTTTAGAGTGCCCACTGGTCCGTTTTAAGTGGCTTCCCATTTCGAGAACATCCATCTGGTTTTGGTCCGATTACATTCCAATGGCACCTGATCCTGATTGAAGATCAAATCAGTCCCAACGAGGTTGCAGTTTTTCCTGGCCAGACGACCTAAACCCATCTCCAATCCAATCCAGTGGAAAAATGAGTCCTGTTATTCGTTATGGTTAATACTGGCAATATTTTAGTAGGAAGAGTTATCATCCTTCTGGACCAACAAGTCAATGTATAGTCCGTATCAGCAATGTACTGTGTTTTGTTTTTCAGAATCATTCAAATCTGCAAAATATTTTCCACCGTTTCGATATCTTCCAGTCTAAGGTGAAGGAGTGCGTCTATCACTCGTTGTAAGGTATTGGGTTACGTCTTGAGTCCGAACGGTAGTCGAGTATATTCGGAAGCCGCAAAAACTGTACTCTGGAGAAGACATTCACTCAAACAATCGTATGATTTGAAGCAGATAAAGGACTGTGTTACGGTGTTGAGTAGTGTAGATCCTTGAAATTTGATATTTGCTGAATAAAGGTTCCCAAGGAGAATAGCTGTGTTTTAGGATAATATGATATGACATTTATGATTGAGCATATAAAGCTTTATAAATCTATTTTATGGAGCTATCGGGTTGCCACCATTGTGTCTCTAGTATTCTGTAAACCTGAGTTGTTATAATATTAATTGTAGCCCTACAATCTGAGTTGAAAATCTTTGTTTGAATTATTGATAAATTATTGCAGCAGAGTGTAAGCTAATTTATTATTTCATTAGTTTTTTTTATTTTCTTATTGGACATTTACTATTTATGTCTTCAGCTAAAATCAAAAGTTTGATGTCTCTTTGAATGTTTGTCTTAACTTATTTTGTATTTAGTGTATTTGCATTTCCTAACACATATTCAAAATATGACGCAAACAGTCTGAAACACTACCATATTTTATAAAAACTATGCACAATATTTTTCTGTTCAGTATTTTAATCTTAATGTGAGAAGTGTTTGTTAAAAGATCAAGGTTTCTGACCTTCGTCTATATTAAAACTGTGTTTTGTTAACTCAGGAACGTTATTCATCGATGATTAACATTAGAACATGCAAAGCAATTTTCAAAACAAAAGTTCAATCAAACGATTGAATCTATAGAGTGAGTTGTGAACTGAATTCACTCTTGAGTAATAAATCGAACTTCAAAAAATCATCACATCCACCATCCCTCCAATACCGACCCCATTAAGGTATGTTCTAACTAGCTTCTTCTGATTGCTCCGACTGCAAATGGTACATCTGTAACTAAACAACCCAGACGCTGCTTGTGCGAACTGGCTCGGCAGATCGGCTTTACACCGCGGGCCCGGGACATCTTCTCCCTGGAGGGCCAGATCTCCAGCTATCGACATTTGGTAGGTCTTTGGACAACTTATTTCCGGATCACCTATGCTAACTTGTTACATTTTTACAGCAACCGGACGTCGTTCGGCGGGACATCAAGTTCGCCCGGTCGCTGCAGCTGGCGGCCAAGGTTAAGGTACCGTTTCCGCACTCGCTGTCGGTGGTGATGCGCGAAACTCCGGGCGGATCGTTGCAGCTGTTGACCCAGGGGACGGCTGATATTGTACTCGATAGCTGCGACGACTACTGGGACGGGCGGGATCTTCATCCGCTGACCGAGAAGGAACGCAAGAGGGCCCAGGATTTCTACCAGCGGAGTGCGCTGACGGCTTACTGTACGGCTTTTGCGTATAGGCCTTTGCGGCACGGTATTACAGGGTCTTTGTCCGGGGGAACAGAGGAAGATGTGGCGTATTTGGAGCTGCCGGCCGAGAGTAAGAATCGAAAAGAGTTCTACAATAGGGATCATATGAGTGAATTCGAGAATGGTGGGGCTCCGTTGACGCATCACTCGATCAGCACCGATTCGCTCCTGTTCAGTGAGAACAAGGACGAGGATATCTCGGATGTGGATGGGTGTTTTGAAATGATGCGGCACCAGGTGTTCATTGGAATGATAACGATGCAGTACCAGGCTCAGACGGATATCGTACAGTTGATCGAGCGGTTAGATCGGGCCTGTATTCGGTTTGTGCACTTTAGTAAGGAGAATGAGCTACGATCCAGGGTGTTTTCGGAAAAGATGGGACTGGAATCCGGTTGGAATTGCCACATTTCGCTCCTGAGTGACAGTGATAGTGGAGTTCCGACTCCCACGAAAAACCTAGAGTTTAAGATCCATCCGTCTGGGTCCAACGGCCATAATCCGAATGTGGAGGAAGAAAACGAACTAAACAAGCTGTTGCCAAATATGGATGGATCTAAGGCGCTAAGCTCTTCGGCTCCAGGAGCGATCTCCAATCCGGACTCCAGTCTTCTGGATCCGCAAGGTGCTGTTGAACATATCAAAACTCCATCAATGGACCACTACAATGGTAACTTTGAGCTGCGGGATTTAAAACACCATCATAACCATCACCACCGAAGAGCTTCACAAGATTCGGCCTTGGACTGTGCTGCCAATGATGAAAACTGTCGATCGTTGAGCTGTCTGACAGACAGTACCGAACAAAGTGCACCGATCAACTTCGACATGTCCAATCGTGCCAAACTTCCTCGCGGAATAGAGAACATTCGACCACACCTAGAAAACGTTGATAACGTGCCATTGCTAGTTTCGCTATTTACCGATTGCTCTGCCGAAGCCACTCGGGAGATGCTCAAAATTATGCAACAATACGGAGAAATTGTCGTATGTTTAGGTTCCTCGGCATCCAACTCTAATTCGGAAATATTTCTGCAGGGTGACTGTTCGATTGCGATCGAACCTCTATACCCACAAGTCTGCCAAGATTACCCGGCATACAATGAGTCGAATATCTACAATAACAAAGGCAAAAACAAACAGGCCTCTCGCAACAAAAACTTCTTATCAATCCCGGAAAAAGTTGTAACTATCTCGCCAGTCTACCTCAGCCGAATGTTGAACTCGATCTCCTGCTCAATCTCTACCTGTCGGGACGATCCCATCTCGATTGTTGCAGTCATTGAGCTGTCACGCCGCTTCATACAGGGTCTCTGGAGCTGCCTTCAATTCTGGGCCTGCTGTGCCGTATCGTTAGCCGTCATGAACACCATCACCGCCATCCTGTCTCTTCCACCCATGGTCATCCCGCATCATATCCTCTACCTTATGTGCTTCGCTGTTCCACTCATCTCCCTGTCTCTGCTCCGTATTGAGGCAGATCCAGCAATCATGAAAAGAGCTACTGGCAAGAAGACAACGTCTCTCGATTCCCGGCTGGTCATTTTCGTGTTCTGGTGCTATGGCATAAAATTTGCCCTCGTGGTCCTGTTCATGGTAGTCTCGTACTGTTCCTTCCTGTCCCATCCGATCGAAATCTTCTCCGACGACGAGGAGGATGTACCGGAAAATTTCGTCAAAGACCTGTCCGTCGCCCGCAGCTTCATCCTGCTGGGAATCGTCATTCACTTTGTCATCATTTCGTCTTCCTTTGTGCATCGAGACTACAGCAGCTTCAAGAAGAGTCCCTTCAGTAACCTGGCCTGGGTATCGGTTACGGCCGGGCTGCTGCTGTTCCACACGCTCACGATTGTCGTTCATATCGTGACCGACGACTACTACTGGCAGGAAATGGACCGAGTTTGGCCCATCGTGCTGTTCCTGCTGTTCACAGCGGTGGTAACGTTCACGTTGACCGAGTTCTTCAAATGGGAGGAAATTAAGTAAGTAAAACCTTAAACTAGCTTGATACCTATTAGTATCTTTATAATCAGTTTACTTATTTCAATATTTACTCTCTTCCAGGGTCAACAATCGATACTATCGGCGGGCTCGGTTGGATTTCGGAACCAAGCTCGGTATGAACTCTCCATTCTAAACCAACCACTATCCAACCAGCTGGTACTTAGCGGTAACCAACTGTATTCAACTAAGGCACACGTAACCGTAACTTAAAGGAAACTGTCAACTAAAGTAGCAACTGCTAAAGAACGTAAGACAACACCGAAAACCGATAAAAGACTTGTCAAAAAGGAAACTGCAAACAATTAGGTGTAGTAGCTGTTCAATTCAAACTAATATCAAGTACTTACACACAAGCGTACGCGGAAATCGAGAATGGAAATACCAATTTACAGCGATAGTCGCTATATATCAATACGTGGTTGTTTATTTAGATAAACTATAGCAGCAAATAGTGTTGTAAGATCTATTGTTTTTATTTATACAATCATCTTTGTATAGAGAAGCACCGAGTTTACCGAAGAGAGAGGATCGATTTTTAAAGTGTTTATATTCGTAACTATATATTTACAGAGTTTTCTTCCCTTACGAGAAAGCGTGATTTTGTGTGTTCAGTTTACAAATCCGGAATGA
This sequence comes from Uranotaenia lowii, assembly GCF_029784155.1. NCBI lineage: Eukaryota > Metazoa > Arthropoda > Insecta > Diptera > Culicidae > Uranotaenia > Uranotaenia lowii. The sequence continues at coordinate 48,986,394 of NC_073691.1, read as the reverse complement.
AACTTTGCTTATCTCAATCATTTTCTGTCCGCGATCTATTCGAAGCCAGTGAATCGAGCACTAAAATTGTCGTTAGAACGCCTTTTGGTTCCAATAAAAACTATATATTTAATGTAACCTATGGGAAAGTGTTCTTACTTCCGTTTTTTTGTTTTGATTTTTTTGTTGGGATTTTTGTTTCGATTTATACCAGGAACTCCTTAAAAAGAAAATAAAAAACGCTCTAGATTTTATCCAATTTATCTCTTTTACTTTTAGGTGGATTGATCAAAAACCTTTAAACATCCCAATTACGTTTACAATCTAACGTTTAACCCAATTCATCAAATGGCCAGAATGTAAATGTCCAATACCTTGTGTAGGACGCTAGTTACGGGATGTTGACGTTGAAGTTTCCAGGAACATTATTGATGGGTATTTAGTAAGTATTAGGGTATTTAGGCAATACCTTCTTTGGATAAGAAAGGAAGTGTGCACCGAAGCTATAAACATGCAGGAAGCATCGCAGGTCCATAATGCTGAGCTGCTGTCGAAAATGATGACAGATGACCATTAGACCGAGTCGATTTGGGGTCATTTTTGAATTTCTCAAACCCTGGGGTCTAAAAAGCTTCGACGTGGTCCAAAACTCATCCATGATTTTTTGTAGAATTTTTAAGTAACGTTTACATGAGTAAATTTGAACTTTTAGGTTTGTATGGGAAAATTGAATGTTTTGTACTGAAAAATCAACATCACTTTTGTTTATTATGTGGAACCGAGCCAGCTAGTGGTTTTTGTCCCAATTTATAAAATTTTCCGCTGAACAACTTAGTCAAAGACCGTAACCTCGTATCTTATTAGACAAAAAAGTTATTCGGTGTCGAATGTCTTTTCGCATTGATAAACTCAATTGACATCCCTGCAGGGTGGCTAGCGAGGTATTGCATGACTACTTTTCAAGCAATACTTCGCGAGGCTCCAGTCAATTGAATTTATTGTTTTTCTATGCCAAAAGACATAAACCTGTTAAACAGCTAATAACGTTTTTGCCTGATAAGATACGAAGTTACGGTCTTGGACAAAGTTGTTCAGCGGAAAATTTCCTTTAGGAATTTTAGAAACAAAAGTGGTGTTGATTTTTCAGTACAAAATATTCAATTTTGCCATACAAACTTAAAAGTTCAAATTTACTCATGAAAACCTTACTTAAAAATTCTACAATAAATCATGGATGAGTTTTGGACGAAGTCGAAGCTTTTTAGACCCCAGGGTTTGAGAAATTCAAAAATGACCCCAAATCGACTCAGTCTAATGACCATACCCAGAAGGAATACACCGAAGTGGTGGCAACGACCGGCTTACTGGAAGACCTCAGAAATTGCTGACATTCGTACTAGCTGCCTAAAAGCCAGACAACGAGCTCAACGCGTGAGTAACGAAGACGATAGAGAAACGAGAGGTGCCGTTTACCGAGCAACCAGGGTGGCACCTAAGCGAGCTATTAAAACAAGCAAAGATAACTGCAAAGATGATAAGTCAAGACTATAGAGTTGCACTGGTGAGATTCGGTGGCCCAAGGTCGCAGGTCGCAGACCGAAAAGTGTCCGGGAAAACTGAAAGAGATCGTTTCACATCTTTTCCCGCAGCATGGCCTGACGCAGTGGCCACTTACCCCGTACGACGCGGGTGCCCACGACATCGAGCCAGTAACTATCGCTATCGCTAAGAAACTTGCGGTGAATAAGGCTCCTGGTCCGGACGAAATCAAAATGCAGTGTCTCGACGAGGCATCTTTTCTCAATTCGTGTAAAACGGCGAAGTTGGTGCTACTACCGAAACCTGGGAAACCCCTAGGGCATCCATCATTGTACAGACCCATTTGTCTGCTGGACACCCTTGGTAAGCTACTGGAGGGGATGATATTCAACAGACTTATTATCTACACAGAAGGCGAAAGTAGACTGTCTGACAGACAGTTCAGTTTTCGGAAAGGGAGATCTACGGTGGACGCCATCCGAATGGTGACAGAGTACGCGGAGGGCGCTTATAAAAAGAAGCGGACAAGCGTTCGTCACTGCACCATTGTGACGATCGACGTTAAGAATGCCTTCAACAATGCCAGCTGTGAAGCTATTGCCAAAGCGCTTCACAGGATGCGTGTTTCCATTCCATTCCGCACATGGAGATTACTGTTGGAGGACACACGACACCTTCGAAACACCAGCTGAAATATCTTGGAGTAATGGTCGTCAATCGCTTAAGGTTTGGTGCGCATGTCAAATACTGTTGTGAAAGTGCATCGAAAGTCATAGATTGATTGGCCTGGATTATGCCGAACTGTTATGGTCCAAAGATTAGCAAGAGTCGTCTCCTTGCGAGCGTAGCACTGTCGAAACTACGAAACGGAGGAGCGGCCTGGAGCTCCGCCATAGAGGTAGAGCTCATCAGATCCAAGTCACGGAGCATACATCGACTGATAGCCATACGAGTTTCCTGTGCATACAGAATCATATCAGCAGATGTAGCTTTTGTCATCGCAGGCATGATCCCCATCGACATTACTCTGTTGGAGGATATGGAGTGTTACGAAGCAAGAGCAGTTAGAGTAGTGCGTAAAGTTCAATGAGCAGCGTCAATGCTCAAGTGGCAGGAGCAATGGGACGCATCGAACAACGCAAGATGGACGCATAGGCTAATCCAGCGACTTTCAGATTGGGTAAATCGGAAGGATGGAGAGGTCAACTTCTACCTGACGCAGTTCGTTTCAGGTCATGGGTGCTTAAAGCAATACCTTCATCGGTTTAAGCTTATCAACTCGCCTTATTGCCCGGAATGCGTAGATACGGAGGAATCGGCAGAACATGCTACCTTTGTCTGCCTCAGGTTTATTTCAAGGCGTCAACAATTTCAAAATTTGAACGCTGGAAATGTTGTGAGTGAAATGTGTCGCGATGAACAGCCGTGGCGTACAACAGTCGATGAAATCTCGCAAATCATGCGCGATCTAATAAGAATCAGGAAAGATGATAAACGGAGAGAGCGAGATAGTCAACCAAACTTGACAAACTAATAGAAGAAGGTCTTGGGCCTCGTATGACACCACAATTCAAAAGCAACACGATCTTAGGGTGCGGTATAACCATAATCAGGACTCATACGTGTGGTGGGACTCTCTCACCTACTCAGCTACGATCTTTACTGCAGCAAAAGGAAGCGGAGATCCCATTCGGGGTGATCGTGACTGGATTTTAGCTTGGTTGTTGCTCAATCGGCGATGCCATGGTAGTTAGAAATTCTACGGGAGTGGATGCTGTGACGGGCGCGAGATACTTTGAAAAAGTTACCTAACCGACACACGATTCGGGGTTTTCGGTACCAGTCTGAAGTTGCCGAAAACGGAAAAGAAGAAGGAGGAAAAAGAAGAAATAGGATAAAGGAGAAAGACCAAATATGAGAAAGAGGAAAAGGAAAAGGGTGAGATGTAAAAGTACATACATGAACACAGTCTACCCCTTGATGTAGTATCATATGGTGAATTCAACGGGCACATCTGGCACACAAAGCCCAAGGTGGTTTTAGTGGGCCGAACCCACTCACGGCAGTAAACACCCGGCTGTTTTGAAGTCAAATTTCAATCTTGTAAAAAAAAAGTAAAAGCAAGAGGCACATCAGGCATACGCAGCCCAAAGTGGTTTTAGGGGGAGGAAGCCACTCATTTTATTGAAACACCTTAATGTTATGGCTTGTGAAGTCAAATTTCCATTTCATAAAAAAGCCTCATAAAACCGAATGCCATAGTGCCTGAGAAATAAGTGCCATTAAAAATTTTTAAAGAGTTTATGGAATTATTAGAGACAAGCTTTCAACAATAACTGTAGCAACCACTACCTCAACAGATTCATCCAGTATCAGGCTGTCAAAGACAACATTTGTTCAGCAGTTTTTAGCGAAATCCCTACGCCGTGGGAAGAAGGCATAATCATACCAAGTCCCAAACCCCATCAGGACCTTCACCTTATTAACAACTACCATCCTATCACCCTCTTGGACTGTGCAGGGAAGATTCTTGAACGCCTGGTTAAACGTCGTCTAGTCTTCTTTCTCGAGCCCAACAACTTCCTCGACACAAGACAGTTTGGCTTTCGCCATGGATGTTCCACTGACGACCACCTCACCACATTTGAAAATCTTGTTGCCGGCACCATTGATAACAGCCAACATGTGGAGTGCTTATGTTTGGACCCTTCTAAGGCCTTCTACTGGGTGTCCTGTCATAAAATTTTGTCCAGGTTAAAACAACGGGGTGTTCTGGGCAGAATGGGATATTTCTTTTGCAGCTTCCTGACTGAACGTAAAACTAGAGTCTTCATCGATGGCAAGCTATCATCCTCCCACATCATAGCAAATGGTGTGCCCCAAGGCTCTATCTTGGCCCCAACGTTGTTTCTTATTGGGATGCAATCACTCTTTGACGCAGTTCCAGAGGACGTCAATGTACCTATGGTCGAGCGTACCGAAAACTACTCACAAAAGTATCAAGCATCTATCCCTGAAATATCATTTCGCCCTGAACCTAGACATTGCAAATTCAATGCTCTTGTCCCAAAAGTAGATCTCAGCTTGCTTTCTGCGGTACGAGCCGGAGGAGGCTCTACTGTTTCTCTGGCCAACTATCATCAGCTTGTCAACCGAAAATACAAAACCATACCCAAGTTCTTCATCGATGGTTCCAAGTTCACTGATTGCCAGGTTGGATGTGGCATATTCAGCAATGTGGCCCTCGCTCTACCATCCAAATGCTCGGTTTCCAGCTTTCGCCATCCTAAAAGCAGCCCAAGGCCTCTGCCCATCTTTCGACGCAGTCATCTTCTCCGATTCTGCAAGAGTGCTGAGAGCTGTCCAGGCAGCCAACACACTCATGGATCATTGCCCTTTCCAACATTGCAGCTGCGAGGAATATAACATTGTGCTGCATTCCTGGTCACTCCAAGATTCCCAAGATTCAAGAGCTTTCAACAGTAGTCAACTAGAACCCCCCAGTATGCCCAACCCTCTCTCAGATGGCTCCCACTGGCTTTAAAACCACCTGCTCCTCTCTTTGAACAATATAACTTAGAACAAGCTTAGGAAGCTCGAAAATTGCACCTATGCATGCAAAGACCGGACCAGAGAGGCTGAATTAACGGATTTGCACACTTCAATGGATTTACGAATCTTTATATGAAATCTACTAGTTTGCATCTTCTGCAACGGAATTTCACAAAAAAACGTATTGGGGGTAAGAAATACAAAGTCTCAGAGTAAACGAAACTTTGAACATATTGGATTTCACTGAGCCAATTAAATCCCTACCATTTTCCAATAAAACGATATAAAGATCGATATTGTAAATCCTCAAATCTAGGGGAATTTCGGATACAGATTCGAACCATTGAAAATACTCCCTTAAGTTCATCAAACGAGTGATTCTGAATATATTCTCTGGGTGTATAAACATGGATTACACGTAATGATGGGCCGAGTAGTGCGGCGAAAGCTTTCCGCACTTCGGCGATACACAATTCGTCACAATAGAACAAAGATACCTACAGATACATGTCACTTCAAGCACGCTTGGGTGACAATAAATAGTTTGAAATCATCATCTTTCTTTTTTTTGTTGCTTCCCAAAAACACTTCTTCCATGAATACACAATATCTATGCTTGAAATTCACAATATTTTTTTGTCAACAATTAATAAATCCATCTGAAATCAATAAATAGAACTTTTGGGGGGACTAATAGAGTTAGTACTTCTGACCTTACAATTTAAATCTTTCAGTACTCAGAGTAATCAGTGCTGCGTTTCCAATCTCTGTCTTGTCACAAGCCAATCATTGAAGCCAAGCGAGGACATCAAACAGAGACAATAGTGGCCGTCGATGTTAGTCAAATGGGTTAGTGTTTTTATAATGATAAAGGTCACAAACATGAAGCCCACGTTTGAATGTTGAAACCAGTTCGCGCAAAATCCTCTTTTAAACCGTTCCCAATACCAGCTGTTGCTCATTGTTCACCTTGAAGATGTTGGACAGCTCGTCCAGTAGCGATTCGTAACGGAAGGCCACCCGGATGTCGGGCACATTCGTGCGGGTGATATCGTTTCCGGCCACACCCTCCCGGGTGTAGTTCGGTCCCAGCCAGTGCTGTTTCATCTTGTGCGGGAAGCCACTCATCAGGACACTGTTCCGTGCCAGCTCGCACATGTCGCAGGAGCTCAGCTTCCAGACCTGAGCCGCAATGCTGTACTCCTCCATCAGGGGTTCCTTTTGTTGGGGTAAACATTATGTTTGAAGGGTATTTAGATTTCGATTGTCGGAAAACTTACCTTGGTGTAGTGGAATTGAAGGGGATCATCCGTGGACAGCGATACGCAGAGACCCCGAGCCAAGTACTCTGGGAATGGATTACGGTCATAGTTCAGGAACAGTGAGTTGTTGGACAGCGGAGACATTGCGATTCCTGACAAGAAGAAATCAAATTTTTGAAGGTTACTACGCAAACAAAACCTTTGGAATTCTAGCGAATGCCGTTTGGTTTAGGAAACGACCCGAAAGCTTACCAATTTGTGCGAGATAATACAAATACTGCAGCACCGGAACCTTCCGCAACAACAGCCCATGGGAAATGTTCTCCGCCATCATGTATCCACAGACTAAATGCTGCACCGGACCGGCTTCGCCGCAGTGAGGCCTCAACACAAACGTATTCATGCCACGCTCCGACCGGAAGTGATTCAGAACCGTCATGTTGGCGTACATGTAGTAGATGTAGTACGCATATGGAGGATTCTCATCTTCGCACCACTGATCCGGCGTTAGCACGTCCCCGTCGAAGAGTGGATTCTCCGGCTTCGACTCGTCGTCCACCGAATCGAACCCGATCACGTACTGGAGGAATTTGTGCAGCTCCGGATGTTTGCTCGGGTTGTTGGTCGCTTCGAACAGTGGCTTGAAAACGTTGTCCAGGATCTGCTGGAACGAGGTCATCAGCTTGTTGGTCTTGAAGATGTCACTGGAAAATGAAAGACGATTTTAAAACTATTGATCTTAACTACTTATTCTGGGAACTTACTAGAGTCGGGGAATTTGAATCAGCCAGCGGATGTTATTCGAGTACACGTCCCCATCGATGGCCCATTTTGCCAGCTTGAACCACTCATCCGCCGATTTACCGTAGATCGAAAGTCTGAGTTCAGCATTCTGGTACTTGCTTTCCTCAAAATCACTGGCGACTTCTTTGATTATATTTGCAAAATATTTTCCATTCAGATAGTTGTCCGTCTTCAAGAACACCTCCCTCAACCGGGACTCCCCAATCGGATTGTACTTGGCATTGAACTTATCGAACCGATGGAACGTATTTCGGTCAGCGTGGACATCCAACATGTCCACCGTTAAGTCATACGTCGTCAGATTCATCGACTGGAACACCTGGGACAAGGTCATTTGCTGCCCCTTAGTAACGGTAACCACTTCATCGGCACTATTCTTTAGGGTTTTCTTGATGAACCGCAACAGATGTTTTTGGTTCATACAGCTGGCGGCATGGATGTGGGTGTCCACCTTGCGGATGTTGTAGAAATCACGGTGCGGAACTGCCTTCTGCGATGCCAGCTCCCTCAGTTCGTTCAGCAATACATGCAGCTGAAATTTAGAGTACAGATAGCTCAAGCGGCGATAGCAGAACGATTTAAGTGGTCCATCGGCGATCATCGAGCACATCATTTGCATGTCCTGCACGAAGTCCGCCAGTTTGGTGTACGCGAAAGGCAGCTGGTCCTTGCAGTCGGCGTCCTTGTACACCTCGAATACGCCGTTGTTGGAGCGGATCGTGTAGTTGCAATCCTCCGGGAACTCGATCAACCAGGGTGATTCCGTTGTTTGCGGAGGGTTTACTGGATGGTCTGGAAGGGAAAGGCGTCGTTTGAAAATTGTTTTTAACTTTGAGCTGGTATAAGTGTGAGAAACTTCAAATCAATGACTTGTGAGTAACGACGTATTGATTTAGTATACATGGATGTGTAACCTGTTATTGATAGACACACAAACAAAGCTCTATTTAAAGTTGTTGGGAATGAACTAATTTTTGGTTGAAACAACATAGAGATGGATCACTAATAGATTTGTGTTTTGATGACGGGTTGTCAGAGCTTGTATGCCTGCTCTACATGAACGCTAAATTTCAGCAAATATCCAAAAATTTGACGAGAATACAGGATTATATTCAACTGTCTGTGTGACACCACCTAAGGACCTATTCCGCTGTATGAGAATCGGTTGAGTACGTTCTACCAGCAATTGGCATATGAGGTCAATACGTCCTTCATTAAGCAGCATGGTTAGTGAACCAAGTTAGTCCTGTTGAAGAAAGCTACCTAAAAGGAAAGGGGCGCGCAATGGAGAGAATCTGAAAGTGAGCTTTGCTGGCTGAAAACTCAGCTCAGTTTCTGAAGGTCGCATCATGCCTGAACAGAAAAGCACCAACAGGTTTTTGAAAGGCATGAGGGAATGCTTGGATACCTACGGGATGCACTGTTTCGATTAGTCCAGTCAATCCGGGACGAGACCTTACGATTTTCCCATATGTTTGGATAACGTGCCGCTATTAAGCCTACCCCTTTCTTGATGTCTGAAACGTGCAAAAAATCAAAAGGACCCGCCGGCAAGGAAAAATTAAACAGAGATTCTATCTAACCACGTCGCAAGCTACGCATACATCAAAATGCAAGGGAGAGAAACTGTCGGAACGTTTCAGTGGAGTCTTAGGCCGATGACATAGTGTACGCGAACGGGAACGTGAAGCGAACTGCGGGGGACCCGGTTCTCATTTACTTACCAAGGAAATCGCTTTGAGCTAACATACTGAATGCGGCGAAGTAGATGCCAATTTGTTTCGCCGCTCGAATTCGCTCTCACTATGTCATCAACCTTAGTGTTGGGTAGTGAAAAATGTGAGTAGCTATCTTAAAAACCATTCGCTTAATCGAAAAGCTTTCTTTGAAGGATCAAAGGTTAATTCGTGAAATTAAATTTGAATAAATGTTCATAAAATTACTTATTAGTTGGACGTAATAAATACTTCAAATAACTTTTAGTGTCTTACATCAGTCGGCGCACAATTTTCACAGTCCTACTGTATAGGCTATTTTTTCCCCACTAGTCTAATCAATATTGTTGGTAATTGCATCTGAACTGAGAACACAGTCTAAACTCGGGCTTACAGTCTAAACTCGCAATCATTGCTGAAACTGTAGTTCTATTATTCCAATTGGCGACCTTCGCCTAACTTAACTTCAACTCCTTGACTGGCGATCATCGCCTAAACTAGACTTTAAGTTCTACTGGGAAACTTCGCCTAAACATGACTTCATGTTCTCGACTGGCGATCATCGCATGAACTGGACTTTAGTCCTTTCCTGGTGAACCTTGCCTAAACTGGACTTCAAGTCCTTGACTGGGGATCGTAGTCTGTATTGAACTATGAATCCTTTACTGACGAACTCCGCCTAAACTGGACTTCAAGTCCTCGACTGGCAATCATCGCATAAACTGGACTTTAAGTTCACGACTGGTCATTATCGCTAAAACTGGACTTTAGTCTTTTGCTTGTGAACTTCGCCTAAACTGAACTTCAAGTCTTCGACTGGCGATCATCGCTTAAACTGGACTTTAGTCCTTTGCTGGTGAACCTTGCCTAAACTGTACTTCAAGTCCTTGACTGGCGATCGTAGAATGAATTGAACTTTGAATCCTTTACTGACGAACTCCGCCTAAACTGGACTTCAAGTCCTCGACTGGCAATCATCGCATAAACTGGACTTTAAGTTCACGACTGGTCATTATCGCTAAAACTGGACTTTAGTCTTTTGCTTGTGAACTTCGCCTAAACTGAACTTCAAGTCTTCGACTGGCGATCATCGCTTAAACTGGACTTTAGTCCTTTGCTGGTGAACCTTGCCTAAACTGTACTTCAAGTCCTTGACTGGCGATCGTAGAATGAATTGAACTTTGAATCCTTTACTGACGAACTCCGCCTAAACTGGACTTCAAGTTGTTTGCTAGTGAACTTTGCCTAAACTGGACTTCAAGTCTTCGACTGACAATCATCGCTTAAACTGGACTTAAATTTCTCGACTGGCGATCATCGCTTAAACTGGACTTCTAGTCCTTTGCAGGTGAACTTTGCCTAAACTGGACTTCAAGTCTTCGACTGACAATCATCGCTTGAACTGGACTTAAATTTCTCGACTGGCGATCATCGCTTAAACTGGACTTTAGTCCTTTGCAGGTGAACTTTGCCTAAACTGGACTTCAAGTCTATGACTGGCGATCATCGCCTAAACTGGACTTCAAGTCCATGACTGGTAATCATCGCTTAAACTGGACTTTAGTCCATTGCTGGTGAACTTCGCCTAAACTGGACTTCTAGTCCTTGACTGGCGATCGTCGCCTGAATTGGACTTTGAATCCTCTACTGGCGAACTCCGCCTAAACTGGACTTCAAGTCCTCGACTGGCAATCATCGCTTAAACTGGACTTTGAATTCTCGACTGGCGATCATCGCTTAAACTGGACTTTAGTCCTTTGCTGGTGGACTTTGCCTAAACTGAACTCCAAGTTCTTGACTGGCAATCGTCGCCTGAATTGGACTTTGAATCCTTTACTGGCGAACTGCGCCTATACTGGACTTCAAGTCCTCGACTGGCAATCATCGCTTAAACTGGACTTTAAGTTCTCGATTCGCGATCATCGCCTAAACTGGACTTTAGTCCTTTGCTGGTGAACTTTGCCTAAACTGGACTTCAAGCCCTTGACTGGCGATCATCGCCTGAATTGGACTTTGAATGCTTTACTGGCGAACTTTGTCTAAACTGGACTTAAAGACCTCGATTGGCAATCATCGCCCAAACAGGACTGCAAGCCCTTGACTGGCGGTCACCGCCTGAACTGGACTTCATGTCCTTGACGCCAGAACTGGACTTTAAGCTTTTGTCTGGTCATCGACGCCTAAACAGCCCTTACCAAATCTTCTGTTGGTGTGCAAGGCGAAGGAAAAAAATACGACAGGAAAGCACAAAATTTCGACATTTAGCTCCGGTACTGAACTGACATTCCAACTTGATGCTAGCGTTTCTTCTATTATACAAAATATTACAAAATTAGTTACTCCAATTCACAATCAGCCAAACATGAAAAATTAAGTTTTGGCTAGTAGTTTTACAAAACAACACCAATTTGATTCGAAAATATTTTTTGCTGATGGTGAACATTTTAATTTTTTGGTAGCAACCGGAGGTTTACTGAAAAATTATGGTTAAATTCAAATTTCCACTTTATTTACTATGTTGGTGCCTCCTGACAGGATCGTCATTGTAAAACACTGGATGTGTACTCAACGAGAAATCTCCGGCTCCGACTTAACCCTTTGCGATACCAAAATGCGAACTGACGACCGTATTGGCGATGAGCGCGTTCGCAATCTCGAAATTCGACTCTTACGCAGATTTCCATAAAAACGACAGATAATCGGAGTGAATGTTATTGATTTCTCTGTTTAACTCATGAAATCGTATACCGGGATTGCGAGCGTGCCCATCGCGTATAATTGTGTGGACGCAAGGGCAAAGCTTAGAAGGGATGTTCCTGTATTTTAACATAACGAGGGGTGATCGAAATGTAAGCGAATGACTTCGAGTGCATTGAGGACACTCTGCGGCTTTTTATACGCTTTGTTCTTCGATTGTTTCTCTGATTTCTATCGTCGCTGGTCTGCTGTCGTCTAGAACCAATAGCCATACGATCGTTCGACTGCTTTTCCTTTCGTCCTAGAGATAACTTTCCAATTATTTTTTTTATTTTTTACGTATAACGTCTGTTAGGGTGCTACAAAACTAGGTGTTAGATACGGAATCAAAACCTTGAACTCAGAAATCGTTCCTTGGCCTGTTAGAAGGCCTCATGTCGAATTCCAGCTCATTTGGTTAACTCTAAAAGGAACGCTCAACGATGCTCATGTTCGTATCGAAATTTGACACCATTTGTTTTAGCGAAATTGCAAAATCCACTTAATTGGATCTCGCTATTGTTCACATGCAACGATTGCTCTAAAAATTTTATTTTCTTAATCTAGATATTATTTTTCTACATTTACTGCTAAGAACTTCAGTATATAGTTTATATGAATTACGACCAAAAAAAGTCAAAGAGGGTACAATAGAGGTGTGTCCATCTCAAGGGTATGCTATACCACCAGCGAATAGCCTAAATTTCTCGTTCAGTTCGGAACACAATAAATATAGCTGAATTCTAAAATTTAGAATTATTTTTTACGAGAACGAATTTTTCAGGAGCATGAACGAATCTCTCATATTCAGGACAGCATTTTCCCGAATCACGTTAGAAACATTTCTTGTCATTTTTTTTTCTCTGTCCGTCGACAAGGTGTTTAGTTCGTAGTAGTTTATTAGTACTGATATCAAAATTGTTTTTTAGGCCTGCGGAGAACGGAACCGGTAATCAGATTATGGGTCTCAACTAATGGAATCTACTAGACTCAGTTTGATGGCACGGAAGTTCCGGAACAACTGTGGCTTAAAACCCCAAACAAATCAATCCAAAACAAATCTTTGAACTTTCCGATTATACTCAAATTACCTCAGAATGGTCTACCTGGTTGGAAATGATCGATTAACAGTTCAAGTTGGCCACTCTACTCGAATTGAGTGACGGGTTTTGCCCGGTCGTTTTGAACTTTTTTTAACGATTTCTTTTTTTGCACGTACACAACAATCGTTGAAAAAAGGAATCAAGTGTATATTTGTGTTGCCTAATAAAATTAAAAAAAAAATTGGATTCATTGTTTATGTTCCTCATTTATTTAATTTATTCTATTGAAATATTTGAAAAGGGAGAAGAAACAAAAAAAATGCGTCCGAACTACAGGAAAAAATCTGAACTCCCCGCAAATCTCACAAAGAAACCGTTTCAAACTTTGACCAGTTTGACAGTTGTTGTTCTTGAGTTTTTTTTCTGTCTCGAAATCGTCCTGTTACTTCAGCTGTTGAAAATACAGGACGAAATCGTTTCGACCGCAGGAGAAAAGGTTAAGTGTGTACACTAAGATTGCAATACTCACTAACTTTGAAATACTCAGAGCCCGACTACCATTTGTTCAGACGTGTCGCCACATGTATGAAGCAGTCCTCGGCTAATCCTACACAGTAAACGAAAATTACCGAGTTCGGTAATTTTTTTACCGAAATCCTAACATGTGTAAATCGTTAAACTGTTCGGTAATTTTTTCGGTAAAAAATAAACGAACATCGGTAAGTCGATGCTTCGTTTACCGATGTTCGTTTATTTTTTACCGAAAAAATTATCGAACAGTTTAACGATTTACACATGTTAGGATTTCGGTAAAAAAATTACCGAACTCGGTAATTTTCGTTTACTGTGTAACGAACTCAAAAATCAGCACGCTCTTTTTTTAAACTCAAAATTAAGAAGTTTTGGTTCAAAACAGCATTTCGGTGGCTTCCCTCAACTTTGAGTTTGACTGGGTAATAGCAAAACTAAGTTCTAATAGGCATACTCAATACTAAGTTTGGCAGCCGAACTCGGATTTATCCTTTTTTTTCGGAGTAGCTGATTTTCAGGGAATTAAAGGATGATTAAAATTTGTTGTACCCGGATGTTGCTGTTCCGGTACATTGCATTGCAATTACAGAGCGGTGGAAAGTTTTGACATTCCCGGTCAAAGAAAACTTCCGGATGTTACTTCCCACGGGAAGTAAACAACATCCGGAAGTTTCCGAAAATTCCAAGCCGCTCACCATATGATGACAATGACGGACAGAATTTTACGCTGACACTGTGAACATGCATTTCATTATGAAGTTCCTTCATAGTTTTCCGGTAATTGTTCCGGAACGACATAATTTTGCGACGTGTTCGTTGGTTGCTGTTCCGGTTCGGACTGAACTCGCTAAGTGTTTTCAGTCCAACAAAGAGAGTTCAATTTTTAGTTCATAAGGTCGAACTCAGCTTTGATCCTTCGCCGAAGGAAAAAAAGGGATCAATTTTGAGTTCGCAGTTCGAACTCCGTTTTGATCCATCGCAAGGAGGAAAAATAGGTACTTAACTTTAAGTTCATAGAATCGAACTATGTTTTGAACCTCGGTCATACTTAATTTTGAGTTAAAAAAAAGAGCGTGAGCGTAACAGTTACTTAGACAACAGAAAATTCGGCACTCAGAGAACTCGAGTGATTTGAAGGCGACATTTGAGTAAAAGCTCAACAGTTTGTGTGAGGCAGTCGACTTCGTTTGTTTTCGGGCAACGAAGAATAGGAAAAATAACAAGGTAAATATTCATTTCAAAGGTAAATAATAGATAATAACTATATTTGAATCATATTACAGGGTACTGTGTTGAATTCTATACCTGAAGGCAGTCCGGAGAGCAGAACAAATTTCAAAGGAATGTTGCGATTATGTTGGCGGAAAAGTCCGTGGACTAAAGTCCTGCAGTAATGACTAAAAATCCCCAGAAACAAGAGGTTTTCCTGGGGCATGGGGATATAGCTAACCGACATAGCACCCCATTTCTCCTGATATTTGGAGGAACTTTTTTCCGAATACTCACGAGCTCTACCACCCAACAGAGCAACTGAATCGCACAATAAACGTTAAGTTACGTTAAGGAAAGCCAGCGAGTGTGGGATTCTTGAATCTCTGGAGTAGAGTTCGTTTTGAACAATGCTGTTCACACAACTACTAAGTATACACCCTATTATGTGATTTCGGTCATGAGATTAAAACAGCAGGTAGTGAACATAATTTTCAAGATCGAGATACTCTTCTGAAAAAGAGATATTACTAGAATCAGGGTTTTCAACCGTTTTTGGAAAAAGTCTGGAAGATTTTGAAAAAAATGTCTGGGAATGCCTGGAGATGTCTGGATAGCTTACTTTTCAAAGTGGTGACCTTTTTTTTTGCTCGCCAGATCTCAATATTGGAGATAAAGCCACGAACGTTTGTTCCTATCAGTTTACGTGTTCTGTCTGACTCCCAATTTAACAAACATCTTCGAAGCATTTGTCATTATTAATAGCTTTCCAACACTTCTGAATTTAAAATTCACAATTTCTTATCATTTCCTGTCATATTATACCATGAACATTTTGAATTTTCGTAGTTTCGTTGAACAATTTTGCCAATTTTTTGTCGGTCAGCGAGTGTTTAAACCACGAACAAGGGAAAAGTCTGGGAGAGTTTTCTGCAGTAGACCTCTTGGCTTAGTTCAATCACCGAAAAGCGCCATCATTGATGTAAATGGGGTTTCAACGACTGAGTTTTGGCATTGTTCAAAACCGTTTGTGAATACCAAATATCTCGTCGAGCAATTTCCTCTTGATCGAGATGTGTAAGCAATGGAGACGTGCATTTGCAAATAGATAGCAGTTTACTAAAGATACCAATACAAAGTTTTGTTCTTATTACATATTCATGCCTTTGCTAATCATAATAAAGTCAAAAAATCAATTTAAATCGTGAACGCGGTTAAACAAAAATTTGAGCGTTTTGATCTTTGTTCCATCTTTTGTCTTAGATCTGTATATATGTAGATGTTCTTTTTCGTTTGATTATTTGAATAAGTTTAATTAATAATAAATCCAACGGGCTTTGGCTTAATCCGTGTATAGCACCAATTTCTACCAGGATTAACCTTGGAAAACAGTCTGGTCCCGAAAAAGGCTGACGTTGCATACCTTTATTTCGGAAATTTCGAAAGAGCGTCCAACAACATACGCTCAAGAAGACTCGTGGTCGGACTGACCAAAGACTGGCGTGAAATCCTCCATTGGTGGCCAATTCTACAAAAAAGCAACTCTCCGACGAGGAAACAAACATTCCGACGGCCTTGTGGCGGCGATTCCATTCGAAGGATTTGGGTACGAATCCGAGCGAACCTAAGCAGACTAAATCTTTCCGATCGGCGAATTGGATCCTGAAGGAAAAACGAGCAAGTCATCGGCAGCGGCGGGCCTCTATACTGACACCATACACTTAAAAATGTAAGTCAATCTTGTAGGGATTAGGATTGGTAAGAAAAATGATCTCAATTGCGGCAAGCTTGCATAAAAAAAAACAAAATTAAAATTCTAAAATTTCCCTAAATGGCAAGGTGAACGCTCGTGAAAACCAAAAAGGTAACTTCTACCTTTTCGAGGTGAAACTCTCCTCGTAGCGAGATAAAATTTACCTGATTTGAGCTAGAAAAAAAAATGGTAAAATACACCGAGGGAAAAGGTAAATCCCAAAAACGGAATTCTTACTATGTGGCGAGGCAAAGTTACTTCAATTGAGCTGAACAAAAAAAAACAGTTTACCTAGAATAAATGTAAATCCAAAAAAAAGATACCTTCTACTTCTAAAGTAGAGGTAAAGCTTACCTCGCAGCGAGGTAAAGTGTACCAGGATTGAGCCAAATAAAACTGTACAATTTACCTGGCAAAAAAGGTAGCTATTTGCCGAAGCTGTTTAGTGAGGTTAAGCAGTTTATTAATCAGAAAAGATTTGCATCCGTGCGCAATATATAAAAATGGAACAGAACTGTAAATGTAGCCTTAAATTTCATTGAGATATTGTAGTTCCTTATAATAATACTTTGTATGTATTGCAGACTGCCCCGATAAGCTACGAAGTGCTTCCGGAATCATTCCGGGACAGCCACAGCCAACATTTACCACCAGCTTGCCGGATGAGTCGAACGGAGAAGTACATGAATGTGAAGGAGGATTAGGTGGCCAGGGTGCCTCGGAAGGACACGGGGAAGGCAGCGTTTGGTTGGAGGAACATTCAAGAAAAATAAAAGGATGCTAACCGAGAAGCCGGATAATCAAGAAAAAGAACATTATTCCCAAACAAGAGTCAAAACAATAATCATATATTATAAGATGACGACGCCCATTTCTTAAATAAAAATCAAATTTCAAATAAATGTGTATCTTTGTAATAATTTAATTGAACTGGTGCCCAGCCAGAACAGCTACACCCACAAATCAGACTCTTCCAATAATGAACGCCTTTGTAGGTGGAATTATCGGTATTAGATGCTATGCCGGACCTGCATTAACAAGCAGGATGAAATCAATCAGCCAGCAAGAATATTGTTGAAAATGTTCCGAGCGCCAGGTGTGTATGTAAACCGCCATTTGAAACAAAATGATTTTTTTGTTTTGGATCGACGGCAAAAAAACCAGCCAAGATGAGCTGTGCGTGTGTAGCTTACAGACTCAGATGGTGCACTAGGTAAGATTTCGAACTGGCAAGCCGAGATAAGATTTTGGAGTGAGTTCGATTCTCACTATTTTTTTTTTAAATTATCTAATAGGATGAAAATCCCATTTTTTTCTCATTTCGCTTGAATGTCATGCTTTATTTTAGTAGTGCTTTTCCAATCATATCGTCTTATGAACAGTACACTTTTCAGCTTATTTTCGGCACAAAGATTTGCTAAATAGATAGGCATTGGATTTTTGCAACCACTTCTATGGGGGTAGCATTTACCCTTTAAATAGGTTAACAGAAAAAGATAATATTAAACTTTTTAATAAGCAGGGTGGCCAGCAAGTTTCCATTTTCAAAATTCCCGGTTTTTTCTCGGTTTTTCCCGATTGAGACTTTAAGGTATTCCTTGTTTCAAAATGTGCAAATAAATATATCCATCAGGTTTTTTGACCAAAAATTTAAATATGTTTATGAAAGTTGAACGTAAAAGTGTGAGCTATTTTTTTTTAGTTTAATAACACAAAGGTTATTCAAATTACAGTCATGGAGACACGGTAAAAAATAATTCTAGTTGTTCTAAACTTAACCGAAATATTTTACCTTCTTTTCAGTCATTCACGCCATTTTCGCTTATAAGGAAAAATGCTTCATTTTTATTAGAGAGATAAATTATAGTTTTGATATATGCCATGTATATAATACTTTTAAAATTTCAAGTTGAAATGTTGGATTTTACTATTGATATCTAATGATTGATATCCTGGTATTTTACTTCTTAAATTCTCAAAACAGATTCCGATGATCCTTATTCATGCTAAGCCTGAAATTTTATTTCGGTTCTCATATTGGATACTGAATCATGTTTTTGATTGGATGCATTTAAAAAAAAAATGGAATACGCTGGGTTCTAGATGCTTGAATCCAATTATCTAAATTCCGGTAAATTTATCTAAACTTGAAGTCTGGATTTTCAGTCCTATCTCAAAAATGCATATTTCTATTTGATTTTTCAATTTGAAATTCTACTAGTTTAAGCGAAAAATGTAAACAAGACTCACATAATACTCAGTATCTTGTTACATCTTCTGCCTTCTGTGCGTGTATCAATAAACTGAAAAAAAATGGTGGATCTTGTTTTTTTGTTTCCCGCATTTTCCCGCTTGGGACAATTCCCGATTTTTTAAAGTTATAATTGAGCTAAATTATAAGAAAATATGATTGAACCAAATCAGATAAGTTCTTTGAGGTTATGTCGTTTTTCAGCAATTTGATGTTTGATTTTTTTAACTTAAGTTTTGATTGTTTTTCGCAATTATAAGTGCTGCTGAAAAAAAATTGCTTTGAAATAGCTTTTTTTCAGATTTTTTTTATATTTCATCGCAAAAATGAAAATTTGAAGCATAGTTATAATTAATTCCGTTTTTTTTATAAATGTATTTAAATATTCAATTGAAAATAGGTTAAGTCACGTCAAGAAAATCTCGTTGTTCAATTTATTTAAAAACAACCTTTTATCATCATACCGAGTTAGGTCTTCATGGATGAAAAGCTGAATTTATATCTTCCTTTAAACGTTCTTTTCTTTTCCAAATTTTTGCATCAAATTTATTCGATGTATAAGTCGGAATTTTAACTCCCACAGTTTAATCGTGTTTCTTAGATTTTTGATAACTTTTTCAAGTTTTGTTTAAGCATAATGTGTTTTTCTGAAGAAAAAAATAAGCTCCTGATGCAGATTCAACATTATCAATTCTGGATTTTAAAAGATAGATGTTAAGTTTAAATCTTATTTTTCAAGATGTAGATTCAATCAAAAACTGTCTGTTTTCAACGTATTCGTTTTTCAGAACTATTAAGTCGCAGCATTTAAACATTTTGTAAATTTCTTTCACTTTTTTCTCAATGCAGATTTTGATATATTGTTTCAAGATATTCGACAAATGTATGCGCTGTGCTCAAAGATCGAATTTTTGTTCTGTATTCCCGGCTTCCCCGCCATGAATATAAAATTCCGACATTTCCCTGCTCTTCCCGGATGGCTAACAATCCTGAAATAAACGACTATAGATTGTAAAGTTTCTGACAAAAGTTTCGTAACTATGAAATGAATTAGTCAAGGAATTAATATGTTTTCATATGGGGAAACATATTCCATAGGTAATTTTCCCGGTTTTGATTTGAAATTCCCGGTTTTTTCCCGGTTTTCCCGGTCCTATTTCCAATTCCCGGTTTTTTCCCGGTTTTCCCGGTTTTCCCGGTTCGCTGGCCACCCTGAATAAGTGAATGGGAAACTGGTAAATGAACCCCTCTGCCAGTGGTGGTAAAATTTACCTTTTTTTACAATTAACCCTTTTGATAGTTGAATGGAAAAAGGTAAAATTTACTTCGATAGAGGGGTGAAAAAAACTACCCCTGTTACTCGAAGTAATTTTGATCATTTTATTTTTTTTTCGTGTAGATTTGCCAATTAATTAGAAGATCTTCTTTAATTGTCAATACAGTTGAAATCCGAAGTTTTTGCGCTGGAGATTGGCAACCTTGCCAACCAGCGAAAATAAAAATGTCACCAAACACCTCGGCAATACGCAATCCTTTCTTTTGTTTGGTTCCGACACGTGGAAGATGTTTGATAGATGTCTGGTCAACATGCAATGTTGTCAGTGATATCACCGTCGCCGTAGTCGAAAACTCCGGTTTGAGGGCTCGGCGACAATATTTTAAACGAACAGAACTACCTATTTTTGACAAAAGATTTGCTCAAACGGTTATTTCGAAAAATATACTAATGATTCTCTTTGCTATTTTAAACAAACTAGTAAAATCTACATAACAAATTATATTTCATAGCAATCTAATCGAAACAATTAATATAAGTTACTTTGATTATTAAAAAACAGAACATTGCACACGAAAGAAAGCCAAACGCACACGCCACACACTGGAACTAACCGTAAAGCAAAGCAAAAGCGTTGTAAAACCCCCATTTGATAATTGTGTTACAGGAAAAGCGCCACCGCATTCGTTCGGAAGGAAAAATCAACGCATTAAGTTTTAAAAATAAAAAAAAGAGGGATTCAAAGCTAAGCCGATTATGGTTGTGCATTTCCCCGACTTGTGAACTTACCGGCAATCGATTTCTTCTCCTGGTGGGCATACTTTTCCGGGCGGCTGGACTTCAGGAACCGGGCCGTCGTCTGCGGGAAGCTCTGGTGCGAATTCCACATGTACTTGCCTCGCAGCTCTAGCGCCTTGACCAGTAGCGTCGAGGCACGTTCCAGATCGTCCAACGGAACTCCGCTAGTATCCTCACCGGAAATGGAAACTCGCTGGAAGTGAGCGACGAAATCGTGCTCATCGAAGGGCAGCTGCTCGTCCGGGTGAACTTCCGCGGCCACCGAATGGCGATCGTGTTCCATGACCCTGGAAGAGAACAGGCACAAACGAAGTTTTAGGATTAGAAATTTATTGTGGAAGAAAATAAAAGAGTGTTGCTTGATTGGACGGTGAGTTCGTAATGATGCGATTAGGTCCCAACAGGCTGACCTTTTTCCTCTAGAATATCTCCCCAACCATTTTATCCCACTTTCGACGCATTCTATCTTACAACAAAATTACGGGTTAAGTTTATTGGACCATTTCGCTCAGAAAGTGACCCGACACCCGGGTGTGGGAGTATACGGTCCCATAAAAGAGACATACTAGATATATAGGCATATGGTCATCCCGATAACTTACTCAATGGAAGACAATTTACAACCCTCCTCACTCCTTGCCATTCAGTTTCCCAAGAGAAGTGAGATAAAATTAATGAGATAATGAATAACCATGTGATTGGCCATAATCGATCAATAATAGAGACGACACGATGCCTTTCCGGGGCAGATGGCGCTTGAGAAATTAGTCTCTTATCAAAACTTAACTTGTAAGTTTCATTTCCAGAGGGGTCTTGTTATCTGCTCATCTGTTAACGTTCATATGTACAAATACTCTAGGAAAGTCTCAAAAAATCAAAACCTCTGGAAAATTGGGCCTCAGGTCAGGGTCTAGGTCCAATAAAAAATAATATGCCAAATGTTAGCTTGTTTAGTCAACGAAAGCTCAAGTAAGTAACGAGAGTTTTTGTTTTGTCGCAAACATTTACCCGAGGAGACTTTCATGGCAAAAATGTTTCAAACTTTTCTATCATGCCTTGAAAGTAAAATTTGGTATAATTTTGTCCGTATAAAGGTGGTATTTACAATGCCACAATTTGGGTCTCACTTTTCAAATAAGGATACCTCGATTATGCCAAATAAAGGTTTCACTGAAACCTCAAGGATGCCTCGTTTAGCCAATGTTTTGAAACGAATTGAGAGCATAATGATGCCACTTTTTGGTGTCCACCATCCTTTTTCTCTGTCATTTTTGTCTTTTATGTTTTTTTTTGTCTTTTTTGTCTTTTTTGTCTTTTTTGTCTTTTTTGTCTTTTTTGTCTTTTTTGTCTTTTTTGTCTTTTTTGTCTTTTTTGTCTTTTTTGTCTTTTTTGTCTTTTTTGTCTTTTTTGTCTTTTTTGTCTTTTTTGTCTTTTTTGTCTTTTTTGTCTTTTTTGTCTTTTTTGTCTTTTTTGTCTTTTTTGTCTTTTTTGTCTTTTTTGTCTTTTTTGTCTTTTTTGTCTTTTTTGTCTTTTTTGTCTTTTTTGTCTTTTTTGTCTTTTTTGTCTTTTTTGTCTTTTTTGTCTTTTTTGTCTTTTTTGTCTTTTTTGTCTTTTTTGTCTTTTTTGTCTTTTTTGTCTTTTTTGTCTTTTTTGTCTTTTTTGTCTTTTTTGTCTTTTTTGTCTTTTTTGTCTTTTTTGTCTTTTTTGTCTTTTTTGTCTTTTTTGTCTTTTTTGTCTTTTTTGTCTTTTTTGTCTTTTTTGTCTTTTTTGTCTTTTTTGTCTTTTTTGTCTTTTTTGTCTTTTTTGTCTTTTTTGTCTTTTTTGTCTTTTTTGTCTTTTTTGTCTTTTTTGTCTTTTTTGTCTTTTTTGTCTTTTTTGTCTTTTTTGTCTTTTTTGTCTTTTTTGTCTTTTTTGTCTTTTTTGTCTTTTTTGTCTTTTTTGTCTTTTTTGTCTTTTTTGTCTTTTTTGTCTTTTTTGTCTTTTTTGTCTTTTTTGTCTTTTTTGTCTTTTTTGTCTTTTTTGTCTTTTTTGTCTTTTTTGTCTTTTTTGTCTTTTTTGTCTTTTTTGTCTTTTTTGTCTTTTTTGTCTTTTTTGTCTTTTTTGTCTTTTTTGTCTTTTTTGTCTTTTTTGTCTTTTTTGTCTTTTTTGTCTTTTTTGTCTTTTTTGTCTTTTTTGTCTTTTTTGTCTTTTTTGTCTTTTTTGTCTTTTTTGTCTTTTTTGTCTTTTTTGTCTTTTTTGTCTTTTTTGTCTTTTTTGTCTTTTTTGTCTTTTTTGTCTTTTTTGTCTTTTTTGTCTTTTTTGTCTTTTTTGTCTTTTTTGTCTTTTTTGTCTTTTTTGTCTTTTTTGTCTTTTTTGTCTTTTTTGTCTTTTTTGTCTTTTTTGTCTTTTTTGTCTTTTTTGTCTTTTTTGTCTTTTTTGTCTTTTTTGTCTTTTTTGTCTTTTTTGTCTTTTTTGTCTTTTTTGTCTTTTTTGTCTTTTTTGTCTTTTTTGTCTTTTTTGTCTTTTTTGTCTTTTTTGTCTTTTTTGTCTTTTTTGTCTTTTTTGTCTTTTTTGTCTTTTTTGTCTTTTCTGTCTTTTTTGTCTTTTTTGTCTTTTTTGTCTTTTTTGTCTTTTTTGTCTTTTTTGTCTTTTTTGTCTTTTTTGTCTTTTTTGTCTTTTTTGTCTTTTTTGTCTTTTTTGTCTTTTTTGTCTTTTTTGTCTTTTTTGTCTTTTTTGTCTTTTTTGTCTTTTTTGTCTTTTTTGTCTTTTTTGTCTTTTTTGTCTTTTTTGTCTTTTTTGTCTTTTTTGTCTTTTTTGTCTTTTTTGTCTTTTTTGTCTTTTTTGTCTTTTTTGTCTTTTTTGTCTTTTTTGTCTTTTTTGTCTTTTTTGTCTTTTTTGTCTTTTTTGTCTTTTTTGTCTTTTTTGTCTTTTTTGTCTTTTTTGTCTTTTTTGTCTTTTTTGTCTTTTTTGTCTTTTTTGTCTTTTTTGTCTTTTTTGTCTTTTTTGTCTTTTTTGTCTTTTTTGTCTTTTTTGTCTTTTTTGTCTTTTTTGTCTTTTTTGTCTTTTTTGTCTTTTTTGTCTTTTTTGTCTTTTTTGTCTTTTTTGTCTTTTTTGTCTTTTTTGTCTTTTTTGTCTTTTTTGTCTTTTTTGTCTTTTTTGTCTTTTTTGTCTTTTTTGTCTTTTTTGTCTTTTTTGTCTTTTTTGTCTTTTTTGTCTCTTTCGTCAATGCTTAGTAACTAAAAATGTGCTGGATCGTTTTTTAAACAAAAGAACCAACATAGAACGATTTTTTTTCAGAATCAACAAATAAATTCATTGAGAGAGAAACCCACATTTCTTTATTTACCTGTTTGTCGGCTGAAAGATGCTCTGATTGGATATTCGCTTAGTAATTCCCACCATATTATCGGTTGAGCTGCTTCAATTCTTTGATAACGGGCTGGTTCAATGTTGCACAATCAACAACAACCGAGAAACACTTCCTGCTTTTCAACAATAACAATTACGACTGACTGGCCGAATGACAAAATAATGGGAGAAAAATCTTACCCGGTCCCATTGCCCATAATTATCCGGGGGAAATGACCCTTTTCCGGTCTCAAATTCAAACAAGACCATTTTGAAAATCTTCCTAATTTACTCTCAACAGTTTTCTGTTGAGCCTAACGATGGAATTTTTCATAATTTAAAACCAAATTTCAATGTTCCAAGCTTGGAACACTGACCCTTGCCGGCATTCGTTTCGGATCTGATTACAGAAGCTCTTATCATCCCATGGAGACTGACTTGATTGCGAGCCTCATTCTGTTGACTCGTGCATCTCAGGTAGCATGGAATTTGTCTGTCTCTGCTGGAAAAGATCGGAGCAAGGCATCCTGCTGTATTGACATTGATATTTGCTTGGGACTTTTCACATATCAGTTTTTTTCGGTTTTGAACTACGGGGCGCAGATAATGCCGCTGCTGATTACTTATTTTTGGAATATAGAACAGCCTATCCAGTTGCTGCCAGAAATCTTAGAAGGTTTCTGCTATCAGACCAGGTTATTGATAGAAACAGTAGAATAATGCAACTGAAAGTTGATTCATATTTCTGCGGAAATTAAGATTTGGGAAGTGACTTCCCAAGTAACATATAGCATTTGGAAGTTTTATTATGGCCTCATTATGGCATTTTTCTGTGCAGCTCATTTTATGAGAGTTGAATAATTGTCATGCAAAATGCTTGTATTCGTGTTTCGACCATATGCTTTCGGATGGTTTTAAAAACGCTAATAAAGTTTTTGTTAATCATACTGCTTAAGTTGTTTTGAAAGAGTTATGAATGCTCTATTAACATTAAAACTCAGAAGCTTGCTCCACTCCCTGCGAGCCTGTGACTACTAAAAAACATAAGCAACGAATAACGAACAACAAATTTCGGATGGAAATCGGCAAAGACCCACGCGACGAAAAGGGACTAGCGATTGGAAACTTGGAACATGGAACTGCCGATCTCTAAATTTTGTGGGCAGTACCCACGTGCTCTCCAACGAATTGAAGAGCCGCAAATTCGACATCGTAGCGCTGCAGGAGGTATGCTGGAAGGGCTCCACGGTACGAACGTACCCAGATGGTCGTGCCATCTACCAGAGCTGCGGCAACACACACGAGCTTGGAACAGCTTTTATAGTGATGGGAAAGATGCAAAAGCGCGTTATCGGTTGGTGGCCGATCAACTCACGAATGTGCCGGTTGAGAATCAAGGGCCGGTTCTTCAACATCAGCATCATCAACGTGCACAGCCCTCACCTCGGAAGTACCGGTGACGACAAAGACGAATTCTACGCGCAGCTGGAGCGTGAATACGACCGTTGCCCAAAACATGATATCAAGATCGTCATCGGGGATTTCAATGCTCAGGTCGGCCAGGAGGAGGAATTCAAACCGACAATTGGAAGGTTCAGTGCACACCAGCTGACCAACGAAAACGGCCTCAGACTTATTGATTTCGCCGCCTCCAAACGAATGGCCGTACGTAGTACCTTTTTCCAGCACCGCCTCCCACACAAGTACACCTGGAGATCACCGTACCAAACTCAATCACAGATCGACCACGTTTTGATCGACAGCCGGCACTTCTCGGACATCATCGACGTCAGATCCTGTCGGGGCGCCAACATCGAGTCGGACCATTATCTGGTGATGGTGAAGATGCGCCCAAAAGTCTCCGTAGTGAACAACACGCGAAACCGGCGCCCGCCTCGGTTAAATATCGCGCGACTGAAGCAACCTGAGGTCGCGGCAGACTACGCGCAATCGGTCGAAGCAGCGCTGCCGGCAGAGGGCGAGCTTGTCGAAGCCCCTCTCGAGGACTGTTGGGATACCATCAAAACAGCCATCAACAGTGCTGCGGAGAACGTCATCGGTTATGTGGAGCGATCTCGACGGAACGACTGGTTCGACGAGGAGTGTAGGAGGGTGATGGACGAAGAGAATGCCGCGCGGGCGGCAGTAGTGCAAAGAGGCACCCGTCGAAATGTGGAAAATCACCGACAGAGGAAGAGGCAGCGAGTTCGACTTTTCCAGGAGAAAAAGCGCCGCCTGGAGGAGGAGGAGCTCGAGGAGCTGGAGCAGCTGCATCGTTCCCAAGAAACACGAAAGTTCTATCAGAAACTCAACGCATCCTGCAAAGGCTTCGTGCCGCAAGCGGAAATGTGCCGGGATAAGGACGGGGGTATCCTGACGGACAATCGTGAGGTGATCAAAAGGTGGAAGCAGCACTTCGATGAACACCTGAACGGCGCACATGCAGGAGATCAAGACGGTGGGGGAAGGTACATCGCCGGCGTAGCCAACGACGAAGAGGAGCCACTCCCAACGATGAGTGAAGTTAAGGAAGCCATTCGCCAGCTGAATAGAAACAAGTCGGCTGGGAAGGATGGCATCGCAGCTGAACTCATCAAAATGGGCCCGGACAGGTTGGCCGATTGCCTACACTGGTTGATAATCCGGATCTGGGACATAGAACAGCTACCGGAGGAGTGGAAGGAAGGGGTTATATGCCCCATCTACAAGAAGGGCGACAAATTGGACTGTGAGAACTACCGAGCGATCACTGTCCTCAATGCCGCCTACAAAGTGTTGTCCCGAATCCTACTCCGCCGCCTAACGCCACAAGCAAACAGATTCGTGGGAAGTCATCAGGCCGGCTTCATGGAGGGACGGTCTACGACGGACCAGATATTCACATTGCGGCAAATCCTCCAGAAATGCCGTGAACACCAAGTCCCTACGCATCATCTATTCATCGACTTCAAAGCCGCATACGACACGATCGACCGTAACGAGCTATGGAAAATCATGGACGAGAACGGCTTTTCCGGGAAGCTGATCAGACTGATCAAGGCGACGATGGATGGAACGCAGTGCTGTGTGCGGATTTCGGGTGAATTGTCGAGTTCATTCGAATCGCGCAGGGGGCTTCGACAAGGTGATGGTCTATCCTGCATGATGTTCAACGTGGCGCTAGAAGGTGTTATTCGACGAGCGGTGGGCGAAATGCGGGGCACGATTTTCAACAGATCCAGTCAACTTATCTGCTTTGCCGATGACATTGATATAGTCGGCAGATCATCTGCGGCGGTGGAGGAGATCTACCGCAAACTGAAACGCGAAGCAGGAAGGATTAGGTTGATGATTAATACGTCCAAGACGAAGTACATGCTGGCCTGCGGATCCGAGACCGACCGAACCCGCTTGTCCAGTAATAACAAGGTCACGATCGACGGCGACGAGCTGGAGATAGTCGAAGACTTTGTCTATCTCGGCTCACTGGTGACCGCAGACAATGACACCAGCCGTGAGATCCGGAGGCGAATTATCAGCGGAAGTCGTGCCTACTATGGACTCCACAAGCAACTGCGGTCGAGAAGACAAAGTCTCGCACGAAGTGTAACCTGTATATGACGCTTATTAGACCGGTTGTTCTCTACGGGCACGAGACATGGATATTGCTCGAGGAGGACCTGCGTACACTCGGGGTATTCGAGCGACGAGTGTTAAGAACCATCTTTGGCGGCGTACAGGAGAACGGAGTGTGGAGGCGAAGGATGAACCACGAGCTCGCGCGACTCTACGGCGATCCCAGTATCCAGAAGGTGGTGAAAGCTGGCCGGATACGCTGGGCGGGACATGTTGCGAGAATTCCGGACGACTGTCCTGCAAAACAGGTGTTCGCTACGAATCCGGTAGGAACAAGACGAGCGGGGGCGCAACGAGCGAGGTGGTTAGACTAAGTGGAGCGTGATCTGGCGAACGTGGGGTGCCCGAGGAATTGGAGAACGGTTGCCATGGACCGAGTGAATTTTAGGAATTATGTTCGTCAAGTTATGTCGTGAGACGGAATACTATGTAAATAAAAAAAATAAAATAAAATAAGCTTGCTCCAAGCTTTCTTTTGCATGTATTATAATAGCACTCAGTGCTTGATATTATTAAACCGCCATAAAACTAAGTCACAGTTACGCGACGTTCCAATAAGGGATGTGTTTGCTGTGATGGACTTGGACTACATGTTCGAAATATATCATTTCCTAAAAGCTATTGATCTACGTCTATAACTTTTTTTTCTTTCATATTTCCCATCTCCTTCTTTGTCATCTAAAGGAGTGTTTAGCTAAGCATACCAATTGTAAAAATAGAAAACGAGTTTGGATCCTTAAAGCCTAAAGGTATGAGCCGTTTCAAATAAAGGAATTATATATAAAAAAGACTTAGTGACAGTTCTCGATCAAGATGTCAAATCAGAACACGCTCAGGTTAGATAGCACATATTTGAATTGAAATTTCCATTTTTACACATCCAAGATGGCAGCTTCTGTTTTTATTGTCAAAGCTGTAAATTACTGACAACTTGAAAATACTGTAAATAACTGAAAATCGCATAAAACCCTTACGAGATGGGTATTAGTTGAAAGAGATTACCAGTAGAAGTCGATTCGCGTTATCTGACGTCATCTTAAAATCCAAGATGGTGGCTTCCGCTAAACTTTAAAATGTTGGAAATGACAAAAAATCGCTTGAAACCGCCACTCTATGGGTATTGAGTGAAAAAGCTAAACAAGAAGAAGTCAATTTTTTTCTTTCCGACGCCAAGAAATCCAAGAAAACGAAAGTCTCGGCAATTTGGACTATGTCAACCGGAATCTTAACTGAGCATTTCTTCCATCTTTTATAAATATTTAACTTCAAAATGAAAGATACTTTGTGTGTAGCCGATAGTTGCGAGAGTGACAAGCTCTCGGGCGATAGGCCTTTCCGAGTCGGTTATCTCCTTCCATCGTACTCTATACACCCACACACACGACGGCTAAGCTGTCGTGTCACAATGGCGAATCCTGCCAGAAGATATTTAGTTTGGCTGAACGGGCGGCTCCATTTTTTAGTTTTGACAAGTGTTTACCGTGGTGAATAGAATTTCTCTTGAGAAACAAAAAAAAAAGTTAATTGTGTAAAAGTGAAATTTGGTCGTCGATACGATTTGTTTTGTGGGTACGTGGAATAATTGTTAATTCTTTGTTTTGAAATGAATGTAGCAATATTTGATGCTAAATAGACAATAAAACGGTATAATTAGGAAGCTTACAGATTAGTTCCCTTAAATAAAAATGTTTGTTTTTTTCCGCTACCAAACGCAAAAAGGAAAGAAACTTACCTCTGACTATGATGGAGGCAAGAGTAAGCCGTATGCAGTAAGCGCACACTCAGAAGAAATTTCACTATAAATTTCATAAGAAACGTCTTATGAATCGCCTTTTGAACTTTTTGAGAAATTCTTTATTTTTTCAAAAGTGGTTCTAATTAAAATCTGACGAAGATTCTACATGTTAAAAATTGAACACATTCATTCCAAACTGCAGAAGAAAAAACACAAACTAGTTTGGTATTAGAAGCATTTAAAAAAAACCACCTTGAACGAGATATTTATGTTCTTAAAGGTATGTTTGTGCCGCAGCATTTAGTTATATGATTTCTCAAGGATCAACTAAAAATTTTTGACATGATTTTTCCCTTGTTAGCGATTGCTAAAAAGAAGCGAAAGGTGAAAAGAACGGATATGGCTTTTCCCCGATGAAAATGTCAATTATTATCTATTGTCTGAGAAGGATAAAATTCGTCTTAAGTGGGATTGGAACCGATTTTGAACAAAAGTGGTTACAATAAAGCAATTTATATAAGATTATTCAGCAAAACAAAAATTTTAAATTTTTCATTGAAAACAAGGCACACACGAATTCAAGTACGTACTAGACATGAACAGTGTGTTTTTGTTTTGCATATTTGAGCTACAAAAAAGGACATTTACATAAATCCTAATTTTCGTTAAAAGGTGAGTGTTTGAGACCGATATTCAAATGAAAGCAGAAAATTTATGATAAATTTTCAATACATCCTGAAAGTTGTGAAAATAATATTCGCTCTTGTCAACCCACACTGCGGGGTAAGTGCAAACGCAGTATTAAGCCATGTAACATCAGCCATTTCAGAAAATTAATCACCAAAATGGTTCAGCATGATATTAAAATGGTCAGAAGGGGTATCCAAAGTGTTTTATCTGAAGCGGATGTTCAAAGTTCCGTAATGCCTTAGTAAATGAAGGTCTTTTGCAGTCACCAAAAATGGAGTTCCAAAAAGTTATCAATATTGCAAGAAAACAGCAAATATATTAATAAAAGTTGATAAAACGTACAGGAACATGTATTAAATTCATTTTAGGATCGATATACTGACTCATCTGTGAAATAGTTTGGAAAAGTATTGCGTTTGCACTTGCCCCCATAAACGGGGGATTAGAGAGCTTCGACTGAAGTTTGATTGCGATAGAAGTTCCAATCAATAGCTTGAATTTACGTTGGATCGGGAGGACCAACATGAGAGTGATCTGAAGGTTCTCTTTACAAATTTACGTTTGATTGGGAGGACCAACATGAAGAGTGATCTGAAGGTTCACTTCATGAATTCACGTTGGATCGAGAGGAACTACATGAGAAGTATTCTGAAGGTTTGCTTAACGAATTCACGTTGGAGTGGGAGGATAAACATAAGGAGTGTTCTGAAGGTTCACTTCACAATTTTACGTTGGATCAGGAGGACCAACATGAGGAGTGTTCTGAAGGTTCACTTTATGAATTTACGTTGGATCGGGAGGACCAACATGAACAGTGTTCGCGTATAACAAACCTTGGTCCTCAATCACCAACATTCCAGTACAAAAGGTTGATTAAAATAACTAGCGAATTGGATCGGGATTAAATTAAAAAATGATTTTTTTCGAAGGTGATGGAAAGTATTAGAGAAACATGAGGAATCAAAGAACGAAAGAACATAAGTCGCAGATATTATGAATTTTTCATAAAAAAAATCATAATATTTACGACTTATGTTCTTTTGTTCTTTGATTCCTCATGTTTCTCTAATACTTTCCATCACCTTCGAGAATTGTGGATGGATTTTTTTTGATTTCCCAATAATGAAGGAAATAAGTTGCACCCTGACGATACTTGATGCCTCGTCATAAATCACGCGTTAAGGAAGGCTGATACTAACAATGATTGGTTCGAACAAGTTACCCGTAGAAATTGGTTCTAGAGATATGTCTGAACCAAGAATTATAGGAAGTTCACGACTACGAAGTAGGTGAAAAATTCTACTACATTTGAGTATTATCATTTATTTTGTTATTGACCAAACGTTGGAACAGGAAGTTCAACATAAAGAGTTAGACGGATGATCTTCAATTTAGAAAAGTAGTGATGGGATTTCCAGCGGAAAGAAAGTTAGCGTGGGAAGTCCAGTGACGGGATATCAAGCATAGGCAAGCTAGACTGGAATGCCCCACAAAAAAGTGTGCCAAATAGAAGAAAGTTAAGACGAGAAGTCCAACCTAAAATAGTACGCAACAGCTGTGATGTTCAAAAAAGCAATTCGTGAAACTCTTGTCATTTTATGTATGTATGTTAGACTAGTTCACTTTTCGGCTTTTTTCGCTGATCACAACGCCACTTACAGGGTTTGATCCTCATTCATTTTCAAGTACTCTGGCCAAATTTAAGCTCATTTGAGTAAGTTTCCAGCGTGCGCTAGAAGTTTTATTGAAAAAAGTAAATTTCCGTAGATGTGTTCTAGCAAGCTGTTGTTAATATAAAATGATAATTTTATAGTGCTCGGTGATTGGTTTGACAAGCATTCGTATGGACCTGTTTTAGATAATTGACTGAATCAAACCGAAAAAATTTAAAAATTCATAAACTACCAACTTTTACAGAAAATTTACTTACAAGTTGAGAGCTTAAAATCAGTAGTAAATAGAAAAAAAATATTTTCGATATAAACTTTTCATAATAAGGTAGCCTTATTTATAACCTTTAATTTGATGTATAACACTTAATGATCGCAAGAGTGCTAGCAAAGTTATTCAAATATCTAAGCAACAAATTTGATTTGATAAAATATTTTTCATTCAAGTTTGCTCCACACCAACTTGTGCACAAGAAAGGATATTTTATTCGATCAAGTACCCCATGACGGGGCCAGGAGTTAAAAAAAGCGCGCGCTTTGATCAAGTTGTAAGCAAGTCCTCTTGATGCCACGTTTTGCAGGTTGCATGATGCTAAAACTTGAATGGAGACAACATTACGATTCAAAGAATGTGATGTGAATGTTTGAATATCTTTGCTTGTACTGTTGCGATAATTAAGTGTTATACATCAAATTAAAGGTTATAAATAAGGCTATCTTTTCATAAAAAGTTTATATCGAAAATATTTTTTTCTATTTACTACTGATTTTAAGCTCTTAACTTGTATGTAAATTTTCTGTAAAAGTTGGTAGTTTATGAATTTTTAATTTTTTTCGGTTTGATTTAGTCAATTATCTAAAACAGGTCCATACAAATGCTTGTCATACCAATCACCGAGCACTATAAAATTATCATTTTATATTAACAACAGCTTGCTAGAACACATCTACGAAAATTTTCCAGAAAAATGGACTTTTTTCAATAAAACTTCTAGCGGACGCTGGAAACTTACTCAAATGAGCTCAAATTCGGAAAGAGTTCTTGAAAATGAATGAGGATCAAACCCTGTAAGTGGCGTTGTGATCAGCGAAAAAAGCCGAAAAGTGAACTAGTCTAATGTATATGCTCAAAAAACATGACAACTTGCTCAAGGTTCCATTGACAAATTCGTTCAGGAAATCGATGCTTCTCTGTCTCGTGGAAAAGGTTAGCTGATCTGAAATCCTGAGCTTTAGAGGAAGATCGGAGGTAGACCAGAGGCCAACCCTGGACCATTTTTAATCTCTGTCGGTATCCATTGGTAAGTATCCGGTCTCTCTCTAACGATGTTTCAGGAAACCGTACGTAAGAGAATGGAAAAGATATTAAGTTGTACATCTTTGGTCATCTTGGCTCAAACATTTTCTGATGTCAAAGCTCCAAGGAATCAATTCATAGATTGTAGTTCTTGAACTCACAAACGGAAGGTTTAATTATGTTGTCACGCATGCTTTGTTTAAATGGTATGAAAGGAAAATTGAAAATTGACTGCTATGATTCTGTATCTTCAACTGTTTAACAGCATGGCTCATAAAAGTTGAGCAATTTTTGAAACATTGCCTCTTGTTTATTTGGTGTAGAGGGGAGATGTGTAGCCTATAGTTGCGAGAGTGTCACGTTCCCAGGCGATAGGCCTTTTCGAGTCGGTAATCTCCCTCAGTCTACGTACAATCTTGAGCCAGAAAGCCTAAAGTGAACCATTATTTACACATTTTGATTACACGCAATATAGTCTAATCACTTTCTGATCTGAACAACCTTTAAGTTGATATTTTTTGTATGAATTAAGTTTAAGAATTACGTATCTGAATGGTGCACTAAGAGTCAGGATGATTCCTAATTTTCTTTTTTTTTTCATATTCGGAAAACTATTATCAGAAATTGAATAGGCATTTTAGATTCGAAAATTATTAATGAAATTTTGAACGAAGTGCCAAACCATATTTGACCCAAGATTGCAGAACAGTATTCAATTTTTTTCCTTAAGTTGATTCGAACTGAAAATCAAGAATCCCAAACTGGATAAAGAATTCGAAAAAATGAAAACAGAAATACAATTTTGATTTTTAAAATATTAAATTGAATCTAATCTTATTTGAAATTTAATATTCCGAAAGGAAAAACTATCAAAGTTCATAAAAAGTATAGCGAAAACACTGTAGTTTAGTATTTAATCTAACTCCAACCATACTGACCTCAGTAAATCCCGTTCCGAAAGCCACTTCTTGGTATCACTAGCACTGCCCAGCATGACCATTTGTCACAGAAGTATCTCACTCAACAAGCTTAAGACTTTCAACACCTTCCGGAAATGCAATTGAAGAACCACGTGCAACCACCTCAAAACTTTAAAACGTTCTGACCGAGTCACCTCAGGCCAGTTCTCGGAAATCGTCCCTGCTGGTTAATGAAGGCACTCTATCAGCAATCTCCGATACCCTTCCGTGGCTGTCTAGTAGTTTTGATAATTACAAACGATCTCACACGCGGCAAACTGCGGTCCAAAATTCATTGCACGGAACATCCAGGGCTCAAGAACAATTAATCAATCCACCGCGCGAAAACTGTCCCCGAGTGGCCACTCTCTGCCGGAATGTCAATGGCAGATGGTACTGCTGCTGCTATCGGGACCTATCCAAGGGACTAGAAGACTGTTAAAGAAGGGCACCGGACGGAACGAAAATGAACAAGAAAAAAAATAGTGCAAACAATCCGATCGATACCTGACGGACGATGGAATGGGACCTAGAAAGGACAAATGGAACGGAATGTGGAGAAAAAGACAGTAAGGTGTCAAATTAAATTACACCACACACAAAGTCGAACTTACTCATTATCCCTCAGTGGATCTATGTGTGGAGTGTCAGTATGATACTGTAGGAAGTTTTAAGGTGTTTTAAAAAAAATCAGACGCATCCACAAAAAATTCTTTTAGGCCCCCAATGAATTCATGTAATTTATCAATGCTCTATTCATACAATCTCATACAATTGTTCAGACAAAAAAACCTTCTAATGAGTTCTTAAGTGTCATTTTGATAGATTTATATATTTTGTTCATCAATCAAAACTTACAGTTCTAGAACGTTTTGATGTACCTAACTAAAATAATGGTGACAGATATTTTAACATACGTGATATTCGCTAAGAGAAGCTTAAAAACTAATAAAATCGAGAAAATGGGCCATTATTCCAAAAATCATACTGTTTCAGTTCTGGAAAATAGTTTGCCTTATATAAAATAATAATGCTGGATTGCTTTTTTGTGAGTAAAAAAATTAACGGTGATGGTTAAAAGTGTTGAAATTAAAAAAATTGCCTTGAAATGTTTTGTTTTATAAATCAAATATTTTCCATCTCTTTTCAATGATTCAAGAGAAACAAAAAAAACAGTTCATGAGATTTTCATCCTATTGGATAATTCTTTCCAGAAACAAGTTAATGAAAAAAATGCCTATGATTAGTGAGAAACGAACCCACAACAACTTTTACCTTCATCTTGCAAACCTACAGCTTTACCAGTGTACTACCTGAACCAGATGGTAAACGAGGGTAAATTGTCATTTAATTCATTAAAAAAAATTAGGGACGCTCAAGGGTTAAGTAAAAAAAAAACCCGGGTGCATCCGAAGACGAAGCCTAGGACAACGCCGATGTTGGTTTTATTTTTTTCTTCTAGTCCAGCTCGACTTGTGGGGGTTGATTGGCGGGTGAGCTCACGCAATTCTTTGACACTCTCATCTAAAGGAAAGCGGGAAAATAGTATTGCATGACGGGGAGCTCTTGGAATTAATCCTGGTGCGGAAAGGAAGACGCTGCTGAAAAAAGCGCCAGCAATGGACTTTCTTTCCGTCCGAGTCCTAACATTAGTAAGGTCACGTGGTTCTATCATGCAACCCGGTAGTTTACGGGTTTAATGAGCTATTTTTCGATGGTGACTTTTGAACGTCGGAACGTTCTGTTTCAGTGTAATTAAAATTCCTAAATTGTTATACGACAGGTCATATCGCTATCAGCGTAATCATTAGCTTATAAAACAGCAGGAGAAAGGAAGCATGATTTTTTATGAGCTTAGTTACACTCTTCTTGAAAATGATATCCTTTTTCATTTCACGAAGTGAATAGGGGAGAATGAGGATACTTGATCCCTGGGGATACTTCATTCCTTAGCTTTATCTCGAAACTGGCATGTCTTACATAGATCAAATATTGTGGAAAAATTTGCCAAACAGAACAAATCAACAAACCTGCTTTCTCAAAAAAATTGAAAATTTTTATTTTTTGAGTATTGCACTTTGTTTAAAAAATCTAACAAAATCTGACTTTAAGATGTTTTTTTTATCATTTCAAAATGTTTCCCAAACGAAAAATTAAAATAAAATATTGATTCCAATACATCAATCCTTCGATAATATTAAGAACTTCTTGATGCCATATTTTCAAGACAATAGTAAAATCTCAATTTTTTTTAGGAAAATGTTTTTCTAAAATGTATGTTATGGGTTCAGTTGATCCCTCGAGTCCAAATAGATACATTTTTCCTCTGAATTTTTGTTGATTATTGCCAAGCACGAATTTAATAATATTTATCCAATGACTATCCAAAAAATTTTCTGATAAAAAGGACTCGAGAAAGAGCTTATATCAGAAAATTGGAAAATCGCGCCTTTAACTATGCAATGAATATAGGATAGTAGAAAAGCTTTTAAAATTCTTATTGTCTGACACCTATACACAGCAAAATGAAAACTTCATTGACTCTAAATCGCAACGAAAAGCAAACCCTTACGGCATAAACGAGATCTCGGAAGCTGTAAACGATATTGTTGACCCAGTTAAATTGCGTGGTAATGGACGACAGAACCTATACCAAGGCAGATTCCAGACAGCTTCGTGGACAAGAGTATTATGCAGCAACCGGAAAGCATATAAAACTATCCTAGTTTGCCAAGAAATATCTCGTTTGGCAAGCTGAAAAGCGACATTTTCTCAACCGAGACCGTCTACCAGGAAATTTACGTAAAAGAGTGTCTTCAAAAGCAAACAAGTTTCCTGAAGAAACCTGTCTTGTCTGTGCTGTTTTGGCTGTATTCTGGCTGCATTATCGCAGATATACGGCCGAGAGAATGTGTAAAGGGGAAGTCCAATATCCACTTTAAAAAAACGCAAAAAGCTAGCCAGGGAGATGCAGCTTTCAATCGCAACCAATAAAGCTGTGGTGAAAAGTATTGCGGAACCCGATGCCAAAACTAAAGAACGCGGGCAAGCAGAGACCCCTTTGAGGGCAGACACCATCCGCCCGAAGAAGGTCAATGAATGGTGTCTGCCGGTCATGGCAAACGCAAGAGAGGGTCCCCAAGTGAACTCCGGGGACCTTGAGAAAAGAGCCCAAGATCCGTGTGTCCGGCAGGATCCTGTGGCTAGAGCAAAAAGAAGGGGAAAAGGCTCTGCAGAGAATACAGGTGAGCCTACGAGCGAAATACCGTGGGGCAGACGGTAGCAAGGGGTGACCTAGGGATGCGGAGACGAAAAAAGCCAAACCCCGACCC
Source organism: Uranotaenia lowii (assembly GCF_029784155.1). Taxonomy (NCBI): domain Eukaryota; kingdom Metazoa; phylum Arthropoda; class Insecta; order Diptera; family Culicidae; genus Uranotaenia; species Uranotaenia lowii. The sequence goes on along the minus strand of NC_073691.1, from coordinate 48,949,321 downwards.
CAACGACGCTAACGTCGCGCCAGGGAGAGGGCAGAGGCGATGGTTGCCAAGGCACCCGAGGGCACGTACGCAGATGTCCTAAGACAGATGCGTACAGACGTGAACCTCGTCGATAACGTCTGGCGGGAAACTCCAGCGGAACCTTCACGATTAAGGCGGCCGAAGTTCTTGGTGATAAGGCCGAGCTATGGGCCCGCCGTAAAGAAGTGACCATCCGGATTAAAAACCAGGACGAGGTCACAACAGAGGAGGAACTGCGGGTGACACGTTTGATATATAAGCGCCTTTGAGGATTCTCTTGATTTTTGCTCACTTTTTCTCATCTGCTTGTCAAACGCCTGGGAGAAATATGCTTTCTCACACTTAAAGCGATCAAGCAGCCCACGTTTTGTTGCAGAGCATTTCAAAAACGCAGTCACCTAATTTCATTCTCGCACGGAGAAATGTTCATCACTGCCGTAATCTGGCAATCTGACGTATGCGCCAGCGAGTAAAATTTTCAGTACTGAGCTTTTCACAGTTTCCAAGACCAAATGACGTACATCCATCGTAGCATGCGACGAACCATTTCCAGATATTTTCTTTCACAATCAGTCAAATATTCGCGGTTCGTGGATGGTAGCTGTATCTGAACAAAAAAAAAGTACCTAGTTTATAGCTGAGTACGGTAGCATGAGCGAGAGTGAGCTTGAGGATACTCCGGTAATAGAACAAGTTCCTGGACTAACGAAGCGTGAAACAAAGCATTTGGAATCTGTGGCAAACAGGAAACGGAAGCATAATGTGACCCTCACAACATGTAAATGTGAATTCAATTGCTCGAATCACATTTCCACAGTGAGGAGAACTAAAACAAATGAAGAGTATTGGAAACTTTCCCTGGATAAGAAAAGGGTCTTCATACTCCAGCACAGCCTTCGCCAGGACGTTAACCGCCGACGGGTCGAGCCTGATATTCCTGGTTCAGGTTTCAAAAAAGCATTTTCATATGCTTACAATCTAACAGATGAAAGCAAAGCTGTTCACCAAGTATGTACGCACTAAAACGCGTCATTCATTATGCAAAAAATATGAAACACAAGGACTTAATTAAGACTCAAACCCACCTCCTTCCGTTCTTCCCAACCTCCTCGTGAATAGGCAAAGCCGTTGACATCTTTTAAAATTAATTATAATTTTACAAGTATAAAGGTATAAAAGTTTTGTCCCTCATTTCTATTAGTCCTGAAGCTGTCACTTGTAAATTACTAGTAATTTTAATTCGTTGAATTAAATAATTAGACAAAAACAGTATTTTATTATGGTCCTCTCACTCATTGTTACTTTGAGACGTAATCAAAGCGTTGCAAACATATTTTTATTAAACTTACGTCACGTTGAGTAGAAATGGCGCATACGTCATTTTGTTTTCATAATGTTATGTTGGTATTTTTTAACATTTCTGAACATATTTTGATGTCATTAGGTCGAGTTTGGTATCTTCTATCGTTCAACTGCAAAAAAACACAAACCGGTAATGTTGGCTTCACAATTGCTGGCTGAGAAATCAACGACCGAACAGAGTTGTTATGCTTCGGTTGTGGTTTATTTCAGCACTAACTGAATTTTACTTTCGGCCTGTCAAATTCTTTAATTTATGATTGTCAGAGTTCTCAATGTCGGAATCAAAAATATATTTTTTTCAAACTCCAATGCCCCCAAAATGTCTGAAATTTCCAAAAGTTTCTAACTTTTTTACCTCCGCATGCCAGAATTATTGAACGGCTCCAGCATTAAAGCAGGTTGACAAATGCTGGGGCCAATGTTCATAATTCCAGGTAGAAAGAGGACGGTTCAATCACATTTTAAAGCTGTTCACGTGATTTGGTGAAACGGCCAAATTTCATATGCCATTTGCATTTCTTTTTCTCTTTAGAGCGATGAGAATAGCGGAACTATGCCCTTGCCTTCACTGAGCAATTCATTTCACTGATCATACGTAGCGCTGATGAGATGTTTTCAGAGTCACACACCAACAGGGCTCTGATAGTAGAAGAGTGATCATTCGTTAGAGAAAAATTTTTTCACTGCTCACTCAGCGGCAGATGATGAAATGCTCATTAAAATTGGACTCACAATTATTCGGAGCAAAAAAGTTCACTGTCTCTTTTTGGTCAAGATGAGCAAAATGAAGCCTGGTTTCATATGCTTGAAAATATCTGCTACCTTTCCCCTTCCTTTTGCCGTATAAAACTCCTGTCCCGGAAGATGCTTGTAGTCGGCTTTGACGTAGGTTTCGTCGTCCATTACCACGCAGTCAACTTCGTCAGCATCGTCGTGTACAGCCTCCGGGATCGCGCTTTGGCCGTCGTATTTTGTTTATCATCGCGATTTGGAGTCACTACCTTCTTGTGAGTCGATAGTCCGGCTCGTTTTTTGGCTCGATGCACGGTTGTAGACGATACACCCAGCTTATTTGCGGCATCTCGGAGAGAGAGGTTGGGGTTTCGCTTGAAACTACCAGCAACTCTGTTTGTCGTCTCAGCGGCTTCCGGTTTTCGATTTGACCCCGATCCAGACTTCCTGGCTGTCGACAAACGTTCCCCAAACACTTTAATTACATTTGTAACGGTTGATTTTGCAACTTTTAGCGATTTTGCCAGCTTTGTGTGCGAGTTGCTCGGATTTTCGCGATGCGCAAGCAAAATTTTGATACGCTGCTCTTCTTCCTTGGATGGCATTTTGACATCTGAAGAGTGAATTCCAAAATCAAAATAGGAGCAACATTCTACACACACACACAAAATCGAAAGAAATACGTCAAGTTGATATTGACCAAATTTTGACCGTTTCACCCTTTAGACTGCACTGGACAAGACAGAAGTGGGATATGCTGGTGCTAGCAAGGCTGAATGTGGACCTGGCGAAGGTAGGCAACACCAGAACCTACCACAGGAACGGGATCGATTAAACCATAGATGTCACCTTCGGTAGCCCGGGGTTGGTGTGCGATTGGATGGTGAGCGATGGCTACAAACATAGCGATCACTTCGTGATCCGCTATAGGTTAGGCTCTAGTACGCGGACAGGTAGACGTGAGTCTACCTTAGGTGAACGACTCTGGAAGACAACACAATTCAACCAGAACGGCTTCGTCGAAGTATTGCATTGGGAGAGAAACGTGGACAACCTGTTCGTGGAAGAACTGACTGAGTCGAACTCGTAGGGAGAAGAGAATTCACGCCACGGAATACTCTCGGACAGAGTGACTTCACGTCGTCGGCGGGTGAGTCACTCGAATCGGTGTACGAAGACATCTTCATTGGAAATCATTCGAGTAGATTCGTGAAGCCCCGGACGTGTGCTGTGAGAAACGTGAGTCTAGGATGCTCTCGATCGTCATTCAGACGGAGGAGAGGGCCTCAAACCAAACCAAGCGGAGCCAAGACCTCAAGTCATTAGAGAAGAGGTCATTGCATTGGTCTCTAGAATGGTCTCGAACAGAGGGGAAGCGCACGATAGTCGTGGTAACCAATCGAGTCTTGAGTTACGAGTAAAGGCAGAACCTGAAGCCGTCAGGGGAGAGGTCTTTTAGTCTTGAATCGTAACAAGAGGCAGGGTATTTATGCTGGAGTTTTGACGCAGAAGCGCATTGTTGGAAGACGCGGTGGCTCGCCGTGCCTTGAAATGCAATCCGTAAACAGGATGAGAACCCTCTCAACACACAAGAAATTCGCTCAATCGATAATATTGGGCGATAGATAAGCAGAACCTTAAATAAACCCAAAAAAAATGCTACAACGAGTAGCAGTTCAAAGCAAACTGGCGTTCTGCGGCAAAGAAAGTTGATAAGGTGACTGTACAAAACCTGATGGCAGGCGTCAAACAAAAGGCTCGCAAATTTGTACTACCGGCCGACCGGAATCTAAACTTGTTTTTTCTCTTCATTTACGTTTTAACTACAAAAAGAAAGATACTTTGATTATTTTTAATAAACAAATAATCGGTTTGACGGACACCAAAACATTAAGGATGTTATTGAAATTTAATGTTACCTCGAAGAGATTCCTTTTTCTTAACTCTAAGCGTACATTTTTCGAGAATATGATGGCTAGCATCTTAAAAATGCTAATACCACCAACCCACAGAAAGTGTGATATGTATACTGAGATCGGGTTTCGATCGTCTGCCTGCTTGCTTAGAAGACTTGAAGATTTACACGCAATTTAGTTTGACCACTTAAAGTGAGGAAAATAACTAAAAACTCAACTATAGAAATTCACTTACAACTTAATTTATAAAAAAAAGTCAACTCGCTAGCAGAAATTTCAGTGTTCCATCCAATAATTGTGAAAGTTTGTGATTGCAGATATTTGGAAATAATCGTTTCTTTCCCCCCATAAAGGTCCAATTGTATTGACAACTCAAACATAATTTTTTGACCATTCTTAGAGAAAAAAAACTAGAAAAAAAACCCAGAATCTACTCACTTGGCATTCAGCTGCCGCTGCAGCTGCAACTTGTTTTCGATCTGCTCGATCGGGAACTGTGGCACTTCATATGGGGCCGAAATCTCATTCGATAACCCTCCGGCAATGGCTGCGGCAGCTAAATTTTCCTGCGACAGGCTGAGAGATCCTCCCCCACCGCCTCCTCCCAGGCCGATTCCGGTTCCGGCCACGTTGCTGTTGGCACTGTGAATTGCGGGCGATTCATTGCCCTGGGCTGCAAGAGGAGAAATGAGAAAAACTTGATTAGCACAATCTGTGAGAATAAGCTGTATGTTATTAATATCAAAAGGGAAATTAGATGCAATTATGGACACGTCACCATCGGAATCAGAGCTATCAATGCGTTTTAATTTCTCCACCAGCTGCTGATCCACAACAACTTGCATGGAGGACCGAGAATCTTGTTTGTTGAAATTCATTTCTTTAGTTTTGTAGCCCTTAGACATATTGATCCACCGATCTGGAATTCACTCCCACAACAATCCGAACTATCCGATCCTAACTGAAGGCCAACTTAAACTGCCCAAAAGCTACCAGCTGTAAGGAGACAACCTCTCAAACAACCCCGCGACACTGACTGGTCCAGTCAAGGTCTGGAACGCAGAGATCGCGCCGCGAAGAGATGAAGATTGTCAGTACACAAACAGTGGAGAAAGAAAGAAAGAGATTGCGATTACAGAGCCAGCAAACAACTCTAAGAAGAAAACGGAGACGACGCTGCTGACCTTTCCCAGTCATCGACGCGGTCCGCCATTCGTTATCGATCGGCACCCTGCCGGGCAGCATAAATATATTCCTCTAAACGGAATCTAGAAAACAAACTGAAAATCTTGCCCAACGGTGCATCTGAAGGGAGATTTGCTTTTTAAAATAACTGGCTTCAAACGGGTTTAACCGTACAACATTCCAATCGTAAAAATTTTTATGCAATGAAAACATTTCTTGTAATGGGCAACAAAACAAACATTTTCAATCCAATTTGAAAATATAACGGTTTTATGAAAAAATTGCAACGTCTTATGGCTGTGAAGCGTTCTTTAAGAAGATCATTATAGATACATGATTTCTTTTTACAGTGAGCAAAACAAGAATAGCACCGCTATGTTTTATGCTTGTCGATGTGATTGAAAATCATCAAAATTTTCTTTCACATTTTTTTTAAATTGTTCAACGGATCATGAATAAGATTTTTTGTTGGAAGAAGCAATTGGCATTGAGGACCAAAAATATGATAAAAAATAGCAATAAGAATAATACTATTTACTTATGTTTTTCTACAATAATCACAATTATTTCTTAAAATTTAATATGAATAATAATGCTTCTACAAACTATTTGAAAAGATAACTGCATTTTAGACATAAACTTGAAATTCTTAATTGATATTCTAGCTATAATACCTTATCAAACAGCTTAATTTCATCATTAACTTGAAGTAAAACGATGTAACAAATGTTCTGAGTTAATTTTTAATTAGATTTTTTTTTAGAAAACCACACTTTTTCCAGTTTCAAGTCGTAGGTAGCAGCACTATCTTGTAGTTAATACCTATTTGTGTCTCAATATTGATATTTCGAGTTTATTTAGACCCATATTTATTATTTTGAATGAGTTTCCCAGCACAGCTATTCTGTTTTTTGTTTCAAAATCCACCAGCACCAGAATTTGCCACCGCCGAAGTTTCTGCTCATCTCAACTTCCGATTCAATTACAAATCGAACTAATAATTCAGATAGCCATCTGGTCAATCATGTTCCATCGGAATGAACAACATTATTCAGATTATCGGTCCAAGAAATTAGCTTTTTAGTGACCTTGATGCAAATGTTATTTTTTGATTAAGTGATCTTAAAGTTTTCGCAGTTCCATGTGCTTATTTCTGGACCAAAATTATCCAGGACCCCTTAATTAATCCAGGATTGTCCAAAATGGGTCTCAATTTCGTTTATCAGCAACATAGTGCTACCATCTACGACTTAAAACTGAGAAAAAGTGTGTGATTGATTAAAAAAAAAATTATTTTTGAACGAAAACTCTGTTTTTTTTAATTCAAATTCAATCTAGAATCTTAGTTTTATCATTTTACGTCATGTTAATGAAGAACTGAAGCAGTTTGATAAAGTATTACAGCTCAAATGTCAAATTTCTTGAAAAAAAATTTCTCCAAAACCTCTTTCAAACCTTAGGAATACTAGAAAACGCCTAAAATGCAGTTATATATATTGCAGCTATTCAAATAGTTTGTAGAAGCATTTTTATTCAGTTTTACATAGTAGATATTAAGAAATAACTTTGACTCTTGCACACCCAAAATTCAGCCTATATGCCAATCATGAGTAATCAATATCATACCGTATTTGGATTGAGAAAAGAACGCGACTGGCATTATCCTCCTAGCGCAGCCGCATTGCGTATGACTGAAGGATACAGAATAAAAACGTTTTCACGTCCCTCCCTATCCCATCATAGAACAAAACAGGATGGAAATAAATACCGGCCAATACCAGGCAGCCAGCGAACCGAGCACTGTGCATGCAAAAAAAAAATAATAACATTCCTTTATTTCAATCCACCGGTCAAGCTGCCCGGCTTTCAATGCGAATCCATTCCCTTTCCCGTTTCCTTCAGAAGACTAAGGGGACTACTTTGAAAGGAGGTCAGTCAAACGCCAGAAAGCCAATGTTGTATGTGGCTTGGTGATTGGTCGGTGGCAGAAAGCCTATGACAAATATCCCTCATCCTACAGCAGACCCAGGTTGTACACTGGTTGAGATGTCGGATTGGCAAAGAAGATATAAAAATGATGTTATGAGTTCAATTCCCACTTCTATTCGGCATTTTGTTTTTTTTTATAAATATTTTCTTGTTTCTGGGATGAATTATCAAATAGAATGAAAATCTAATAAAATGTTTTTCTTGGTCCGCTTGAATGTCGTGGTGATGCATCATTTTGCTTGGGAGCTCGAGTCCTTATGCCAGTAGAGCTTTTTCAAACATATCATCTTTGGCACAGTACACTTTTCAGCGCATTTCCAGCACAGAGATTCGCTTAATAGGCATAAGATTTTTTTTATGGGAATTTAACATTTTAATGTCATTCTTCCCTAAATAGGCATAGGAATTTCGCAACCTCTTTTATGGGTGTGCGATTACTAGTTCCACTAGTGATTCTCAATACGCAAATCGCCTCGTGAGTTTCAACAGGTATAAGGTGACATGAGTCTCGAGACAATCAGACATGTTACAATCGCAAGTCTACATACTCGCCCATCGATTCTCGAAAAGCTGATAAAGGGTGATACGGTCAAAATTTGGTCAATATCCACTTGACGTATTCCTTTCAATTTTGCATTTAAAAAACCTGAACACCCCTCATTTTGAAGGTGTGTGTGTGTGTGTGTAGAATGTTGCTCCTATTTTGATTTTGGAATTCACTCTTCAGTTGTCAAAATGCCGTCCAAGGAAGAAGAGCAGCGTATCAAAATTTTGCTCGCGTATCGCGAAAATTCGAGCTACTCGCACGCAAAGCTGGAAAAATCGCTAAAAGTTGCCAAATCAACCGTTAAAAATTTAATTAAAGTGTTTGGGGAACGTTTGTCGACAGCCAGGAAGTCTGGATCGGGGGGAAATCGAAAACCAGAAGCCGCTGAGACGCAAATAAGCTGGGTGTATCGTCTACAACCGTGCATCGAGCCAAAAAACGAGCCGGACTATTGACTTACACGAAGTTAGTGACTCCAAATCGCGACGATAAACAAAATACGACGGCCAAAGCGCGATCCCGGAGGCTGTACACGACGATGCTGACGAAGTTTGACTGCGTGGTAATGGACGACGAAACCTACGTCAAAGCCGACTACAAGCAGCTTCCGGGACAGGAGTTTTATACGGCAAAAGGAAGGGGAAAGATATTTCCAAGCACATGAAACTGTCAAAGTTCGCGAAGAAATATCTGGTTTGGCAAGCCATCTGTACCTGTGGCTTGAAAAGCAGCATTTTCATAGCTTCCGGGACTGTCAACCAAGAAATTTACTCGAAAGAGTGTTTGAATAAACGTCTGCTGCTTTTCCTGAAGAAACACGGTTGTTCCGTACTGTTTTGGCCGGATTTGGCATCTTGCCATTTCGGTAAAAAGGCCATGGAGTGGTACGCCGCCAACAACGTGCAGGTGGTTCCCAAGGACAAGAATCCTCTCAACACGCCACAGCTCCGCCCAATTGAGAAATACTGGGCTATTGTCAAGCGGAACCTAAAGAAGACCAAAAAATCTGCTAAGGACGAGCAGCAGTTCAAGGAAAACTGGCTTTCTGCGGCGAAGAAGGTGGACAAGGTGGCTGTACAAAATCTGATGGCAGGGGTTAAGCGTAAGGCTCGGATATTCGGATTTGGAAAAGCGGAAGCCTAACTGAATATTTTTCCTGAATTTTATACTAATGAAACTTGAAAAAGAAATTTAATTTGATTTTTAAATAAACGATTTCACCGATTCACACGCGTTTTCCCTTGACCAAATTTTGACCGTATCACCCTTTACCTAAGTAGGCTTCGGATAAACTCGGGTGAGTTCTGCAATCAAGCAAGAGAAACATCAGCAAAACGATAAATTCAAACTTGTGTTCGTTCGGCAGCCGAACACTTCAATCGGACAACGCAGCGGGACGTGGTTAGAAGTGGTAGGGATGTGGGAAGGGGAATTGAGCGGGAAAGCTTCGTTCTATAGTTTTGTTGTGTGATTTTATTACTGCGATGTTCGAAAACATCAATGCAGAACTGTTCTCTTCGTTTTGTGTGCATTGAGGTATTTATTGGAACGAAGATAACGCATAACGCATTGAAACTTGGTATAAATCAGCAGAAAGATTTTTTCCGAAGCGAGTTTACGCACTGGTGACCAGAGATGCCAATGCGCATGATTTTTCAAGATTTCCCTGATTTTTCGAGGCTCAGCCTGACAACCTGATAAGCCGTTGAATTTCCCTGATTTTTGAAAATATGCCTGATTTTGTCTGATTTTTGCAAATGTGATGAAAAATGGGTAGTAAGGTTTTGGATTAGGTACCATTGCTGAAGTTAAAAAGTGAAAATATGGCTGAATCAAACCAATCGAAAGACTCCCTTCAGTTCATATTTAAAAAAGGGAATTAAAGGGAATCTTTCGATTGCTTTAATTCAGTAAAATTTGTCAACCAAGTAAGCGCACAATACATATTAGAGTGAAAATGTAGTGCGATGACCAATAAAAAGTCATCGCTTTAAGCGAAATTTCCGTTACTTTAATGTAGCCTGATTTGTATTTCATCAGTTCCCTGATTTAAAAAAAAATGTTGGGAACCCTGCTGGTGACCATAAGGTGACTCGACTGCCGTCACCTCACGCGCGGCGCAGTTTAAGGTCGATGACATAGTGAGAGCGATTTGTCGGACGCGACATCGTAAAACATTGACTTATTCGTTTTTGACAACACGCTTAAAAACTTTGTATTGCCCAAAATCGAACCGTGCCAAAATCAAATGGTTTTTTTCCATAACTTTTTTTTCACATTTAAAAATGAAAATAAACTTCGTATAGGCATACACAATAGATTGTTATTGAGTATTCTCATGAGACCATTTTTTATCATTAAAAAAATGTTTTTTACTTTTTTTTATCATGCAAACGCTTAAAATATAAGGTGATTTAATACGAACTTTGCAAGCCACTAAAAGACAGCTGCGGGACAAATGTGATCCAAAACAAATCGGGAGCTAAGCTTTGACAGAAATATTATGGAAACTGTTCAAAATTTGTTTAGTTTCATCCCATTTTACGGATCCCCTTAATTTTTATTTAATTTCATGAAATTTAGGATTAAATGGCATAACAGATATCCCAAGCTTACGCGTGGTGTAGGCACAGTTATTGAAATCACAGAAAAATCTTTAATTTAACAGAATTTCGAGCGAATTTTTATCACAGATTCTGTGTCACAGAACACAGAATTTTGAAAATATTCACAGATTTCTTGAATTTTGAACGTATTTTCGAAAAAATAATTTAATTCAACATAGATTTTGGATTTTAAACTTTGTTTTGGGAAAATATATTCATTATGGTAATGTTTATTAATTTTTAACAAAAAAAAGTGTGAAAAATACTAAAATTGTTCATGACTTTCAAAGAAATTACCATTACTGAATCTTTGTGTTAAATCATAGAATGTCAGATTATTTTTCGCATAAAAACACAGAACTTTTTCGGCAGCCTTGAGTGTAGGCATAGCAGTTGAATAAAATTTTGAGATTTTTATTGCTGGATGGCTAGAGAGTTATGTCAGACAGTTGAACAGAAAATTACAAGAAGCGAAAAAGCTAGTAGTAAAAAGTAGTACTGCCAGAAATTCAGAACACAACTGAAAAAGTTTTAAAGAATGTTAAAATCCATGAGAGATTTTCGAAAAAACTCAATTCGCATGGAAGCTCCAAAAAAGTTCAGAGTGAACCCACAAAGTTCGTTAGGAGTTCATCTGACAGTACGATAGTTAAAATTGATTCTCGAGCTTCACAACTTGCTAGAACGCACAAACGTGTTCTATGGTACAACGCCTTGCTTATAATTTTTCGAATACTAAAGCGATTCTTTACTGAAAAACGCTCTTACACTAATGCTGAGTTCTACTGCAGGATGATATTCGTTTCCATATGAGATGAAAATTCTCTTCCCATCGTATTCAACATTTCTTTGGCTTGGCGTCTACTTCTATAAACTATCCATATTAGTTTTATCCAGCTGAAAAACTTTTTCCGCTTGATTATAAGATTTTTTAAAAGCTGAGTAAGCTCTTAAGAGTCTGGTTTATGGAATTTTGTTTTATTGGTTTATTGGTATTTGGCCTATTGGGCAGAATATTTCGGTATCAATTTTTGAAAGGGGCGAATACGCCAAGACCTTTGTTTGAAGAAACGCTTTCAAAATTTAAGAAAATATTCACAATTTCCCATTTAACTGCGTTGAATAATTTTTTGAGCTAAGTCTCTAAAGGTCTCCTTTGAAATCAATTTAATTTCACTATCCGATTGATAAATTTAGCAATCAAGTGATTATTACTTCCAATTGTTCAAAAATATAATGTTGTGCCCTTTTGCTCTCTCCTTTTTGTTCGCGATGAAATTTTGAGAGGAAAAAATCTTGGCAGATGAAAATAAAACAAATATTAGGTACTTTTCGCCCCCTGGATGAATCGGGTGAAAGGGCATCGTGGCTACACAATCATTAAAAAGAGCTATTCGCGTTGTTAAAAAAATCAAATTAGGGTAAATGTACCCGATCTTGGCACGTAAGGCATGGTTTACCATTTATTTTAACATTCCAACCTTCCTGTTGAGTGCACCATAGAACATCCTTTGAAGAATTTACTTGCTTACTTGCTTAGAGTTCAACAAAAATATGTTTTCTCTATGGAACTTACATCAATGTGAGCAAAATGCATGCAAAGTATTCACTGCGGCGCTCCAATTACTTGGCCGCCGTACCAATTGTTTGCCGTTTGCATGATCCGATTCTTGGCCGCCAGCAATGTGCAATAGATCTTTACGAACAACGCTCAATTGACAGTTAACAGAATCGTTGGCTATTCTGAATATATGGCCACTGACAGAATGACGTCAGCAGAGCGTAAAGTTCTATTCGACGATGGAACACCGGGCTTCACTCATACAACAAAAAGGCTTTTGAAAACATTGATGAAATTTGGTTGAAAGGGAAGCACAAAATAAGCTTCCATTTCAAAAAGTCGGAAGTTCAAAATTTCCGCATTTTTTTTTTATTTTTTGATACTTTGAACTTTTTACTCATTTAAACAAAGTGATGATTATAAACACCTCAGGTTGTTTCAGAATATTTGTGTATGAACAAGAATCATTGGTTTATGAATGACAACCAAACCTTCATCAGGGGGACCAATTTAGAAACGAATTATTTCAGCGAGAGGTTTGAACTTTCTCTTTTTTATGAACATTAAATCCCTTTGATGAAATTTAAACAAACCTATTATGTAAGCATACTTTTTAAACTGAACACTTTATAAAAATTTCTCCAATATGTATACAGTAAGTGACTTATGAAGGACTGATAAAATCTGAATAAAACCAATCAATCTGGGAAAAGTATAATAAACCAATGGGTCGCAATCGCAAGTCTCCTACCAAACAACTATCTTCATATTGTGGAGTTTGGCTGAATAAAGTAAGAAATTGAAAAATTCCTTGAATGGTATTTTGAAACTTTGCCCTTTTGAATTTGTTAGCTGATATTATGAGCTTCTAGCAAGATCCATCTCGAATGCCCGGGCGTTGCGCAGTGGTTTGACACGCCAAATAGATGTTAGAATGTAAACCTTGCTAAAACATTTTTTTAATTCGACTCACATCTTATATTTTAAGGAATAATTGGAAAAAAAACGATATTTTCCTGAACTTCCAACTTCTGCTTCCAAGAAAAAAAATTAGGACAAAAATCCAAAAAATTAAATCTGAGTATATGGTTTCCAGACAAAAGAAAACGATTCCAAAACTGAATTAATTATGTATTTTATATACTAAAGTCATTAATTGCCATCGATATAACAGTTTTCAGATAAGAAAAACATCTTGAGTCTTGTGAGTTGCTTAATTTCACTAAGTTTTTTTTTTATTTCGAACCACTGTAGGAGACCACGTGGCATTTGCTCGGCAGACTGCAATGCAAATGCTGTTCGCACGCATACCAATGTACCTTCGATTCATGGTTCCCAAATAGCGATTTTTGCATTTAAAATGCTTGGATATGACTTTTAGTTAGTCGAATCACTTATGTTTTCCAACTTATTTCGAAGCTTAAGTTTATAGCAACGGTCTTATCATACAACCCAATTAGTATGAAAACATTTGTGCGTGGTTTTAAATAAATTTTTAGGGCAAACATCAGCCCAAAAATACCTCTTTAATGAACATGTATTTTTTCCAGCTTCCAACACTGGTGGTGTATTCCGATTGAAGTTGCATGCCAAGAAAAGGAACAAAATTAGTTTTAAATTTTTATTCAAAACCGAAATCAATATTAATTCTTTTGTCTTTCTAGTATTTTTTGATTTTTTGCCGAGTTTAACTGTAGGCATGAGTATTTATTGCAAATTTTTCTAATGAATGTCCGCGTTTGAAATCGCATGTGAATTTAACAGTTGCACTAGAAAGGTGAGTTCATCTGATTTTCATACGGTGATTTCCAACATAATTGCCTCGGATGCTGATCGAAAAATATTAACTACTTTTATAAAGTACAAACAATCAAAAAATTCGGTATGCACAGATTTGAAACAAATTATTCTCTTCGCAATGAAAATATATTCCATTTTTTTTAACTCAATTTGGACCTGAAAAACATGAAAAGACATATTGGCATGCCAAGAAAAGGACCATGCCAAAATAGGGCTCACTTACCCTAAACTATCTAAATTCGAAAGAATTACAAGATGATCATATTTTCAGATGCAAAATAGAAAATTTTACAGGTTTATGCAAGCAACTGAATTTGTTTACTCTTGGCGCATTGGCCATTTTAAAAAATCGATACCGATTTTACCAACGGAAAAATAAGGAGATTTCAGTTGGCCAAACATTCGGTATAGCTCTAATTTTGTTTGCTAATATTGTACCCCAGCGTTACATTGTTGTTTTATTTAAAGACTTAAATTCAGAAATAAATGCTAAATAAAAAATAAATAGTCCATGCTTTCTTTCTCATCTGAGAAGTCGTATGATAAGCTGTTCTGTGCTTTTTCGCTAACATAATAGCGTTCATATTTATTTCTTTACGCGAGGCCATCGTGCTATAGACAAAAGGCCTAAGCCAGATCAACCTATTGAAAATTTGAATTTTGCAAGCACTAACAATTCCGATGGTTTTTCGATGTGAGGGGCAAGATGGTCCATAAGTTGGTGTTATTGGTTTGATTGATTTTCCTTTTAAATAAAATTTATTTAAGCCTTGTTCCAACTATCGTGTTTATGTTTGTTAGAAATGGATGATTTATTTATGTTTGATGTTGATCCTTTGAAGTCTGAGAGAGCAATTGCTAGATATACCAATTTTTTAAATAAATCCAAATTGACAAGATTATAGACTAACACTCAAATTGTGCACTTTTATTAGAAAGAGTATTCCAAACGAAAAATCTTTAATTATTTTATATGCCATATAACTTACAATATTTAAAAGGCTGAAAATGTCATACTTCTATGTAAAAAGCGTTTTACTTAACGCACTTCGGACCTAAAGGTCCTGAATTTGTCAATTTGGTCTAGCGAGTTATAAGATGAAGAATGCTAAATTTCGGTGCTTCTCGGCTTAGATTCCTTCGCGGTCCTTAAGTGTTTTTAAAAATGGTCTCAATGTACTTTCTTTAGCGTAGCAGGATATGGTTACTCTACATCAGATTTAACTGTTATTTTTCATCCGTGAAAAATTGTATCGCGATGCGCATTATTAAACTGTCACTTAGTCACTTGCTTCCATATAATCACAAATCCACCAATAATTTTCACACAAATCATTCCAGCAGTCGATCCCTCCTTACCTGTCAGTGCGAAGTACTCGTTGATGACGATTTGCGGCGATCTTGGACTAAGCATCCTATCCAACTGATCGATCTGATCCAGCGAAGAATCTCGCCGAGCGTCGAACTTGAGCAACATTCCACGGGCACTCATTTTTCCTTCCTGCTGTGTTTGACTCTTTCCGATTCAAGAAAAATTCCGCTTCTCACACTTACCGAAAGGGGAGAAAATAATTCGAATTTTCTGTTTTTTTTTTTTGTTTTTCTACCCAGACGGCTATTTATAAACAGTTGATACTCGATCAAATATCAGAACGAGGAAAATTATGGCCGGAGATTTTTCCCTGACGTATTTATTTGTGGTTGGTATCTGTTCTTTCACACACTGCTCGCTTCGAATGCACTTTTGGCTTAAGGCGAAAAAAGATCTAGTTATCAAAACAAATCCGATTAAGATGGACGGCTCGTTATTCAACACTTCCGAACTTTAAGGGCGGTAAATGGCAAATAAGCTTTGACAGGTGAAAATTTTTGCGCTCGAGAGATATTCAGGGAAGTTGGCACCAGAGAAACTATCCAATTTGAAGCAAATGACTCGTTATCGATAATCTCAAATTAGGAATCTGAAAATTTTCAACAACTTTAAATCGATGGCGAACGTCGAACCGAACTCGAAACATTCCCCTGAAGGACCAATCGCGATCACATTTGAAGTTTAAATGATTCTGATTCACTGAGGAATTGGCTTGGATTGGTAGCAGCGAGTGACTTAATGCAAAGTTAAAAGGGATTAGCGTTATGACAAATTAAAATAGCAATTCATTAGGAATCTGCTTGGTGGAAATTTATTTCTTTTACGTCTCAAACAGGGATAGTGAAATTAATTAATAACCGTCGGATCGTTTGAGATCAAACGGGGTGGAAATGAGAGCTCACTTCCTCAACCGTTATTTTTATGGTTTTTTTTAAGAAACTTGTTAAATTTAGATTGAGACAAATTACTTCTCTTTCTAGAAAAGATAATTCATAATAAGGTCTAAATATTTAAGCACTGCCAAGCCAACATGCTTACGAAAAGCACTACAATGTTATTCTTTCCTGACTTATGTATTTTTGTTCCTCCAAGGTTCTCCATTTAGGAATGATAACAATAATGTACAACATTTTGAAACTAAGTAAGCTAAATACCACTTTTAATGTGAAATCAGAAGCTGAATCCGAAAATGAAATTCAAAATAATCTCAGTTGAACAGTTTTTAAGTTATGATCCAAATATGAAATTTTGGAATATAAAATAGTACTTATCCTTAGATTCGAATATCTCGGAATTATTATTACTGTTAAGAATCGAAACCACTGCATTTTGTTTGAAGAATTTATAAGAATTGAATGAGTTCTGCAATCAACAATGAAATTATCCCAAACTACCATAACACACTACAATTAAGTTTAATTTATATTTGAGAAGATTTAAAACGCATTCGTTATCTTTAGGGCCGAACATCGGAGAACCGGGTTCATTTTTTTGGGAGGCCTTTATGAATATGATTTTTTTTTCATATGCCATACTAGAGAATCTAAATAAATAAAAACGAATTTCTGTCTGTCTGTCTGCCTATTCCCTAAAGACTCGGAAACTATTAAACCGATTTGTGTGAAACTTGGCAAGTGGAGGTATTGGAGGCCTGAGAAGGTTCACCCCCCTTTCAGAGAGTGGGAGGGGGCCTCTTAAACAAAAGAAACATGTTTGAATAACTCGAGAACCGATCAAGCAAATGGAACCAAATTTGGTATGGGAGTGTATTTGGTTACGATAAATGTTCCTAAAATAGTTTGGTACCCCGCCTTTCTTCTAACGGGGAAATAGAAAGGGCGGAGGGGGGCTAGCCAAAATTTTTTTACATAACTGAAAAATTATTTAAGCAAATTGAATTTGGCATGGGAGGGTATTTGGCTACGAGAAATGTTCTTAAGAAAATGAAAAATTGAAAGGAGGGCGGGTTTACATACAATTTTATGTATAATTGAAGAAAAAATCAAGAAATGAAACCAAATTTGGCCTGAGAGGATATGAGTACGATAAATGTTCCCCTGAATATTTGATAACCCTCCTTCCTTGCAGTGGGGTGATAAAAGGAGGGAGGGGTATTCTTTTACAAATTATGATCATTTTAGACCTCTTATCTTCTTCCATTGGAATGTTGGGATGCATACCTCTAGAACAAAAAAGGATCCTATTGATATTTGGTACCACTCCCTTCCTTCCAGATAGGAAAGGCATAGGGGCTCCTTTATAGTGTTTTGCATAATTTGAGAACTTATCACACAAATTGAACCACAATTTGAATATGCACCATAATTTGATAATTTGAAACCCTTCCATTCTTCCATTGGGGATATAGAAAGGGAGGAGGGAGGCTCCCATACAATTTTTTGCACAACTCGAGAACTTATCTAAGAAAGGGAACAAAATTTCACATGGAAAAAATACCACCACCCTTCTTCCAGTGAGTCAGGCCCGTGCGAAGGACCCGTCCATGGGGGGGGGGGGGGGGGGGTTCAAAATTCAAAATTTAGCTAAAAATCACACAATACCAAAATATACCAAAAATAAGGTAATTGGTTTTTTAAACAATTTCTCACTTACGATTTGCCCACAAACTTAAAAAATAATAAATTCTACCGATAAAATAAACCATAATTTTCAATACAATCAGAATGAATCAAATCAATGCTATTTCCAGTAAGTCAAAATTATGTTCCTTATTCGGAACTAGAAATTTGTTTGAAAATGAATTCGATAATCAAAATTTCGACAGATGCTTCAGACACAAGAATTAATGCATAGAAAGAGAATAAATAAAATATAACACCAGATTTAAAAAGAAAATCTGAATTCTCAAATAAATGATAAGTCATGTTAAAAATCAGCCATGATTTAAAATTGTTATAAAAATGAAAATGATTGTTATTTACTGTTGATTTTATTTTACATTTCTTTTCTTCATTTTCAGTGAAAGGATTGATTAAAAAATTTCACTGTACTTTCTTCAATTAAAAAAAAAATCACGATTTGAAATGTGGATTCTCGATTAGGATACAAAACAATTTTGAACTTGGGAGAATTTATTCAATAGTTGATAATTGAATTTTATTTGGAAAAGGAAAAAAAATATTTCAAGACTGCCAGTGTTCAAGTCAAAAATAAAACTTTTTTGTATATTAAAATTCTTCCAGATTGGAAATTATCGATAAAAAATTGATAAAATAATAAAAATGATGAATTCCAAGTTTTTTGTTGATATTGAAAGAGTTTATACCAATTTAGTTAACATTGGGCATTAAAATTTTACTTTTTAGTTGCTAGGTACTTCAAATAATTTTCTAACTTTCTAAAAATAAATTAAAAGTTATGATCGATTACAAAAAAAATTAATATAATGAAAATGAAAGCAATAAAATTTATAAATTTATAAGTTTATAAATTTTTAATCGAAGGTTTAAAAGTTTAAAATTTCAAGCTCTGTACATTTTGTCGGTTTCAATTGGAATATTGGGTCCTGGAAAGGACAGAAAATGGAATGGAAACTATATGTTTCTTATTTAAAATATAGTTCCAAAGGCTTCCAAGAAAATAATGTTTTCAGGACACAAAAATCAAGAATTAAAAAAAAAATAAACTGATAAAAAATATTGTTAAGTATAAATAGTTTTACTATAAAATTCGGTAAATATATTTGAAAATTGATTATGAAAAGAAAATGATAATTTTTTTAACATTTTAGAAGTATGTTTTTTCAATTAACTTGTCTAACCATTTTAAAAACTTATTAATAGAATTAAACTGACTCAAAGAAACAGCATTTAGGTGCCTATGATTGAATGATTGATTTGGTAGATTAAAGTGCACTATTTGTAAAATTTTGTCTATCACTTTGCGTTTGGTAATATGGAGTTTATAAACTTAAAAATGTATCAGTTTATGTGAAATCAATCATTGATAACTGATGATATAACAAATCAACGTTAAAGGAAAACCTGATTCTGATTTGGTTTGTTATTTATTTAATTCAATTAAGGAATAATATTTTAAAGATGATGATGCATGATCCAAAAAAGTTGAACTCTCCAATGTTTTAATATTTGTAAACATATCATTACAAGCATTTTTGACATTACTAAATAAAGTTTAGAAAAAAAATGAATTCATTTAACTAAATTTGTTCAAACCTGCAAAACGATTAGTTTTTTGCATTAAAAATATCGTTTGGCTCGAACGGCTTGGATGCCATATTCACTCTGTTGTGGTATGAGCCTACTTGGTTGAATGATTCAACTGAATCAAAGCAATCGAAAGATTCCTTTTAATTCAACCACGGTAAATGAAAAGTTCATATACCAGTATTTCGATAGCAACTTACTACCTTCTTCAGTGAACGTTTTCGATTGATGAATGTGGTTCGTTTCCCTCCCTTATATTGTCCGGGTTAGGTAAGCTACTACTAGGTAGCAAAAACCTCCGAATGCTCGGCAGTTGTGCCGTTGTCTGTTTTTTGGGTCTACCTACCCTATTCTGGGTGTTTTCTGGTAGTGCTAAATTATTTTCTACCCGGTTTTGGGCATTGTCAGGTAAATTATTGTATTTATTTTACCTAAGAATTTGAACAACCAAGTGTGCCCTGGCCCGGTGTCTCCGTTTAAGAGATGAACTGATTTTTCATTGAAGATTTCAATGCTTTCAGCAACATCCAATTTAAGCGAATTACTATTCAAAGACCGGATCAGCGAGACATTTCCTCGATCAATAGAGTGACCAGATTCACACATGTGTAAAGCTACTGCAGATCTAGGATTCTGTGAAGGAAGAATTTTCTTCTTTGAGTCAGATCTAGCTATAGCAATGTGTTCTTCGAATCTATCAATCAACTTCCTTTTGGTTTGTCCAATGTACACCTTATCACAGTCGGAACAACTGATTTTGTACACACCAGATCTATGAAGGAGCTCCACTGGATCTTTTGTCGATCCTAAGATGGATTTCAGTTGATTATTAGAGCTAGTGAGCACTAGTTCAATATCAAACTTTGTCAACTTGTGTCGCAATTCGACTGCGTTGACACTGTTGAACTCCATGGACCTTCGTTGGAACTCCTTCTGAATAGGAGTTAAAGTACACAGCAAAAAAAAATGTAACGATGGAAGATGTAATTTCTGGAGATGATGTAGTATTATGGATTTCTGTTGCAACAATACATCATAACGATGTACACAATGCAAACACGTCGTGTGGTGTAAAATCACAACTTTCCATGTGATATCTCATCAAGTAGTCAATGTTTTCCTCAATTGACGTCTAAAATTATATTCATTTCCAAAAGTTTAAAACGGATTACGGAGCTCAGCAGTATTTGTTTGGCTTGTAAGTACTACCAAAATCAATTAAATTTCTAAGCAAAACTATTGCTATAAGTTTCATTCCATATTTTTTTATTTTAAGGGAATTTGGCCCACTTGAATCAGCGGTAGAAGATTTTATGATTTGAAACACCCGGATGATAAGGGGAGTAATTTATTTTATTCATCTTTCCTGTGATTTTTTTTATTTATAGCTTTGAATAATGATGTGATCCGGCTTGCAAAAAACGAAGTGGCTTGAACAAATCGATTTGGGAAGAAAATTCGGGAAGATAAGTGTACAGTGATCGTTCCAACATGAAGTCTGAATCCGAAAATTCATGATGATTCAGCGAATTGCCCCATATTCGGGCAGCTCCAGCGGAAGTCCCACTTCAAACTGTACAGAAAATGTTGATGAAAGTTGAATACAGTCAGGCATGAAGCTTTGTATAGGATAAGTAATTTAAATAAATATAAACTTAACACATCAATTTGTATTAAATTTTGAATTGCTTTAAAATTTTTGGCTCAGTTTGTTTTTGATTGAATTTCGACAACCCTTTCCGACTCGATAAAAACCCTTAATCTGAATTTTGAATCAATAAATGTATCACAAAGTCTAACGAAAATCTTAAATGATAGCGTCTAGAACATTATTTCATGCTCTGATTTGTCTACAACGTTACATTTATGGTGTAGCTGATACATCAAAAGAATGTAATTTTAGGTGCCATTTTCGACTCAAGTTGTGTGCACGTTTTTGATGTAATATCGCAACACTTTTTTTGCTGTGTAGTGAAAGATTTCCGTTGAAGCAATCTATCTTTTTTCCTTATAATGGCTTGAATGGATCTACTTTGGTATCCATTTTTATTAGCCGTTTGGAAAATATATTGAAGTTCTTTTTCTCTTCCTTCAGTTGATAGGGGGATGGAGTTCATCCGATGGATCATGTGGTGGAACGCCGCCATCTTATGCTGGAACGAGTGGTTCGAGGTGCTCGGTATTACCCTAATGGTGTTTGTGGGCTTTCTGTAGACTTCGAATTGGAATAGGCCATCATCTCTCCTTACCAGAACATCTAGGAAAAGTTATTTCCTGTCTTCTTCTATCTCGCAAGTGAATTTAATATTCTTATGCAAACCGTTTATGGATGTTAGAAGTTCTTCTAGAAAATCTTTGTTTACTACACAAAAAATGTCATCGACGTATCTCCACCATTTTTCGGGTAATAAGTCTTGATTTTCAAGAGTCTCCTCCAAATGAGTCATAAACAGTTCACACAAGAATGGAGACAGAGGATTTCCCATTGGCGCCCCCTTTGTTTGTCTATAGAACAAATCTCTAAATTTAAAGAAGGTTTGTCCCATACACAAATCCACCAATTTCTTGTAGTTTCTAACTTTGAGTTTCCAAGTGCTCCCATTGTGTTGTTGAAGCAACCAATCTTCTAACAGATTAGAAGCTTCTTTAACGGGAACACTTGGAAACAAAGCTGAAATATCAAAAGAAACCATGACCTCGTCCTCTTCTATGCCTCCCGACGCCTGCAGTCTGTTCACGAACTCTAAGGTGTTGGTCACCGACCTCGTTTTAAAAGGTTTTGGCATCCTTTTAAACTCGTTCAGTAACCACTTCGCCACTTTTTCAGTGGGCGCGTTCACTCCTGAAATTATCTCCCTCATCTCATTCCCTGGTTTGTGAATCTTCGGTAAACCTTTGATTCTTGGGACGATTGGGGCAGACACTTTCAGGGCGCCCGGCGCAAACCCTAAGATCGGTCCACAGTCCTTCAGCGTTTTTTCCACCTCCTTAACCATCTCCGGTAGTGGGTCCTCTCTTCGAACTCGATACGGTCCTTCATCGATTTTGGCCTGCATCAATCCGTTGTAATCCGTTTTGTCCATGATGACCACCGAATTTCCCTTGTCCGCCTTGACGTAGAACACCTCCTTTCTCCTAAGTTCTTTCGCTATCTGGATTTCCTCGACGTTGGATTTCCCATTGATGCCCTTTCTCAAGACATCTGCCACTTCTGCTTTGATTCAGTTGAATCATTCAACCAAGTAGGCTCATACCACAACAGAGTGAATATGGCATCCAAGCCCCATTATTAAAAAATTACTTGGTCTTAAAAGGTGTTAAATGAGTGTTAACAAGATAGTCAGAAATTTTTTTCGCCTCCGGCGGAAATTTGTCTTAACTCATCCTGGACTTGAAATATTTCATTTTACGAAATTACAAATATATATGCCGTTCACGAATTTAAAATATTTTTTTATTATAGATTTCGATTTGCAATTCAATCAACATTTCTTATTGAAACTCTAAACTTGACATTAGAAACACTACCTCGTCCTTAGAATGGGTGTACTGCTTGATAACACGCCATACGGTATTTCTGGGCATTTTAAGCTGTTTAGCTAGCTTCGATGCCGACAACAATGGATTTTCAAGAAAACTGTGCACAATTTGATCTCTCCGTTCGGCTTCCATGGCGGTTGTTTACAAAATGCTATCGTTTGGTGTTATGACATAAATACATGGTGAAAGGTAATGAATTTCCCGACACGTGGGTGAAAAAAGTTTCAATCCGTCCACTAGGAGCGCCACAATGAGCAAAAGAATTTGTTCCAATATTAAATGAAGCAGACTTTACCATGCCATGTTTGGTACCATTTGCTCAATCGGCTCTCAAGTTTTGCATACTCGAGTCTTATTTTTGGGAGGCCTCCTGTGAGGGGTAGGGGTCTCAAAGCATAATAAAAACCTTTCTCGGTCTGCAATCTCGGCAATACCACCATTTCCCAATTTTCACGTAAATCGATTCAGTAGCTTCCGAGTCTATTATAGAGAACAGACAGACAGACAGAATTCCATGTTTATTTAGTATAGTATTTCCAGAGAAAATGTTGAATATTTTGTAGCTTCAAATTCGCACGGAAATTTTCACCGGTTTTTGCTAAAATTTCAGTAAAATATTTCAGTCGCTCATTCTCCTTAGAAAAAATTGCTAAATTGGTTGCTGGTCAAATTTAAGCTAAATTTTACTAAAATCCGACCTCATAGATTTTGTGAGTAGTTTTGAGGTTGATTTTTGTCTTGACCACATGACCGGAATGGGAATCGATTAAATACCATTTCGAAATTGCATTTTTCTCAAGCTTAGCTACGTTTCAAGAAGCTTCTGTGTGTTATGCTTAGGAGCTGAATTCCAATAATAATGCTTATGAGTTTTAAATTTTGTTACACCAAATATAACTTGGCCATAAAGTTTTGGTGTCAACGTTTTCTATTTAACACTCTCAGGAATAATCAAAACAACTGATAAAATTGTGCTTAAGTTGATATTTCATAATAATTGTAAAATATCTGCAATAAATCCTCAAATTTGGAGCACAAACTGTCATAAAACACTACAAATCAAATAGCATCTCTATTTAACGTGAACTTGTAACACATTCGTTATCAGCTATTAGCGTCTAATATATCACATCACATGACATTGCTCATAAAATATATCAACCCAGAATACTACTCAAGGCCCGACGATTAAGCTTTGCGTGAGCAATTCCGAGCAGAGATAACTGAATGACTGAATGATTGTTGGTATCTAATTTGTCAACACAAGCCAAGCCACCAATCCATCCATCCACCTTCCTCTTTTACTGTCGGTCAATTCTGGATCCAATTAGACCTTCATAAATTGTGTTCATCACAGAAACACCGCGGCCAAATGATCAGACAGCCTACCCACTAAAAAGAGATCACGCGGCTAAATTTAGAACACTAACTTTAGATCTTCGAGGGTTATTTTCTTCTTCTGTGTTTTTTTTTCGCTCTCTCTCTAGGGTATGTGAAAACTAACATTGTTGCCCCCTCGAGATCGGAAAAATTCTAGGTCAAAGGCTATTGCCCTTCAACGTTTAACTCTCGGAACACCTGAGGGGATGTTGTTTTTCATTTTGGGTTTCTTGTCACTGCTAAGAGAAAGATTTGACTAATTTCCCGACACCGTTCACTGGTGGCGAATGATCTATGGTGCCAATTTTCCACGAGCACGTATGAAGTGAAAATTCCGGCCGGTGTGTAACGTTTTTTCCCAAATAAAATAAATTGCGCGCTGCTTTCCTAACCAAAATTTTTTTTGGCTAACACTTTTTTTTCTACTGCCAATCTCTGAAGAAGGCACTGCATGTGGTCACACACTTTTTTCCCACCGGAACGCAAATGCATTCACACTTTTCTTCTCGCTTTTCACGGCTTTACGTAATCACTGTCAACAGAAATTTTCCATATTTTCACGGCTCCAGATAGCGAAAACGAGCACCCCGGAGAACGACTGTTCTTAAAAACACTAATAGAAAATATTTACTAATAAGGCACCTTCGAACCCCTGTTTGGGTTTCGGAAAAACTGGCGATGATAAAATATGTGATCAAAAATTGAGAGCCGGCTCTGTCGAGGAGGAGGATCGCAAAAATAAATCCCGAAAATTCCGCGCGCACTCGAAAGATTCCGTTTTCCGCTGCTATCTCAGCCGAGAGATGGCAAAGGCACTGCTGCGATTCCGTTTGGTTGTTCGAGGTTTGGCTGCTCGCTTGTTTGTTGTCTTTATTTTCACTAGTCTTTCGCGTCGTTGTCGTCGTCGTTGTTGTTATTGTCGTTAGCAGCTGGTTGCTGCTGTTGTTGTTTTGTCGTCTAATGGTATTGTAGGTGGTAGTGTGTAGGAAACAAATTTTCCTTCCCCTGGCCCCATCAATTTTTCCGAGCACTGACAACTGCATTCAAACGGTTGTAAATGTGCCTACTTCAAGGTGGGGAGACGAGAAAGGGGATAATTTCTTTGTTTGGGACCGAATGCAGCCGGATAAACTGAGCCAAAGTTTCGAAAAGGTCGAAAGCAAACGAATCTATTTCATCGGATTGAGAAATTGATTGGAGAAAGCTTTCCAAACGGATAGATGAAAAGTTCCCCCCTCATGTAAAATGACAATTATCAGTTAGACCCTGTTATCTGAAGATAAACAGAGGGTATGATGTATGATTATTTTTGATTGTAAATCACGCAAACCTCCAACCTAACCACAGCTCAACGATGAATGGTAACAATCGGATGACAGAATCGTGGGGGTGTTCAAGATGAAATAGTTTGAAAAGATTTAACTGAATTATTAATAATTTTGGAATCGGAACTTCAACAAAACATTTCTATGCGTTGAGTAAGGAAAAATAATTTCGAATTTAGAATAAATTAAATTAGGCCGGAACACATTTCAAATTCTTCTTTTGTCTCCCTCCTTCTTTGATATTCCCGAGAAACCCCAAATGGGAAGTAAATTAAGTTTAAAAAGTGTATACCCAGTGCAAAATGGGGAAAAAAAGTGTACAAACCGCGAAGAAATTCAATATCTTTCATGCTATATGACTCAAATCTATGAAAATATACTTTCCTTTTGTGAAAATTTTCGGAGAATCGATTAGACATAGTTTCAAACGCCGCACAAGCTTACAAACGGAGATATAGTGCCTTTTTAACCCCTAATTCCCCTATATTTTGTAAACATTGCATAAAAACACTGATTAGAACCAGAGAATTTTGAACGAAAACAGACCTATGGTGTGTAATTTTTTCTGAGGAATCGAATGAAGGCTGTTTTGGCTACCGCACGCTTCAGAAAATGGAGTAATGGCTGTATTTACCCTCAATTCCCCAATATATTTCAATTATTCCAGAAAAAAGCTTAGTCGAACTTGAAAAATTTGAACTAAATGGGTTGTATGGAGTGTGATTTTTTCCGAGAAATCGAATGAATGCTGTTCGAGCCCCCGCACGCTTTGGAAAATGGAGTTATGGCTGTTTTACCCTCAATTCCCCTACATTTTTCAAATTGTTAAGAAAATGCATGTTCGGCCTTGAAAATTTTCAATCTTTTGGGTCGTATCTTATGTAATTTTTCCGAGGAATCCAATAAAGGCTGTTTGAGCCACCGCACGCTTCGGAAAATGGAGTTATGGCTGTTTTTACCCTCAATTCCCCTATATTTTTCAATGATTTAAGAAAAAAGCATGTTCGGACTTGAAAATTTTGAACCAAATGGAATGGATCCTATGTGATTTTTTCCGAGGAATTCAACGAAGCCTATTTGAGCCACCGCACGGGTTAGGAACAGGAGTAATGGCTGTTTTACCCTCAATTGCCCAACATTTTTCAAATAGCTCAGAAAAAGCATGTTGGGACCAGATAATTTTGAACCAAAAGTAAAGTATTTTGTGGAGTTTTTTCCGAGGAATCGAATGGCTGTTTGAGGCTCCTACATTTTTCAATGATTTCAGAAAAATGTAGGGGAATTGAGGGTAAAAACAGCCATAACTCACTATTACAAAGCGTGCGGTGGCACAAATAGGCTCCATTTGATTCCTTGGAAAAAATGCATTAGATAAGTCTCGTTTGGTTCAATATTTTCAAGTCCGATCATGGTTTTTCTGAACTTTTTGAAAAATGAAAGAGATTTGAGGGTAAAACAGCCATAACTCCTGTTTCCGATGTGTGCGGTGTGTCAAATAGGCTTCGTTGCATTCCTCGAAAAAAATCACACATGATAAGTTCCATTTGTTTCAAAATTTTCAAGTCCGAACATGCTTTTTCTGAGCTATTTCAAAAATATAGGGAAATTGAGGGTGAAACAGCCATAACTTCTGTTTCCAATCCGTGCGGTGGCTCAAATAGGCTTCGTTGGATTCCTTGGAAAAAATTACATAAGATACAACCCGTTTGGCTCAAAATTTTCAAGTCCGAACATGCTTTTTTCTTAAATTACTGAAAACTGTAGGGGAATTTAGGGTAAAAACAGCCATAACTCCATTTTTCACAGCTTGCAGTGGCTCAAACATATTTCATTGGATTCCTCGGAAAAAATCACTGAAGATACGACCCAAAAGATTCAAAATTTTCAAGTCCGAACATGCGTTTTCTTAACAATTTGAAAAATGTAGGGGAATTGAAGGTAAAACAGCCATAACTCCATTTTCCGAAGCGTGCGTCGGCTCAAACAGCCTTCATTTGCTTCCTCGGAAAAAACTCCACAAAATACTTTACTTTTGGTTCAAAATTATCTGGTCCCAACATGCTTTTTTCTGAGCTAATTGAAAAAATGTTGGGCAATTGAGGGTAAAACAGCCATAACTCCTGTTCCTAATCCGTGCGGTGGCTCAAATAGGCTCCGTTGGATTCCTCGGAAAAAATCACATAGGATCCATTCCATTTGGTTCAAAATTTTCAAGTCCGAACATGCTTTTTTCTTAAATCATTGAAAAATGTAGGGGAATTGAGGGTAAAAACAGCCATGACTCCATTTTCCGAAGCGTGCGGTGGCTCAAACAGCCTTTATTGGATTCCTCGGAAAAAATTACATAAGATACGACCCAAAAGATTGAAAATTTTCTAGGCCGAACATGCATTTTCTTAACAATTTGAAAAATGTAGGAGAATTGAGGGTAAAACAGCCATAACTCCATTTTCCAAAGCGAGCGGGGGCTCAAACAGCATTCATTCGATTTCTCGGAAAAAATCACACTCCATACAACCCATTTGATTCAACATTTTCAAGTTAGACTAAGCTTTTTTTCTGAAATCATTGAAAATATAGGGGAATGGAGGGTAAAAATAGCCATAACTCCATTTTCTGAAGCGTGCGGTGGCCAAAACAGCCTTCATTCGATTTCTCAGAAAAAATTACACACCATAGGTCTGTTTTCGTTCAAAATTCTCTGGTTCTAATCAGTGTTTTTATGGAATGTTTACAAAATATAGGGGAATTAGGGGTTAAAAAGACACTATATCTCCGTTTGTAAGCTTGTGCGGCGTTTGAAACTACGTCCAATCGATTCTCCGGAAATTTCACAAAAGGAAAGTATATTTTCATAGATTTGGGTCATGTAGCACGAAAGATATTGAATTTCTTCGCGGTTTGTACACTTTTTTCCCCTTTGTGCAGTGTATTTTGCTACATCTGAACACCCAAAATTAATGACATTTTTGAAATTTTTCAAACTTTCGAATTTTTAGATGATTTTTTCCCTCAAAAAAATCTCGGCTCCAAATAACCTCCCTCACCAAATTTGATTTCCTTTGCGTATTTAGCTTTCAAATTAAGCCAAAAATATTATATGGAAGCTTCCCCACTTCTCCTTTTGCATATGTGAAATATTTCACACTGGTGCAAATCACTAATCTACCTGTACTAAATTAATAGTGTCCAGGGATGAAGAGATAGACATTTGGAGACTACGGCAACATTGTTCAGTTTTACAAGGAGTTAATTTTTGTATGAAATTTATCGCCGAAAGGTCCACCGATAACGAGATGAAAATGCCAATTTTTTTTATTATTGAAGTTAGGGCTTTGATGTCTTCAAAAAAGTTATTTATCGAATCAAAATACGTAAATTTGTAGAATTCGTCAAAGTTCTATTACATCACCTTCAGAAGTTAAAGTTAAAGTCGTAAAAATACCATAGAAAAGAGTTTTAAATCTTTAACGTTGTAGATTGGATAAAATAGTTCGTTGTCTTCGAAACAAAGTTGAAAAAGGCCAAGACCTACAATTTTTTCATAGATTATGATGATTTCAGAAGTTTCTGAAGCTCTGTAGGAAGCATTTAGTGTATTTATTAGGTCGTTTTCAAAGGCTCGTGCATCGGAAAGCGCACATTATCGCAACACCACCCTTTGTGAGATTATTGACGGTGATAAATTAAACCTTTTCCATCTCAAATAAGCGTGAAAATCGGCGGAGCTAGCAGAGTTTTGATTGATTAAAAATACTCTTTTCGCATTAAAATAACCTATTTTGCTCTATGAAAAAAATTTAAAAACATTTTATTTGCTGCAATATTTTTTTTGACATTTTGAAAAATAAAAAAATCAAAGAGTATGCTTTTGAGGTATGAAAAAAATTATTGTAAGGAAGTTCCTGTCTTCCGTCTAATTTCTCCACTGGATTATTCATGGAAACATTTCTCGTACCAAAACATCCTCCCCTACTAAATGTGAATCCATTTGCTTGATAATTTCTCGGGACATTCAACAAAAATCGTATGACCAAATTTTTGCATTGGATGGAGTAGAACATCAAACTTTTCTCGTATTCAAAAGGTAGAAATACATAATAATTAAGGGGATTTTTATTTATTATTTGACGGGTTTGCACCGGGAGTCTTCGGATTTTTTCCAAAATAGAAAATTTTGTTCGTTTCAGCACTATTAAACAAAATGCATTTTTGCAGATTTCTAAAACTTTTATTTTTTGAGTTAGATAATGTTCAGTTTTTTTTTTGAAAAAAAAAAATACCTTTGGAATTGGAATATGTTCAAATTTTTTTGGTGGTGCAGAAGGTACTTTTGGACGTTGTTTTTAACAAATTTACTATACTTTATACCCAGAATCAATATTTTTTTTTGTTATTTTATTTGAATAGCTGGTAAAATTTTAATGCGTTTTGATGTGCTATTTTATATTCTACGTTAGAAATTGACAAAGTTATGGGCATTTGAAAAGAGGGTAATTTTTTCTAAAAAACTTGAACGTTATCTTACTCAAAAAATACAAGTTTTAGAAATCTGCAAAAACACATGTTTTTATGGTGCTGAAACGAACAAAATTTTAAATTTTGGAGAAAATCCGAAGACTCCCGGCGCAAATTGTCAGATAATAAAAAATATCCTGTAAACTCATTGAAACATGAATTTTTGATCAAAATAATTTTCATCTGGTATTTGCAGCTTTTTCCAAAAACATTTATCATTTTATTGTGGCATTTGTAATTTTTCGAGATTTACAAACTTCTTTTCCTCCGAATTTTACCAAAGATTTACATTCAAGATCTGCATCCACAGTTCATGGGGTTTGACTTTCGTACTTAAATTTTAAATGAATTTTAAAATGGCGACCCAGACATGGGTCTTGCTTGACTCAAACATTCAGTCAGCGAAACTTTTTTTTGTAGAGAAATGAATCCAACTTAGATGAAATTTCAGGGACTAGATAAGAGAAAATCGATGTTGAAAAACATGCGAAAAAAATTCGCCTTGTCGCCCGGTAGGACTTGAACCCACATCTTGCGCCTCTCCTGTATTAACATTCTACTACAGGAGACCAACCTGGCGTATGAATATTATACTGGTTGAGTGTCGATGTCTATCGGAATGAAGGGAATAGTTCTCCCATGTGATCTTAATCATTTTTCTTGGTCCATTTCTATTCCCATCATTTCATCTTACGGTAGTTGGAATCAAGTTTGGACATTTTTAAGCACGGCAAGATTTGCATTGCCTTCTCATATCCTGCACGGGTTGTCAGTTATGATGAGAAATGATGCGTTTGCCGTATTTGGATATCCAGCCAATTTCGGTGTTTGGCACTACCTTATTTCTATTTTTAAATTGCGACCCAGAGATTTTCTCTTATCTAGTGCCTGAAATTTCATCTAAGTTGGATTCATTTCTCTACAAAAATTTTTTTAAAAGAATTTTATAGCAAAAAGCTGTCTCTTTTCATTAAAATTATGCTGGCTTGGTTTTTATAGGCCAGATGCATTTTCTTGATTTTCCTTCTGAAGCATCGTTAGTCTCGATTTACATCAAATGAGCCTCACTTTGAAGCTTGTGGACAGCCAGAGTACGATATTATTCTTGAAAATTTTGCATCTTAGATATGTCTGTGGGGAGTTTGTTTAGTAAGATGTTTTCTAACATTTGTTCCAAAACTTTGAAAAAAATATGTATGTTTATAGAAAAATCTTTGTGATAATGCTGCCTTCAATGCCAAATTTGATGCCATTTGCCCAATTATTTCTCGAGATATGCAAAATTGTATGAAAGCCCCCTCCTCCATGGAAACATTTCTAGTATCCAAATACCCTACCAAGTCAAACAAAGTTCCCTTAGCATGTTCAGTTGTGTAGTTATGCGAAAAAATGTATTTAAATCCCCCTTGCTTTTTCCTATCCCCGCACTGGAAAGAAAGAGTGGTCTCAAACTAACATGAATCATTTCTCGTGTCGAAATACTTTTCCATGCCAAACCTCGTTCTATTTGCTCGAATAATTCTCAAGTTATGCAAAAAATTATGATAGCTCCCTTTCTATATCCCCATTTAATGAGGGGGGATACCAAACCATTATAAAACAATCCTCGTATCCAAATACCCTCCCAAGTTAAATTAGGTACCCTTAGCTTGATTTGTTCTCTTATTATGCACAACATCTATTAAAACCATCTCTCTAACCTACTTTTTACCGTACTGGAAAGATCTCAGAGGTCTCAAACTATAGTAGAAACAACCTTCGTATCCATATACCCTCCCATGCAAATTGTGCTCCCCCTCTCAGCCTATCAGCTCATTTAAAAGAGGGAGGAGTACCAAACCTTCATAGAAACATTCCTTGTACTCAAATACACTTTCATGGCAAATTTGGTTCCCTTTGCTTGATCAGTTATCGAGTTACGCGCACATGTTTCTTTTGATTTGAAGCCCCCCTCTCGCCATCCAAAGGGCCGGAAGTGGTCTCAAACCATAATGGGAATCTTGCCCGGCCTAAAAAGTTCTCACATGTCAAGTATTGCGCAAATCGGTTCATTTGTTTCTGAGTCTAAAGAGAACAGACAAACAGAAATTATTATTTTTATATAGATTTAGATTTTAACAATTCCGAAAGCAAACAAATCGCGAAAAAGTGAATTTTTCTTAACTTCAACTATTCGTGGTTTTTTTTATTATAAAATAACTTGTTTTTTTCGATTCTTTTCAAGCAAGATTGTATGCAGTTTTATTGCATACAAGGGTTGGTCAAATTATTCCAATTTATTGGGTTTATAAATAATTACTTTTTATTGTTCATTGATAGCGAGATAAAAATATTAACTTTTTTGCTAAGCATTTGAGGGGTTTGATTTTATCTACAAAGTTGTTAATCTCACGAAATGCACAACTTTGCTCAAGAAGTCAAAGTTCTACTATTTCTTATGATAAAACTTAAAAAAAAATAACATTCACAAAACTTTTTATTCAATCTGGAACATTGTAGGTAACCCGAAACAATTTGAGATGTTCGTTACGAAGATGAAAAAGCCAGGGTGGACAATAAAGTTGTACATTATGATATGTTTTAAAGTGTTGAAGAGACGATGTCTAAACAAATGTTCATCAAAATGCGCACATTTTCGCCAAACCAGCCAATGCGTATTTTATTTTTGATATTTAGAGGAATCATTTCCACAAATCAAATTGTTATAAAACCTTTAGTTTTAGACAACGTTTGGTGTCTTGACCAAGGTTTCATGAATTACATATTATTCTCTACAACATTGTAGAACAAAGTGTAAAATTTTGTTGAAGACGGGTTTGGTGACTAATTTTTACTTATGATTTTTTGCCCGACTATACACGAATAAAAAAATAAAAAAAATATGATTATTCATTTTTATGTACCTACTTTTACGTTAACAGTTTACGTTTTGAATATCGAAACATTAAAAAATTGGTCCTTAACCTAAAAGGTGAGTTAAATTTTTATAAAACCTTAAGTAACAAAATATGAAATTAGCTTTCATCCATGGTTAAAATCTTTGAATTATAGTTTGATCTAACTTATTTGATTTGAGATAAAAATCAGTTTTTTTAAAGAGAGCCTTCAATTTTCTAAAAAAAAAACTTATTCTATGCTCAAATCAATCAAACTCAATCTCCAAAATCTTTTGCAAATTCAAATATTTTAACCTTCGATGAAAATAAATAAAATTTTCAAAAAAAAAAATAAGAGATGAAAATTTTTCGAATCCAATTTATTTATTTAAGTTTTAAATTCGGCTTTCAAAGAACTGTTAATGTTGAACAATACACCGAGAAAATATAGAATTTTGTGCAAATTTCATAGGTGAAAATCTGGTACATGTTTCTCTAACAGCCAATATTTTTCACAAAGAATAAATTCCATGATGATAATCCTGTGGGTGATTTTTTTTTCGTTAAAGTTGGTGAGTTTTTTGCATAAAACAAATCTCAGAAAATTAACTCAAATTCTTATTTATACTTGTGATATTGAGCTGGATTGTGTAAACAAACTAATTTCGATTAAAAATTTGAAATCTGGAAATTGAATTGACGAGACAATTTTTAAGTTCATGATGTCTTGAATTCTTCAACAATTTTATGTTGATTGTAAAACTCATTTACAAGCTAAATCTTTTTCTGTATTTTGAATCTGCATTTTGAGTCTGAATTCTGAACCTGAATTCAAATATTGAATTTTGAATCTGTTTTCGAATTCCTATACGATTTCTGAAATGTACAAATAAATACGGTTTCCAATTCTTTATTCCAGATCAGAATCTTATGAGCCAAGTTTTAGAGCCCTCATTTATGCATCTTTAATTTAAATTCTGTAGTTCTGGTTTAATCTTAATTCGTTATTTAAATTATTTATTTTAAATCTGTATTGTTTTTTTTGTTAAGTTTTATTTATGACACAATTTGCGGAAAAATTGTCGTCTAACACGTATTGAGTATATTTTACGCTTTGCGTTTAAGACGACATTTTGCGGCCAAAATACAATCTTTGAAGATCAACAATATTTTTGTTTTGAGTTTAATCGCGTTGCAGGGTGAAATATTCATCTAAATTAGGGCTTAAAAAATATCCATAAAAAGTAATCAATCGACGAAGAAAAAAGTTACTTATTTAAATTGAAAACCAGTATTTTTTTGCTTCTCTTGAACAAACTACCTTAAATCCCCTTTTAAGTTGGAGACTCAATTGTTTGTTTAAAGAGACTAAAGCAACCCCTCCCCTTAGTCAGATCTTACTTAAATTTGGCGTGTGACCTTCTGGTAAGTTTATGATGAGTTTAATCTTGGAGCGAGTGAAATTTATCATTTTTAATGCCATCCTATACTATGATTAATACACTGGGTTCGTTAAATTATTCAAAAATGCAAATATTACTGTTTTAGTAAAATAACCATTACTTCTTCAGTTTTGATAAACAACCACTTGAAATCTTTGTTTTAAATTGACATCCACGGTACATTGAAAATCAGGGTTTTCAAATTTATCGTTGAGACTAAAATTGTCGATAGAACAAAATTTTCTTTGAAAATGCATTTTTTTAATTATTTTTATTAATAATACTGCTGATCTTACGCAAAATTGAAGTACAGATGATAGATAGCAAATTTACTCACCTTCAAAACAATAATAAAGAGTTATCAAATTAGTGCTGTCCGCAGATGCAGTCCGAGTTATTTGAACATAAACAAGAACTTTTTTTATTACTTTTTCCAAATTGAATATTTGAAAGAAATCTCAAAAAATGCTCTACTGAGATTTTTTTTTAACTTCATTTCCGTATTCAGCACCCGATTTGACATTAAAAGTGATCTTCAGTTTACTTAGTTCAAAAATGCTGTAAACAAGTGTAATTAGACTACTTCAATGCAATGCAAGGTGGCTTTCCTTTTAATGGCGATCGTTAAAAACTGGTTGAACTATAGTTTTAACGAGATTAAACGACAGTAAAAGAGTTTGATCGAGAGATGGGATTTTCATCAATCAATCAATCAATCAGTTTCAATAAAATAAAATTGAAAAAATGAGACCATTTGTACGTTTTATTTAGTGACGGTTCTGTATTCAAAGTTTTTAAAGCTGACCATCCCTAGCTCGGCAAAGCTGAAGATTTCACAATGACTGGGACTTTTCAATTATCAACCAGGTGATATCACTGTGGCAAATGTAGGTATGTGTCGGAATGTTATTTCAAAGTCAACCAAATAACCCATCATCATTCATCATAAAAAAAGTTCGTTGTATTAGTGACCCCAATCGTAGATATTGGAAATAGTGAAAAAATGAAACTGAAGAAAAAATATCACACAATATTGATAAAACTTTCTTCGTCCCCTTTTCCCCTTTTCTCGCTCGACCCAGACACTGACACTGATGCAAGGGAATTTCCCTACTAAGTAAGGCACTTTAAGCTCCAGATGACAGTCGTTTGATTGCTTTGAACCAAATTTTTTTCGTTACCCTAATCGTCTCTTTTGTGCATTCTGACCTAGTTTTCGCGACAATCCGGGTTTTGTTTATATTTTTCTACTACTAACTACTATCGCACTAATTCCAAGTCTCGCCAGCCACCCACTGTTTTTCTTTGTTACGGAAAAAAGACGAAGAAGAGCGCGAAAATCATAGCCAGACAAGGGGGATTATTTTTATGAATGAACCATCCGACCTTAACCTTGATACAGACGGAAAATATTCCGGTGTTAGGAGCCCTCTTAAACTTTTATCACTATGTTTTTTTCTCGAAGGTTTTACTCAATGAAAAACTTGACCGATACTATCAAACAACCGGGCTCAACTGATTTTGTTGATCCAGTTTTCGAAGATTCGTGAACCCCTTTTGGTTTTCAACAAACTGCATGGAGGGCAAAATTGTTTGTCATCACAAAATTATCGCTTCGTGACTTGATACTTCTGAGGGAAGCTTCATATCTTCAAATGATTTTTTTTTTATGTCAACTTGTGGTTCGATTTTTTTAATGGAGGATTCGAGTGTATATGGTGGATGAGTCAATTGTTGTCAAAAAATTAAAAAAAAAACTGGAAGAAATTATTGTGAAGAAAACATAAGAATAATGTAAAGAAATAAATGAGTTACAAGAAAATTGTAATCGACAAATCTTGAAAGAATGTCAGCAAATATGAGATATCACAAAACTAAAACATAAAAAGTGGAAGTTTTAAGAAAGTTAAAACCACAAAATTACTTGAGCAGCACCAAAACTTTACAACATTAGTAATCATGCACGATATGAAAAAGGGTTCTTAAATTGTTCTTTCATTATTTGACTTCATAAGATTAAATGGGATTATATCAAGATAGATTGTTTTGAGTAAACATGTAACACCAAAGTCCCAACAACTTTACAACAATCTGTCCGTTTGAATATTTCATTTTTGGTTCGGTACCTGTGCGAATTTCGACGCTATTCTTTGTTTTCGCGGATGCAAATCATCGACCAGGCAGGAGGAAAACAGAACCAGCTTGTTTGCCAGTCTTCCTTGTTTGCGCTAATGACCTATTTTCTGCACTTTTTTTCTGTTCATGTGGTGTCTAGCCAGCACGTTTTATGACGACTCTCGATATAGGAGACAATAGAGTGGTTCATTGTGATTTGTTTGTTCAAATTAAAATTCCTGACTATGAATTCTTTTATACTTTATTAAGGGGGGGGTAGGGTCTAACGGGTATAAAAAAACACCATTTTCACGATTTTTTTCTAGAGCTATCGTTTAAACAAATGTATTCAAATTTTTTGCATTATACAAAGCATTGCAAAAAGAACATTTAGTAATTTTTTCGTAGAAAAATATTGAAAAATGAGCCGGTGACGGAGCATTTTCGAGGATGCCTTTTAGAAAACAGGATTTGCGGTGGACACTGTATCTCAGCACAGAATCATCTGAATTCAAAAAATCAGAGCAAAATATTTTTAATAGATGTTTTTCTGGACCCCAACGTTTTTATTTAACTTAAAAATATTTTTATGAAATTTTTGTGACTGTTTGAAGTAAAAACTACGATTTTTCACTTAAAAATCCGCCATTTTTCACCTATAAAATCTCCCCAAAGTAAAAAAATCAAAAAAGAAAAACGTTGGGGTCTGGTATTTTATATGTAGAAACTATGTTCCAAATTTGAAAAGAATCGGATAAGTAGTTTTCAAATGACGATGTCCACGGACTTTAAAAATGTGCTTTCGAGAAAAACGCGTTTGAAGTTTCTGCTCTTGCTTTCTTGCAGTATTAGATAGGAGGAGATAAAGGCCTATAACTTCTACAGTTTTGCTTCAATTGACTTGAAAATTTGACACAACATTCTTGAAATGTTTTACAATAAGAAAATAAAAAAATAAAAAAATCGATTTTTTGAAAGTGTTAGACCCTACCCCCCCCCTTAACAAAAGTAACGAAAAAACTGATTTTATTTATTGACTATCTGACCCGGTGTGCTATTGACTATCTGACCTTCCAAAAATTAAAAAAAAATTTGAAATGATATAAATTTTGTTCGATTTTTTCAAAGTTTAATATTAATTTTTAACATGATTCAGAACCAACCTCTTTAGAGCTGCAACTCCAGTTTCGGATTATAGTTCAAAGATGTATGACTATACACATTGATGGAAAGTTATAGAGAAACATGAGTTATCAGAGAAATAAAGAACATAGCCAGTAAATATCATGAATTTCTCGAAAAAGAATATCGGCTCACCGACAGGACTTGAACCCGCAATTTTCGCTTCAGTGCAACGACGCATTAGTCAATTACAACACGGTGAATGCGACAAATAGGCTCCAGCATGGTACATTTTGAGCTTTATATGTCGACTGCTTCATCTTCTATCGATACACTCCATGTATATCCAAGTATAATTCAATTTTTGATACGATTTTTTTTTTCTTTTTTCGATACTCGACCTAAATTTTAATTTTTTAAATCTGAAATTTCGAATTTTTATAAACTTTTTTGTACCGTAATCCGGAGTAAGATTGATCACTTTTTTCAATATTTTTCGATTATTTCTCCTGGAATGCGGCATGTTTCATATTTTTAAAACCAGTACTGGACTCCTATGAACGTAAAACACGGTTGCAGAAATTTATTAAACTATTTTAAATTTGATTTAAAAATCGAGTTTGTCTTTGTTCAGAATTTGATGCTTTGGGGTGACATTGATCAGTCTCT
Organism: Uranotaenia lowii; assembly: GCF_029784155.1. Classification (NCBI taxonomy): domain Eukaryota; kingdom Metazoa; phylum Arthropoda; class Insecta; order Diptera; family Culicidae; genus Uranotaenia; species Uranotaenia lowii. Next base: position 48,911,056 of record NC_073691.1, on the reverse strand, counting down.
GGTTTGGCGGATTTAACGAGTTTTCTTGATCATAAAAGATACAAAACACTTTCATCATTTTCAAATGCTAGTTTATCAATTTTACTTTACTTTTCAACGTTTTGAGGCGTTGTCTTGATGGCAACGCAAGTGTCTTTTTTTCGGGTCCGCGAAAAGTTTTCTGATTTCATCGTTTTTGATAGAATTTTTATTGTTTAAATAATCGAAAACACGTTCCTTAGTTTGAGAGACGGGATGTCTACTGGAAGACTTATCACCGGAAGTGTTTTGAACGAATTTGGTGGTTGATTGTAAGAGCAGCAAGTGGTTTGGACCGTTTTTTTTTTCTGCGCAATTTAAATGACCTACCGGCGACCGAAGAGAGATTCTCTTCTAGCCATTTAAGGAGTACGGGAACATCAAAACAACACCGATCTAAGCTAAGTATTTGTATAAAAAACCTTCTAATTCAAAAAATTAATTGATATTGAAATTTCCAAGCTTCAGATATATACAGATACTTATGATTTTGATATGATTTTATTTGGTTGATCTGGATTAAATTGCTTTGTTCAACCTTAAAGTTTTAATGAATCATTAATGGTTTTCAATGGTGCAATTGTTTACAATGAAAAACTAGTGAAGCATGCATAAATTCAATTTTGCTTTCGTAGAGTTCTCATAATTTATACAGTCAAACAAATTAATTTTCTAAATATCGCCTGATTGTGTTTATCATTAACAAATCGTTCAAAATGGTATTACTGCTTTTTTTTCTTTAAAAAGACTCAAGCAATTTTTTTTCTTTGTTTTGGAGCCATGTTTGGAGCCCGTGTTAAAGATCATCAAAGAGCACAAAAATAAATGTATTGTCAAGTTTTTTAGAGTGAGCAGATATTAGAATGCTACACAAATGAGCGAAACTATGGTAGGGTATCGAAAATAGATTAGCTTTCAGCTCAGTAATATGGATTGAAGAAATTTTGTATTACTGTTCCAAAGAACATTAGTAATTTATCTTTCAAAGCTCAACATTTTTCTTCATAAATCTTTGAAAATCAGCATGACAGTTTTTGATACGACATGGTTATGCGAACGTGATGTATGAATAGGCATATTTGAATAAAAAGATGCATGCTTGACATGTTGATGCATGTTTATTTTCAACCGCTCTGTTTTAAATTTTGAAAGAAAAGTAACAGGTTGGTTTTCTGTTGTTAGAGGTTACTTAAAATGAAGAGCCCACTCATTGACAAGATAGAAATTCTAGTATAGGATACGAGCTTATTATTGAGGGATTTAAGTTAGGTTTTTTTTCAAATTCACTTTTAAGTTACTTGAATTGTAACAGTTAGTTATTTTGTCTTTAGGAAAATAGGAGAATAGCAGAATATAATGCTAAGAATCAGATCACACTAGTCAAAAGTGTCTCCAGATTTCATCCTTTCACCCACTCCCCAGAACAAAATTATTTGCTAGGATGCAGAGGTGACCTCGGTCCTAAGGCACGAATTATTTCTTTCATCCCTTTCTCCTCTTTTCAAACTATCTATTGACTACTAGGACGTGGCCGGCGCCGTTATTGATGATTAAAGAGAGAGCATCAGTTTTGGGCATTGTGAATGTGTTGTCAGTCCTAGACACCATTCATTTGACCTTTGAACAAAATTGGTGGCCTCGGTCAATCACGGAGTAGCAACCATTGGCGATGTAGAATTCGTTCTACTGAGCCACGCCTGCGACCATGGGATTCGAAATGCATTTGATTCAATATCATTGTTGTACCAATAAAGAGTTGAAAAGCATACTAAGGAAATTCAACGGAATTGTTCAATATTAACTTATAACTAAAAATTTATAATAAAGCATTTCGGGCTCAATGTTTAAAGGTGGATGTGAGTAGTCAATCAAGCTAAGCTAAGCTAAGCTTTACTTTGCTTTTCAACGTTTTCTTTTAAAAACATTTATAATCGAAAAAAGAACAAGGTTGCTCCATACATTTAGGGGCAAAAATTATAACAATTGCTAAATAGTTTTAGCTTAAAAATACAAATGCAATATTACCTTCACACATTCGACCAGGTCCTCCCATTATTTCCATTTTAGTTTTTTCTTCAAAATTAACCATTCGATAGGGTTCCTATCCAATTGTCTAATACGGGCTTACTCTTAGAAAATGTCCTTATTTTTTGAATATCAAAAATTTATCATTAAATGACTATACAAATAACACTATAACTATACCTATAGAAAAAAAACGTTGTTCTTTCACATTCAACGACCCGTCCGCTTCTAAATGCTTTTTGGAATCATCAAAAGAGCAGTTTGTTTGCAAGCCTTGGAAAAATAGATATTTTAAGATTTTGAAATTACATTTTTACTACCAGGAAATAATTTCGAATACAAACCTAATTTTGCCTATTTGATACTCAATTAATAGGCTTTCAAGCGTAGAAAACAGTTTTCAAATATTCAAACTATAGACTAAATTATTGATGATAATGTGGACAAATTTTTTTTTGGTCAAAGTTAACCTGGTGATCAAAGTTACTCCGTTTTACGGTAATGCCAAAATTCATGTTTTATTTATGTGAAATTCTACTTTCTCCATGGGAAGGGGTCTCAAATCGTCACAGAATTGAGCGCAAATACACTTCTTATCATTCTCTCTGGTCTTGTGATATCTAGGGTAACGGACTTATTTTGGACCAGCGGACCTATTTTTGGCCACCTTGTCTAGCTCTGTTATGAACTAATTATGGAAAAAATCAGTGCATTACATTAAGTGCCCGGGCTTCTACTTCATTTGTTAAAAAGTTTCATGATTAGTCGCTTTATTCGCTCTCTTATAAAGCGACTAATCATGAAATTTGTTAACAAAAGTTGTCCAATATAGGTCCTCTGATCCAAAATAAGTCCGTTATATTTTTCGAAACAAATTATTATTTCCTCCTTTCTCACTAAATGAAAGTTGAAAAAACTTCAAATTAGGCTGGAACAAATATCAATTTCTTCTTTTGTCACCCCCCCCTTCGAAATTTCCAAAAACCCGAAGGGGGGAAAAAATAAAGTTTGAAGTATTTTATGTTAATTTCGACAAAAAATTCAAATATCCGCAAGATTACAAGACCAAAATACAAATTTTGGAAGATGGGAGTTTTTCCACCTTTTCTAATCTTGATTTTATTGAATTATTCGATAAAAAAGTACTTGATTTATAGGTTTTGTGCAATGATGGAGTATGCTCTTTTGTTGCATATAAGCTTTCGTGTGATTTATTCCAATTTATTTATTTTTCGCATTATTTTTTATTGTCCCCCCCCTTGCGATGTTCCAACTTCGAGTGACAAAAGAAGGATTTAAAATTTGTTCCGGCCTTATATAGAAAATTTTAGCATCTAAACATCATCCCAAACAAAATTACATGGGACGTTTTCGCGTAATAACCCGATTCCAGATCCGACCAAAAAGAAATGTATAACTTGAGGAACCTATTAAAGTGCTATCTATGCAGGGAAAAAGGTCACATTTGGAGGCAGACTTCTTTATATATTTAGCCCTTCATCGTGTCAATCGGTATGAAACACTGATTGATTTGCAGCTTCCACAGATCTCCAGCTTCCTTACGTACTAGCAGTGTTCGGCATCGTTAACGGCGCCGCTAATTAGATCGCTAACTGATTCAAAGTTAGCGATCGCTAATTAAATACGCTAAATGTGCCGATTAAGTTAACGCTTTAAGCTTAAAGCGCTGATCGCTTACTGTTGACCAACATAAAGGCCGGAACAAATATAAAATTCTTCTATTGTCACGTCCTTCCGCCACTCGATTTTTTCAACTGCCCTAAGGGGAATAAATAAAATTTCAAGTAATTAATTTAAAATAAGATAAGATAAAATAAGATATAATTGTATGAGCAAAAAAACTGTCAAAGATGGGAATTTTAACAAGAGTTTGTGTTCTACATATTTAAAAAAAAGCCGAATTTTCGAACACATACAAAAGCATAGAACAGAATGTGGAAGACGGGAGCTATATCTTTTTTTTTTAAATTTAAATTTTGGTTAAAAATTTACTCGATTTATCGGTTTTGTGCAAAGTGGATAGTATGCAATTCCGTTTCAAACAATCTTTTGAGCAATTTATTCCATTTTTTCGACGTGTTTCGATCACCGTTTAATTAAACTTTAGGATTTCGTTGATATTGCTCGGTGAAATAAATGACTATGTACTTTGTTTTTTTTACGTTTCGATTTACTGTTATTTTTCAATCATCTTCAGATCAATCTATTTCTGTACCACCATGCGGATGGATACGGGGATAGTAATTAGTGTACGAACAGTATTGTAATTGGTTTTAACTTTTTAATTCGCTAGATCAATCAAAACAAAATTGAACCGCCAATGAAAAGTTAGCGGACTAACTAGCGAATAGCGGATAAGCGCTTTTGTGACGAACACTGCGTACTAGACATCAAATTTTTCAATTTTTCTACTTTTTTTCTCTCCAGAAAATACAGGCAAGACTTTTTGATGAAATCTTTTTATCTTTTTGAAAAAATCTTTTTGGCTGGAAACCTGCCAGGTGCCTGCTAAAGAGTTCATTTGGCTGTCCATTAGGATTTTTTTTCCAAAATATCTCCCCATTAACGGTTCAAATATTTTGCGCACGGTTTGACCACCGTATGTTGTTGAGTTTACCGGTGGGCACCATTTCTACCTTGTAGGAATGAAGTCAGCCCTGTTTTTTAGTCAGCTAAACAAACCAGTTATAATTTTTTTTCAATTAATACTGCTTCTATTGACATATTTGGATGGCTCAAGATAATATCTCTAACATTCCTTAACTTCATGAAAGCAATCAGCTTCACTTCAGTCACAATATAAGCTCACAGTTAGTTCCACTAGGACGCCCTTAACGATTCATTATATGAAAATCGGTCGAGTATTTCATTTCCAGCTGTTTTTGGGTCTTCCAATGGGACTTTCCTGGATTTTTCTCGATCTTGCACAAAAAACTTTGTCAATGAGCTTCTGTATTGTGCGCTATCTCAAAAACCACTTGACAGGTTGTAACCATTTCGAACGCGATAACATTACATTACTAGGTAGCTTCACTGCACTTTGCTGCAGGCTAAAATTGATCCTAGGCCTAGTGCAAGATCTCATGCCAAATTTGGGCCAGATCGGATAACGGGAAGGGGTCGCTCAACGAGCCTAAAGTTTGTATGGGATTTTGAGACATTTTGTTCGGGAGAAACATGAAAAACCACTTTTTCATAAATAACGGAATATTTTACCTCTAGGTTTATCTTTGAATGGATTCCTAATTGAAGATGCAGCCATCTTGAAAGCGACAGCAAAGTTAAAAAATTCAACCTCTACGGGCCCGGACGGTATACCAGCAACTTTTTTAAAGCGTTTTATGCCACTTTTGCTTACTCCCATCAAATATATTTTTTAATCATCGCTGGACAACGCAATTTTTTCCTCACTGTGGAAGGAAGCTCATATGTTTCCTGTCCACAAAAAAGAGGACAAGCGAGATGTTAGCAACTACCATGGGATATCAGCTCTATGCGCGATATCCAAACTCTTTGAACTGGTTGTCATGGATCCTGTTTTCTCGTTCTGCTAGCCTCACATTTCCAACGACCAGCATGGATTCATGCCTAAACGATCCACAACTACCAACTTACTGAGCTTCACATCTTTCGTTTAAGACTGCTTTGCCAGGAAGACCCAAACTGACGCCATTTACACTGATCTCTCTGCAGCGTTCGACAAGGTGAACTATGATATTGCTATTGCAAAGCTCGGACGCTTTGGATTCTGTGGATCTCTACTGGATTGGTTTCGGAGTTATTTAACGGGACGGAAATTATCCGTTTGAACTGGTGAATCCTTTTCCAGGCAATTCCCTGCCCCCTCAGGTGTGACCCAAGGAAGCCATTTAGGACCGATAATTTTCGTAATCTACTTCAATGATGCACTCTCGCTTCTTGACGGCGCAAAACTCGCTTATGCTGATGACCAGAAACTTTTTCACGCCATAAACAACCAAGACGACATCGACTTTTTACAGCAGCAATTTTCCGCATTTGCTCACTGGTGCGACATTAACTGCCTGCCGTTGAACCGCAGCAAATGCTCGGTTATATCATTTTCCCGTAAGCGGCACACTCTTCATGCTGAGTACATCCTTGGAAGCGACACCATCGCCCGAGTCGCACACATCAACGATCTAGGAGTTATCCTCGATCAACGGCTGGAGTACAAGACTCACACGAACTATTTTGTTGACAAAGCTTGGATTCCTGTTTCGCATAGCCAAAGACTTCAAAGACGTGTACTGCCTTAAAAGTTCTTATTGCTGCATAGTTCGTTCCATCCTCGAGTACGCATCAGCTGTCTGGTGCCCCTTCTATCAGAACGGAGCTGAACGAATCGAGGCTCTCCAGTGGCGCTTCTTGCAGTATGCCCTACGTCACTTGAATTGGTACGATCCGTTCCGTCTGCCAAGTTACGAAAATCGTTGCCGCCTCATAGACTTGGATACGCTTCAAGTTCGTAGAAACGCTACTCGAGTGATGTTGTGGCTGACCTACTGACATCGAGAATAGACTCTCCCGCGCTGCTGGAGGCTGTCCCTCTTAGTGTATGATCTCGAGGATTAAGAAACCAGCATTTGCAGCTTTAAGTTCCCATTCGTCTGAACAACTATGGGGCCAACAGCGCTTTTGTCGGAATCTTAAAAACTTTTAATCGTTTTTCTGATCATTTTGACTTTGACGTTTCGAGAAATGTGTTCCGAAGGAAAATATTAGACGTGTCCAGAACTGTGTCGAGTGGATTTTAATTTTAGAAAGTTATTTAGAATTAAGTTATCATTTGGATCAACATGTGATCCGTTGATTTTTTATACAAATAAACAAATAAACTTTAGTCCTCTACGGCCGAATTCTTTTGAAAACGGGTTTTCTTAAAACTTAAATTATGACACATATTCATTCGAAGACCACATTCCGGTTAGAGTTGAGGTAAAAAGTTGAGAAATTGAGCAAACTTTTTTAAGGGTGGTATTAATCACGGTTTATGTTACGACGAAATGTTCGAACGCCCCGACTCATTATCAATGATGAATACCAACCTTAAAAAAGTTAGCCCATTTTCGACGCCTAATAACTTTTTTATCTTAATTCGAATCAAATTGCAATCTTTGGATGAAACATTTGTCATAATTTAGGCTTTAAGAAAACTCAAAAGAAATCGGCTGAGGGAAACCAAAGTTATTCATCAAACACTGGTTTTTCATGTTTATCCCGAACAAAATGTCTCAAAATACCATACAAACTTCAGGCTCGTTGAGCGACGCCTTCTCGTGATCCGATCTGGCCCAAATCTGGCATGAAATCTTGCACTAGGCCTAGGATCAATTTTAGCTTGCAGCGCATAACATTTTACAGGTTTTGAATTTCCCATACAAATTTGGGGCAGTCTAATGTCCATGTCCTAAGAAAGATTTGAGGACGGCTCTATAATTAAAGTTTCAAGATTTGTAGATTGTTGTAAAAAAAATTATTAAAGACCTTGGGGTAGTTCAGAATCATCCTGAAATATCAGTTAGACACGGCGAAGAATCTTTGTACGGTACGAAAATGTTCATTTGTACAATGCACGATATGCAGTGCGACGTATTTTTGACGCTTTAGGAAGTAAGGATGCTAGGAAAAGCTGATATTTTGCTACATTTTTCAAATAGTTCAACTATTCATACCAACAGTTAAAAATTGATTTGGGATTCAACGAGATTTTAGTCAAAATAATTGGTAATTTAATAGTGATTGAGGTCGTTGGTGTTAACTAAAATATTTCGAAATTTATTGTGTTAGAAACCTCATAATGCAACTCAGACATAATTGCTATTCACCATTCACAGTGACTTGTGAATGTTCAGAAAGTATGTCACATTTTTATTCATCATATTTTTATAAAGTATTGCAGCGTTAATGTAATTACACCACTAGAATCGGTGTAAAATTGGCTTTCTGGTGATTATGAATTTATTGCGGAAATCTCGATGTAATGCGTCCACAGCAAAGTTGAATTTAAGTCTTAGAATATCTAAGAAATTGCAATTTGACAAAAAATTAAAAAAAAAAACAGCTAAAGCTTAGTTCTTTTAGAAATGGGACAGTTACGAATGCCTGTATCTAAAAAACCATTCGTTTGAACGAAATACTTTCTATGAAGAAAAAGAAGGTAATGTTATGGTCTTTTATGAAAAAATTTGAAAAAAAAATATTTACCGTTTTTTGTTAAAGAAATTTCTACTTTATTCGTGGTATCTCCCATTGGCCGGCGCACACTTTTTTCAGTCATGGTATTGATCAGTTTCTCCAACTTATACTTCGTAAAATCTATATTTTAGGTGGCTTCACCCTCCTTCTTCAATTTCTGATACTTTTTGGTCCAATAATTCCCTGGAAACTGGAAACTGGAAGCATTTTAGTGGATACAGTTGTTTCGAAATGAACAATTTTGATCGTTTTTGACCACATTTTTGAACGTTTTTTTTTTGGTACCGGTTTTACAGCTTAAGAGCTTTGGAACTATCAAAAAATGGATGTTTGAGGTTGGATTTCAATAAGTCATCACTAGGCAACACTATCAGCTTATCGGAGAAAATTGTTTTGGACATTTCAGCGATCTACCCTTAGTTTTGCGTTTATTGAAAATTAAAAATGCTGGTATGAGACTTGACTTCCTTGATGATCCTTAACCGTTGTTGCCGATCATGTGCTTCACTCCAATGCTTGATTAGAACTTTGTGGACATTATTGACAGTGTTTACATACTTATCCACCACAAAAACTCAGTAATTCTTTGAATAATCAACGGTTTTGTCAGCTATCAATTTGATAATGACGTATTTTAAAGGAAACTGTGCAAAATTATTTTTTTCTTTTTCTCTTGCATCGTACATATCTCAAAGACGCATAAATTTTAAATTTTGAAAAAAATAGGTCGAATATTACTTTTTACAGGCAACAAAATGCTGTCAAAATTTTTAATATCCAATAACTAGTTAACGAGCTATTAGCAAATGAAAGTGTCCCATTTCTAAAAGAACTAAGCTTTACCCTTGAAAATTTGTCAAATAATCTGTGTTTTGAATTTTTACAAATGCAAAAAGCAAAAATATGCCAAATCATGTCATCTTTTCAATCTGCCGTTCAAAATTTATCTGGTGTGACTTAAACAATTTTGACGTTTCACTGATTGAAAAATACGGATTTTACATCACTTTTTTACATTTGTTGTAGTCATGATCTTAAAAGAATGCCAAAAAAATATATCTTTATGAACAACGTATAGCATTTTCAGCTTTCTTGGACACTAAGTGAAACTTTTTTTGAGCATTCCGTAGCTGATCTACAGTCTTTTTCCGAAGCATGTTTTTTTCGGAAAAAATCTATAAATTTTGTAAAAATCGATTGAGACACAAGAGATTGAAACTTATGGTCTGATTAGAGAGTTTTTTTCCTGGGTTTTCAGAGGCGTCCATAAAAAGTGATGTTGCAAAATTAAAGATTTCAAGAATTAAGTAAAATTCCTCATTTTTTTTTTTATTTGGATGCACCCGAATAAAGTTATAAGCCGCTAAACTTTAAGAGCGGATTAGGGTTAACAATAGAGTAGAGGCAGTTAGTTTGAACTCTGGTGGTAAATTTTTTTTCTGACTCAAGAAACTTTAACTTCTGGTTTTTTCGTCTGTCTGAATATTATTGTCATCAACCCTTAGTTCAAGATTTTCAAATCCTCCATCCTCAATTTAAAATAAAAAAAAATTAAGCTTCAACGAAAGTGTTTTTGGTTACAAAAAGCAAAATTAATAGAGCAATAATCGCTGAACTACCCTTATATGATAGAACTCAATCATTTTTCAACCAACAATGCGAGCTACTCGACTCAGAATGAAGATAAATGCAACCTTTCTGAGTGGTAGGAATTTCTGTTTACGTGTTTTGCCGGTTGATATTTGAAGAAGCCATCCGGTAGCAGTTTTGTTTTGTTTTTTTCCTCGTTATTTTGGTTCTGCCGGATTGGCTGTTTTTATTTTAGAATATTCAGCAAAATTGCTACCAAAACATGGTGAGGGACCACCAAAATAGCTCAATTTTGTCGGTACCGACTCTCAACTACCGGTGAGAGTGAAGTGACACTAATGAAGCGTGATTAATGGCAAAGGGGTGTAGTGGTTACCTTTGTTATAAAATGGTTAGGTATGCAAAAAAAAAGACAAAACCAAAAAGGTACTCAATTATAATACTTCCTGACTTTATAAATAAACATAGAAAAAAATTAACCAAGCAAATACATGTGAGCTGACTAAGCTGGTTTAATTTTAGTACAAACTATGTTGACATGGCAAATGTCACTTGAAAAACGTGTCAACACGCTAAGCACGCTTCCTAACAAGAAGTTGATTATGAAAGCTTGTGTTATTTTTTTTTCAATAATTTAGTAAGAAGTATCCAAGTGCCAATGAAATCAAATGCTTGTGATAAGATAAGGTCGAATGGGATTCTTATCTTTTGTTTGAAAAAATAAATCTACAACTCTGAAATGCCGTTAAGGTATTAATAGATTCTGTCAATTTCAAATACGTCAAAATACAGTTGTGTTAATTAAAAAAAATACGTTTCTATTTATCTAAAGCTTGAATTTCTTTGCTCCAAAAAAAAAAAAACACATGAAATTTATTTTATAAACAGTCATAGCTTCCTAATAGAATCATCCACGGACTATTCGACCGGATCCAATTTGCTTTCCCCATAAATAATCTGTTCACATTTGTCAAATTAAGGAGCTAGACTTTTATTTACCCGTTTGTCAACCGGGTGCCGACAAATTTGAACGACACCCATCCGTCCGGTAGCGAAATCTCACGGCCAAAGGAGATGCCGACAGAAGATTGGGTAATATTTCTAGGTATGTTTTTTATCTCAATTGACAAATTTGATGAGTTGAAATTGGTTCCCGAGATTGTCGTTTCGTCAGCCTTCCAAATATCTAACGTGGTGGACTAAGTTGATTCGGGCGCGGCGTTCCGGACTAGATCGAGAGGGAGATCTCTTATAATACGAGCCCTATCTAATAGACAATGTGATTTGTGTGTTTAATTATAGTAAGTATTTTATTTGAGAAAAACTACTCGTGGGTAATTTTCCTATACATTGAGAGATTATAGAAAGATTTTTTTTTTCACTTTTCACATATAAAGTACGCGATCGGGGTCGGGGTGATCACCCGCGGGAAAAAAAATCTTTAAAAAATAAACGAAAATTTTCGAGCTTCTGTAAAAATTTTGATCTTTTTTTAGTTGGTAAACCCTTTAATTTTAAAAATATTCCCCTCCGTGGGAATGTTCATCAAATAAATTGCCGTTTTGATGAGAAATTTAAATCGCAGTAAAATATTTCATTGGGGTGACTAATTTTACAATCGCTCCAGAAGTGTAGGCTTTCTACTGGAAGTCTAACCACTGAAAAAGTCTAACCACGTCTATCATTCGTTAGACATAGTAACAAATATTTTATGTTAACCCACTAAACCACAACTTTATTTCGCTGAAACATTCATAGAAGTTTTGTTTTATTATTACACACAACTTTAGTTGTATGAAATATTTTATTGTTAAAAAACATTATGATATTTATTTTTTCAAAAGTTACATGGGCTCAATAGCTTCATTTCAGTACTTTTTCGGTTGCAAGTATTGAACATATTTGTCGAGTTGTTGTCGCTCTTCCCAACCCTTTAGACTAAGAATTCCAGAACTGTTCCAGCACGTGTTTGGGCCGGACAATGCCGGGAATTTTTTTTTGAAAGGCCTAGGAAAAACCGGGCATTCGGTTTCTAATTTTTCAATCCAAAAACTCGGCAATAAACGGACAAATCAGGGAAAAAATTATCCATTGTTTTAACAAAATTAGAAGAAAAATAACTCGAAACTTGAGTTGCTCTTCGAAGCACATCAAATTTTGTTCGACGCTTCCAAAGACGGTATATTTTGCAAATAATGAGAATAAATCTGAAAGATCTTTTATTTTCTAATACAGAATGGTAGTAAATTTTAGACCTATAGATTTTACATTTTTGAGATCGAGAACAAATGGACAAAAGGTTTCAGGCGCTTACAAAAGGATATTTTTCGAAAAATCAGTCCATTACCGGTTTTTTCGTGTTAAAGAGCTTCTCTTAGCTGTAATTTTTGACAATTGCTTGGCAAACAGTTGCCATAAGTAAAGATTGTTTGATTATGATATTTTAAAATATTCTGTGCAAAAATAAATAAATAATGGTTCGCTTTGGTTTTATGCTGATTTAAATAAACCTCGTCTAAAGGTTGCTTTTAAAAGAGTTGATAATAGTATTTTTTTATTTTTCAAAAAAAATCCAATCTATGTTGGAGAAAGACAAGCAAAAACATTTTTTTTCCAATTACTTTTCTGTAAAAGTATATCATTGTCTGAAAAAAAAAATTATTAGCAAAATAAAAAAAAATTAAAATGATGGGATTGAATTTGTGTTTTTTTTTGTGATAACCTTTAAAAAGTTCAATTCTAAATTTCTTGATACACTTCTAATCACAAGTCCCGATTTTGGCAGAAAACATCTCAAAACACCATTTTTTATTCTTAATAAAAGACAATTAATCTAACCAGACCAGTGATTTTTAATCATTTTTAACTTACTGCACCACACCACCCCTAAGCCTTTCCAACGCCACCCAAAATTCAAAAATTTGGCTCACAGCCTTCTTGAAAGATGTCAACGGCGTTCTGGAAAAATTTAGGTACCACTCAAGGTGTGTTTATATAGCAGGTGTAACGATATGAGAAACTCCCGATTCAGCCATTTTGATTTGGCTACTATGGAGTTCGTGGAGTTTTTTTACTAACAAGCCCTCAGCTCGAACAAATTTTCCGATGTTTACAAACAAACTCACTGAACCTTACCGCGCTCTCCACGCCTACTTACTGACACAGTCAGAGAACCTTGTGATCTAATAACCTTGGTACCACTTAGAGCACCAAATAATTAAGAAGATGCAGTTAATTTTCAAAATTTCACCATCGCTTAAAGATGTTCAAAAGCTTTGATTTTTAACCAATTATTTAATTTCTTTGATTTTTCCACCTATCAACCTATCTACTTTGAATATTTGATTCGTCGACATGCGAAAAATTGTATAAAAAAAAATAAAAAGCTGGGGCTGATAAACTAATAAACCTGCATAAAACTAGAAACTGAATTTGAGCCTTTCTACTAAACTTTATTCAATAAAGGATAGAGATTTTGCCAAGGTTTTCAAGTTTAAGAAATATTGTAATGAACTCTACCAATTTTTAGAAAAAATAATTGAAAAAAATTACAATTATTTCTGACAACAAAAGAAAGTTTTGAAGATTTGAATAGTAAAATTTTTATTTTGAAGACTGCAATACCTTTTGCTATGAAAATATCTAAGAGATATTTTGGTTTAAAAGTTCTTTTAAATTTCGTCAAATTACTGAATTTTCGTAGAACTTGAATCAGTGTAAAAAGAACACTTCAGTTACTTTTTCTCAGAAGTCAAAATTATACGAAATCATCGGGAAAGTAGACCGCTTTTAAACCTTTATTTTCAATAATGTGTAAAATTGTACAGTTTTTTTTTCAAAAATAGTGCTCAACTTCATTTAGTTAATTTTGTACCTTTTTTCAAATGTTAGCTTGAGTCTAAGAAATGAGAGCTGGTAGAATGAAATTTAATGCATATTTGAATTTAGCACGCCAATCCAGCCAAAGTCAATTTTTAATTATTTTTGCTTCTCGAAAAATGTGAATTTTGTTACCTTGTGGTATCAGAAGTTGATCCTTCATTCCATGATTTTTAAATTATATTTTTGATGGAATTTAAAAAATTGGAATTGCAATGCAATTTTTCACTATATTCATACAGTCTCTGTTGTAAATTTCTTGCTATTCGAAACGCTGGGCTAAACTTTGATTTAATTCATTTTAAATTAAATATAATTAAAACATCAAACATCAGAATCTCAAATCAAAATTTGAATTCGGAATTAAATTTAAATTAAGAAATAAAAATCTATAACCATAATTCAAAATGAAAAAAGAACTTCAGAAATTTCCGGTTCTAAAATATCAAAATTTCCAGATTAATTTTAAAATCATCGCAATGATTAAGAAAAATATCTCAAATATTTGCTTTTTCGAACTTAAGTTGCAAAAATAGATGATTTTGAGATATCTCAAAGTGTTCTTCTTCTCAATAACAAGTGTATTATGATATTTCATTCAATACATTTATAATTAGAGATTCCTCAATGAGCTCATAAGTCAATAATTTTTTGACTCCTTGGTATACAAAATAAGAAAATCAACTTGAATACAAAATTTTCTCACAGATGATGAATTCGTAGATTTATGTTTTATCAAAGGATATCGAAATAAGATCATAAAGAAATGGGTTAAAAAAGATTTGATTTCTTCACTAATTTTGATTGATGATTTTTTTTTCAAAATACCTCTGATTCAGTTCAATGAGATCAAATCGGATCATTTTAAAGTTGGTTTTATTGACCGATTATGAAAATTTCAAGAATCTAAAAATGAGCCAGGCGCACGAATTAGAAGCAAAAGGCTAAAAACCTTAGTGGTTCAGCACGATAAAGAAAACAAACAGAAGTCTACAACTAGAAATAACCGTTGAATTCCTCGAGAAGTGGCTAACATTTATATTACTACCTTGAATATTTGCTCAATTAATCATCGAAATGCTTATTTAAGAGTCAACTGTCTTTATTCCATAAACATTTTTTTAAAAGATCATCACACAGTGGTCCGAAAGAGTAAAAAGTGGAATGTTTTTCGTAGCGCCTCTGTCTTTCACCCTATCTTTTATGAATCTCCAGATTATTTGCTTCTTCAAACATGTTTCATTACTTGAAAGTATTAAAAGTTAGTTAAAGTCCACTATAAAAAAGTTGAAAATACTAACTTTTTTATTCCAATAGATAGAGCTTTACTTTCTACTGCAGAGTTGTAGAATACGCGAAAATATGAAACTTTGTTCAA
This sequence comes from Uranotaenia lowii, assembly GCF_029784155.1. NCBI lineage: Eukaryota > Metazoa > Arthropoda > Insecta > Diptera > Culicidae > Uranotaenia > Uranotaenia lowii. The sequence continues at coordinate 48,895,929 of NC_073691.1, read as the reverse complement.
TACATTAACTCTCTATCTCTTTTCAGAGCAGAGTTATAAAGGTTTTATTTTGAAAGTTAGTTAATTTTTCCATTTTTTTGTATGGAAACTCGCAAAACACATAAAACATGCTTGTTGTGTTCAAATATGAGCGCGTGGAGACAAATGACGCCAACACCAATTTGTTGCACTTAATTCAAGCTTCAATGTGGTTTATTAGTTTTAAAAATCCACTTGCACGTTTTTGCAATAACGCTCTCGAAGTTGAGTAAAAATAAAGCTTAAAGTTGCAATAAGTTGGCTAGAAAACGTTGTAGAATGTTGAAATCTTGGACAAAACGTGTGATTTGAATACCCCAACAAATGTTCAGAGTAGCTTATTAATGTAAATTCTCATCTAACTATAGTTATGTGAAAAAAAACCAACTTTGAAATAACTTTTAAAATAAAACCTTTATAACTCTGCTCTAAAAAGAGATAGAGATGTGATGTATTAAAAAAGTTTCATGTTTTCACTATTCTACAACTTTGTAGTAAAAAGTAAAGCTCTATCTATTGAAATAAAAAAGTTCGAAAAAATGAAGACTTAAAACAATAAATAAATAAAACGCATGAAAATAATGATTCAAACAACATGACATTAAAGTTTTATGAAAGTGTAAATCAAAAATGAAAATTTTGAATCCGGGAGTTAATTGAAGAAAAAAAAATTTGTTACTCCAACGTTTCGATTCTTATTAAATCTTCCTCAGGGGTAATAAAACGTCGTTTTCTTGTTGCGTTTGATAGAGTTTATCTTGAACAGCTGTCGTTGGATAATGAGAACAAATTTTCCCAGAAAGGGTCATCTGTCAGGTGAATTTTTTGTGATTTATTTTACAAATTTTCGCATCTCAACTCTATATGTAGTATGAACTGTTTTGGTTCCTAGACCAGTGACAGCAGTTCAAGATAAGGTGAATCAAACCAAACAAGAAAACGAGAGTTTTTCGCTGCTTTAGATAACCTGATATTTAAATCTGAATACTGAATCTGTATTCACAATCTGAAAACTTCGCCTGAATCTAAAAAAATCGAACCTGAATCCAGACTTATGGAATAACTTACAAAAAATTTCAAGGAATTAGGCCAAAAAAGCAGAGTTTAGGTTTTGTTGTCAGATTTTAAACATTCGGATTAATCACTGGTAGACGACAACGAACACAGTGATCCCACCTTGACCGCGGTGCTGAATGGACGTCAGCAGCACAGTTCTACCGCGTCGCATCCTTAACGCAATGATCAATGACACGCGGCGTCGTCGTCAGTATAAAAATAAATTCAGCAAACGCTCACTTACCTGTTTTCAGCCGGCTTGCATCGGACGATTCCACCTCCATGTCGATGTCAAAGGCGAACCGCTTCCTGGAGTTGTACTGGTTCATCTCGAGTCAATCAAAACACCTTTCTTCTGGTGATGGTCCCCCCAACTAGAAAGCTACGTCCAACAGGAATGGAACTTTCGCGAGAAAATTATTGATTTTGAGACACACACACACCCTTTCCTCGTTCGTCACTTTACACTTCCCCCCTTTTTTTCGGACGCTGGAGTCGGGTCAAGCTTCGAGAGGAAAAACACTGAATTCGATTGTGTCCGCTTATTTATAAAAGAGCTTGCTAGACATGCATAGAAGCCTAAGGGTATATAGTAGAAGGGCACACACAATATTTTCGATATAAAGCACAGGGTGACTCACTTCTTCCTCATCCTCCTTCTCAGGGGATTTGCGTGTCAGCGCTAAAGTTTCACAACGAGCCTCCCCTTGTTGCTGCAGGTCTAATCCTATTCCTACAACTTTGTATTTCGGTGGAACCGAGCCCTTCTTGTGAAAGAAAATATCAGAAGAGGACCTGTCATTCGGTGATTGCAACCAAACACGCAATTCTTTTACGACATCAATGGCACTTCTTTGTTTAGCAATCGCTAGAGCCAGACCGAGTGGAATGGCAGTTTTATGAGGATGTCTACGAAGAGGGTGTTATTCTATGGAGTGACTTCTGCACACCTCGATTAAGCACCTAGTGGAGTTTTTGAGTTTTATTCCTCAACGACAGTAGACAAGACACTTCTTCAGTGGGCAAAAAGGAATTCAATCTATCACGACACCCGCGAAAACTGTCCAGATATCGTCGGAAAAGTATTTTCGCTAATCGCACTAGCTCCGAAACCGGATTTCTGGCATTCCACAGCAGAAAACTAGTGAGTGAGAGAGTAGTAAAAAATGCCAAGACGAAACACGTCTACACTTAGTGACTGCCACTAGCATGAATGGCGGCTTGCCTGGTGGCGTTCCTGCGCTCTCTGGATGATGACGACGCTGGCCACGACGTCGAATCGAGCGACAAAGTTGCGTTGATAAAAAACGCAACTGCGTTCTAGAAGCGAGCAGTAGAAATGCTTGTCTCAGCTAAAACCCCAATAAAAACAGTCTGGAATGTGATGTCCCACGATTAACTTTATGCTGGTCAAAAGTTTTTCGCTGGAATTGGACACATGTGTGCAGCAGTGAAATCAACCACTTGACGAGGCGCGACGTCCGAGTGCACTGATCTGTGACCGAAAAAGTCAACGAGGCGTTACACACTTCGTTCGGAATGTGATGTACGAGTACGAACATCTTCTAAGCTTATAAAAAAACAAAACTAAACCGAGTTAGTATTGTTTTGATGTACACCTCCTTCCTAATAGAAAAAAAACAGAGCTCAAATACGATATTCATCGCTGCATTAAATGCATTTGCATGCGGTTCTGTCAAATAGGACGTATCTCACAAAACAAGAAAACCACCCGACAACCTGCGGGACGCCAAATTAGACGCCGCCAGTCGCTTTATTTCGCTTCTTTTTTATTATGGGGGTTTGTTTTCATTTGGATGAACTTCACCCGTTTTTTGCAGGGGGAGGGAAAGCGTCTCGACGACGACGACGACGACGGTGGTGGAAAAAGGGGGTGGTGTTCACCCATTTTTACAATAACAAAACTCGTGAACGTGCGTGTAGTGGTGTGCCATCGCCGTCGATGTGTCGTTTGACACGGACATGGCTGCGTCTGTCGACGTCGACGTCGTCCGCAAACAGGGGTGCCATCTTGTGGAAAAGGAAAATAGGGAATCTCCTGCATTTTCCGTTACATTCAATGTTGAATTATAAGCAAATGTTAGGTACTTTTTGAAATTCAAACTTAGCTAGAAATAATGACAATTTCAAAAATGCATTGAAAATAAGGAAATTGATTTCTAATACCATTGTCTGACTGATGACCATCACACAAACTTGAAAAATAATAAATTCTACAGATACGATTCAAAATAAATCAGTATCAAAGTTTCGAATCAATGATATTTCCGGCAAGTCATCAATAGATTATTTTAAATTATGTTCTTCTATCTCAACTTGAGATTTGCTCGAAAAATCTCTTAAAACTATTCATGATAAAAATTCAGCAAAATGACAAAAATTGTTGTTTATTAATCGTCTTAATTTACATTTTTTTTAATCATTTGCCATTGAAAGCTTGATTGAAGAATGTCAGTCTAATATTTTAGATCGAAAAAAAAAAATTAATCCCGATTTGAATTGTGAATTCTTGATTAGGAAAAAAAAGCAACTAAGCAATTATTTTAAAAGTGCCAGTGATAAAAATCAGAGATGCAATAATTATTTTTATTCTAATTCTTCAAGTCATCAAAGCAAATGGTAAAAAAAATCATTTCACAATAACAATTTCAAATATTTATAAAACAACATGTTAAATTCTTCATTGAAAGTTTATACTGACAAAGTACAGGTTGGAAAATGGATGATTTCTAGAATGATCAATTGTTGTAAATATTATAAGCACAAAGCAAATATTCATTTAAATTAACGTTGCGCACTGATATTTAGCTTTAAACTCGCTACCTCGAATAATTTTCTGAACTTTTCGTAGATTCAAAATGAACGATTCCTGAGGTCCTGAGGACAAAAGGTAGAAACTATGTTTTTTTTATTTTAAAATTTAGCTTTAAAGGCTTCCAAAAATTCGGTAAATTTATTTTTTAAAAAATGATTAAATTCGGTAAATTTATTTGACTATTAAAACATAATAAGAAGATTATAAGATGCATTCCTAGTTTTACTGTGATCAATCATTGATGCTCTAGCAAATCTACAAGTTAATTACTACAGTTTTTAAAATTGGATAGATATCATTACAAGCATTTTAAACACAACTGCAGAACTTTATAAAAAAACGTTTTATTTCATTTAGCAAATTTGTTGAAGCCTGAATTTGATTTTTGCTTTTAATATCTAAAATTCAATTTGGTTTAAATGGTTTAAATAGAGTAAAATGAACAAGCAGATGACTTCTAAACCTTTTTTTCGCTGAAATCAAAATAACGGGTGATCTTTGGAAAAGTTGTTAATTCATTTGAAAACTATATTTTTTTAAAGTTTTGTCGAACAAGTTAAAATTGTAATTTTTTTAAATGATTTTTAACCTATTTTTAAAAATTATTTCAAAAACAAAAGCTGTTATACAAAAATCTAATTGCATATTTAAATTCAGCGCACCCAAAATAATCAAAACCAGCTTTTACATTATTTGCTTCTCGGGAAAATGTGAATTTTGTGACGTTATCGAAACCCTTTGGAGTATGGAGTTTATTATTCAAAAGAATGAGAAACACAAAATTCAATTGCGTCTGAAATTGCTTTCTTGAGGAATGTTTCTTATCACCTTATAATTTGGAATTAAATTACATTTTTTTAAAATCAAAGTGGTTAAGTGAAACCTAGTATCAGTACCAACTTGTGATGTGTAAAATAAGTAATCGATGAACGAATTCAAAACGTTCAAATTTTGAACTTGTTTAGTTACACTTTTTGGAGCAAGTTCACTGGTGTTGGGAAAAAGTGGTAGAAATTTTTTCACTTTTTGCGCATTTTGAAAATTTTGCCATACAAAAACATTTTCAAGATCTGTGTCCTTCAAGCTTTTCTACAACACGTGTTGTATTTTCGCATGCTGTGATGCAAAAATAGCAATATTTCTATCACATACGGCTGAAATAGAAACAGTGCTGTAAAAAAAAATCTTGAAAACATTTTTGCATGGTAAAATTTTCAAAATGTCAAAATTTCTACCAATTTTTCAAAATCAAAATAATTTGAGTTTCAATACAAAAGGTTAACTGAGTTGCTTATCGAAATCTATAACTAACAATTAGTTTCAATTCGTGAACATCATATAGAGTCGAAAAATGAAATATCTTAGGCCTAGAGTGATTTAAAGCTTAGTGCATTTAGAAATGGAACAGTTACGAATGTGTGTACCTCAAAAACCATTCGTTTAATCTAAATACTTTCTTTAAAGAAAATGGAGGTAATTTTATGATTATTCTTGAAAAAATTTGAAAAAAAAATATTTATCGTTTTTAGTAAGAAACATTTGTACTTTAGTCTTGGTACCTCCCATCGGCAGGCGCACACTTTTTCCAGTCAGGATATTGATCAGTTTTTCAAATTAATACTTCGTCTAATCTGTATTTTAGGTGGCTATATCATCTTCCTTCAATTTCTGTTACTTTTCGGTCTAATAATTATCTTTTAAAACAAACTGAGGTCAATTTAGTGGATACAGCTGTTTTGTAATTAACGAAACTTGATTATTTTTGAGCCACTTCGAAGCGTTTTAATGGAATATCTGCCGGCAAAATGTGAGAATATCGAAGTAAAACCATCATGAGTTTGAACTTAAAGTATAATCGGATAGTAAAGATCGTAGGTTACGAAGAGTTCATACAAGATTTCTTTTTTAAGGCTATTGAAAAACAGTGAAATCTTAAGTTTTCGTTTTGAAAATTGTTGTTTTTTCCACAAAAACACACATTAAAAATTAAAAATGCTTGATTTGAACTTTGTGGACATTTTTAACAGTGTTTGCATACTTTTCCATCACTCACATACAGTATTGCTGATCCACTCTTTTTTTCTATTTCTGCGATAGCTGATTTGGGCTCCCGTAGGGTACCACTGTAAACAAAAATTACAGTATTCAAGAAAAAAATGAGCATTGTTCTACATAAGGATTATTTATCGACAGAAATTAAATCGGATGAACAAGCGGAAAACATTGAAAGATGATTTAATAAAAAGTTGTCAAACAAACATGTATACCAAATATTATTATCGGATTATCTATTGTTTATAAAACAAAAAATTGTGTTTGCCTTGAGGATGGTCAATCAGCGGTCAAAATCACGGAAAAATGAATAATAAAAAAAACCTGTTTGCGATGGGGTCAACCAGCGGACAAATTCATGAAAATTCTTAATTCTTGGAATAATCAACCGTTTTGTCAGCTATCATTTTGATAATGCTGGATTTTAAAGGAAACTGGGCAAAGTTATTTTTTTTAATTTTTTCTTGCATCGTAAATATCTCAAAATTGTGTCAATTTTAAATTTTGACAAGAATAGGTCGGGTAGTATTTTTTGTAGGCAGCAAAATGCTGTCAAATTTTTTAGTGTTCGATTACTAGTAAACGAACTATAAGCAAAAGAAAGTGTCGCATTTCTAAAAGAACTCAAGGAATATTTAAAGAAGGTAGTCTCGAGGCGGCCCTGCTTTAGTATTAGTACATACTGCGACGTCACAATCACGAAAAATCTGTTAATTTACTAGGAAATTTGCCTTTTTCGTAGATAATTTGAAGAATGTGATGGAAATGTTCCACTTTTAATACCTGTTATTTTAGAAGGATTCTTGCTCTTCAAGATCGGTACGAAAAAAGTTGGATTTTCGAGTAATTTTAGTATGAAATAGACCATCGAATTTCGAAAAAATGGTGGATTTTCCTTACTCAAATTTGCAAAACTTTAAAATTAGTTCAAAGTCTTCCATGAAAATGATCAAGTCAGTGCAGTTTAAGGTCCTTATTACAAAAAAATTATCAAAAAACAAACTTTAATACAAAACCACAATTATTTATTGGCATTTTAGTAAATCGAGTTAACAATCATCAATTGATATTAAAAGTTCTACATAAGAATTGAATATGGTAAACCGATTGGATAAAAATCATGACAATCTGTTGAACACTCAATAACTACCAGCTAGACCTTTTTAAAGAAGTTTTTTTCTTCGTTTTTGAACGTTTTAGTTTCAAGATGACTGAAAGAGCCGTGGACTGTATTTTGCTCGAATTTGGGGACCGTTCGAAAGTCCGAAGACACAATTTTCCGGATGCTAATTGGAGGGATTTGACTTGAATAACTTGGCACTTAAATGTTCTCTATTTACAGTTTTATTTACACTATTTACACTTATAATTAATTGAAGGAAACATAACTTAACGGAGGAAGGAAAACTTAACTTGGAAGGAATTAAAGGAGGAACTTAACTCAGCAGGAACTAATTTCAACTCGTTGGAACTTCTTCTTAAAGAGCCACGTCTTAACTGGCCGGAAACTTGAATGGATCTGGATGGATTGGCGAACACGTCAGTTGCTTGAATGATTGCTTCATTCACACGCACACAAACATCTGTGTGCGCAATGGAACTTTCCACTGCTCGCTGACTGAAGTAACAGCATGCAATTGTTGTTGTACGCCGGCCGGCGTTTACCGGCGTTTCCTATGTACACATATGAATGCATGTCCTTGAATGGACAAACAACACACAAAAGTAGCAGGCGGTGATCGGTGATGACTTTTTTCGTTGGTGGCGCAATTGCGACGTTGCCAATTCTTCGAGTTTGGCTCGAACATACTCCCCCGGGGAATCTTCGGAATTTCAATCTTCCTCGTCGTCGGGCTGTTAGGAACGTTGGGGACCTTGAAGTAGCGCGCGCAATGTCTTGTTTTTTGCGCACTGTCGACCCCGCACTCACGAGCCAGGACTGGAACACACAATTTTCCCTGAGTGTCGAGGGATCTGCTTGGGAATGGCGACGAAGCAAAATTCTTTCAGGAAAATGCACCAAACGACAGTCGTTCAGTTGGAAAAGTTGGTGCTTTTTGGAGTAAGGAAATCTGCTACTCTTTTTAAACTGGATTTTCTTGAGGCACTCACGGTTTTGAAGGAAACGGCATAACTTCTTATTTTTCTCAGGCAGTTTTTTACACTTAAAATTTGGATTTTCATCCGGACGTTTTTCAGCAACGGTAGGAAAATTTGGCATCTTAGATTGTAGCTGAATGTTTCTTTCTCGAAGAATTTTACATTTCACTGACTTAAGTTCAGGATTTTTCTCAACAGGTGGAAATGGTATCTTACACTGGAAGGGATCATCGGTAGGGAAGATAAGATTTTTGCAACACAAATCATTGGAAAGTTGGCTGGCGGATTGGACATGGAACTCATTCTGGGGCGGAACCGAAAGTTGCTTCTTACTCGCGTCTTCTTTTGGGGGAAATTTCACTCCACTTTTTTGAGGAATATTATCCTCATCAGGGTAAGACTTATCTTCTTCAGGATTTTTCTTAATGTCTACAGAATTGGTCTTAAAATCTTCATTTGATTCTTCTTCGGATTTAAGGTGCTGAACGGAAGATTGTTCAAACTTAGGGCAGATGTTCTCTTCTTGGATCGAGAAACTTTCTCTTAATTTTATGCTTGGAATTTCATTTCTTAAAGATGGTGCATAACTTAAGGCGGATGTTGTGCTAATGCAACTTGTTGAAATGTTAGAAGAGAATTTTTGAAGAGCGATCAAAACTTCAGAACAGAGCAACTCAAAGACACTAAGATACTGGAAGTGGGCTTCAAGATCCTTGAAGGGAGCTAGATCAAGGATTTGTTTATGAGCGGCATAAAATTCTTCTTGTGCTTGGCCGATAAACATAAAGTAGGCTCTGATTCTTCCTACAGTCATCTGGATACTCAAATCATCACTCGGATGGAGCACATGGAAAATCTTCTTCACTTTTTGGAACTCATGTTCCCTGCGGAAAATCAGAGCATCTATTTTCTTCATTTTCTGGGTCGGGGAATTCATATTGTGTTCGGTTATAAAAATTTGGGAAAATCAGCAACACCACTTAAAAATTGGAGCAGCACCAATTAACGCTGAATCCGATTCACTGGCAGGAAAATTTTGTCAAGTCACTTGTTTACGGTAAAGCTTTTAAATTTTTCACTTAAGTTTTTTGCGTGCCTTTTCTCACTTAACACTTGCATCCGGAGCGCAGCAGACTTTCGAAACAGTCAAAGTTCTTATCCGGTTCGAATCGGACCAATGAAACTGCCGTGGACTGTATTTTGCTCGAATTTGGGGACCGTTCGAAAGTCCGAAGACACAATTTTCCGGATGCTAATTGGAGGGATTTGACTTGAATAACTTGGCACTTAAATGTTCTCTATTTACAGTTTTATTTACACTATTTACACTTATAATTAATTGAAGGAAACATAACTTAACGGAGGAAGGAAAACTTAACTTGGAAGGAATTAAAGGAGGAACTTAACTCAGCAGGAACTAATTTCAACTCGTTGGAACTTCTTCTTAAAGAGCCACGTCTTAACTGGCCGGAAACTTGAATGGATCTGGATGGATTGGCGAACACGTCAGTTGCTTGAATGATTGCTTCATTCACACGCACACAAACATCTGTGTGCGCAATGGAACTTTCCACTGCTCGCTGACTGAAGTAACAGCATGCAATTGTTGTTGTACGCCGGCCGGCGTTTACCGGCGTTTCCTATGTACACATATGAATGCATGTCCTTGAATGGACAAACAACACACAAAAGTAGCAGGCGGTGATCGGTGATGACTTTTTTCGTTGGTGGCGCAATTGCGACGTTGCCAATTCTTCGAGTTTGGCTCGAACAATGACATTGCGTCCATTATTAAAATGAGAAAAAAACATAATGCAATCTTCAAATTACCAGAAAATTTCATAACATAGTGAAATAGAGGTCTTACAACACAATCCAAATGAAATTGGAATTCATTTTCGTTCTTAAACATGTTTTTCTTTGAAATTTCTGCCAATCGCATGTAAATTTTCGATAAATTCGTTTTTGTGACGTCACCAAAAAAAATCCAATATGGCTCTCGACACTACTTTATTTAAAAATTCCTTGAAAGAACAAAGCTTAAAAACTTAATTCCGTCGGAGGCGAGCCAAATTTCTGACAGGTTTATTAACATTAAATTTTAAACCCCTTTTGGGACCATGGGATTTTCCGGTAAATTCATTTTTTTTCCAAAAATTTTACTTGGAAAAATTCTTAATGGGGAGGGGGGGACTTAAACCCCTAAACCCTCCCCCCCCCGTTCGCACGGCTTTGCTGTACATAAAATACACTGTCAGATTTCCTTAAAAGCCATTTTCAAGTTTTCTATTGTTCCTGAATATTTTTGTTTTTTTTTTGAGGATTCGTTAACTGCCCTAAAAATGCACCAATTTTGAGATTAGGATATATTCTTACAGTTTTTCGGTTATGCAGACAAAACTCGGGGTTTTTCAAGGGAGCGAAAAATAAAAGCGGTTACAAGTTTTAACGTGTTGTTTTGGATTGTGAAAAGTTATAACAGATGTAACAGAAAAACGGTTAACCTACTTGAGGACAAACTTGCATAGACAAAAGGCTGACTAATGCGGATAGAAAATATAACTTCTACAACTCTAAGGCGTTTAGGCATATTATGCGGTATTTAATCTTGTTCAAAATGAGCGACTTTCTCGGCTTGAATACCATATTGAACGCAGTTAGTGCATAGAACTCCTTATTTCTTCACGAAAAGTTGCAGGTCATGTTAAATTTTGGTCGAACAATCCATTTGAGTTATCGTTGAGCTGAGAAACGTCATGCTTTGAGATCTTGAGACCAATCATGCACTCAATAACTTTTTGTTTTTTGTTACTGTGGTATCTTGATATAAATCGTCTTTGCGCTCCCATCATACAGACCATACAGACAATATATGAGAGCCCAACTCAACCGACGATGTTTAGCAATCGATAGCACAACTGACCTTTGTAGAGTGTAGCAAGCAATCAAGTCAGTTGTGCAGCAGTCTGGATTTGGACCTCAATAGGGTCCAGAACCGGGACTCCACAGTTACCTATTGAGGCGAAGCTGAATTTTGTTTCTGAAGTCCGGATACAGGTAACAACTTTCTGATGATAACAGATTGTTTCCAACTTTAAACATGAGTTGAAAAATGTTTAGATTTTTTTAAAACTATTTTACATAGGCCCGCTTCATTTTTTTTTTCAATCACTCACAGACTACATCTAGTGAAATTCGCTGCTAGATTCCACGGCAGGAAACGCTCATCGTGCCCCGAGTAATTGCGCTCTATTCGCCCCGAGTCAACAAGTTAAAGTAAAATCGTGTTTCAAAATTGATTATAGTAAAAAGCTAAAAATTTAATATGGTGAAAATTTGAGGAACAATGTGTTCATCATGTTGCAGTGGGTACATTATAGATTAAGATGTTTTAACGATCATAAAAGATTATTTTTCTGTGCTCAAAAATTATAATACATTCGTCACTTGAGAACCGAGTTGGTTTTTCTAAAATATTTCTGTAAAAATGATAAGGAGATTTCTTTTTTGCTGAAAAATTAATACTAGGTATTGGAGGTACGGAACTAATCCTCATGAAAACTTATTTAAGAAAATAAGTATTTTTGAAGAAAAGTGGAGTGCTTTTTTATGCCTCGGGTGCTCTTCATGCCCTTATCTCCCCTAGTTGTCAAAACTAAAACTATTGATGTCGAAAACAAAAATTTAATGTCTTAAACTAGACGATCAAGAAATTTTATTTGAAAAAAAAATGAAAACTTTGTTTTGCGATCTTGATCAAGAAAAAGGTAGCAAATAAAGAGAAAAGACTGATTCAAAGAACCAATCATATTTGAAATGAATATCTTGAATCAATTTATTAATTTATATGGTTTTTCTGACAAACCAAGATATAACTGTCGAGAACTGGGTATTTTACCCTAATATGATTTAATTTTTTTTGAAATAATGGTTGCAGTGTGTAAAATTTACAGTCGAAAAAGTACTGAGAGTCAAATTTTTTCGATCATGTTGTTATGCAATTCAAAAAAAAGTGAAATTTTGTTATCATAAATGAAGTTGTTCGCAGGAAAAAGTTGTTTGTAGATCATATTAAAAAACTAAGCTCGTATTAATTTTTCAGCGAAAAATATATTCTGGTTTATCTTAACCGATTGAAATAAATTTTATTTTTTTGTTTCGAATAGTAAACACTTGCAAGAAAACCAAGTTAATAAATATTGAAATGAAAGATTAATTTCTTATAGCACAACCCATTAACCGAAATACACATTTTTTCCGGTTAGAAGAAAAAAAAAAGAACTTATTTCAACTGATTTGAGAGGGCTGATTCGAAATACGCGTTTAATTTTGTCTAGACACTGTCTATGAAAGATCAAGTATGGGGCCGTTCACATACCACGTGGACAACTTAGGGAGGGGAGGGGGGTATGGAAATGTCCACGCTTGTCCACGGAGAGGGTGGTAGGGGTTTGGGTCATGTCCACGTGGACATACTTACTTTCGAAATATTTTCTATGGTGAATAAATATTAAGATGTTTAGATCAGAATCTTAAAATGGCATACCTTTCCAGTTTAAGTTTAAACAATAAGTAGCTTGGAAAGCAAGTGATAAATATGATAATAAAGAAATTTAAAATTTTTAAATTATTTTCTATATCTGGAAATTCTTATTCGGTTTTGAAATCAGCCATTTCTATAACAAAAAGGCAAAAAGTGGTGTTTTCTAACTGTCAAATAAAGGTATTTAAAATAAAAACTTTTTCAAATGTGTCCACGTGGACAGCCGGGGAGGGGGGTAGGGGTCAAAAATCTCATTTTTCTGTCCACGTGGTATCTGAACGGCCCCTATGTTCTATGAAAGTGATAATCAAATTATTTACATAAAACTAAAATTTTTGTTTAGAAATCGGTTTCTTGAGAAATGAAATACAGCTAAACAAAGAAAAAATTGGATGTCCGTTTTTTTTAAGTGAGATTTTTTTTTCTTCAGGGAGATCCGATACAGCGATCAAACAATCATTGGACTCCAAAATATCCATGCATCGTCCGATATATGTATTCTCGACTATTTATAACATCAATGAAACACTTAAATACAGCAACGCTACCAGCAGGGGCGGTCCTAGAGTTGGCTCTTGGGGGGGGGGGTGATTTTCCAAATTTTCAGAAATCAGTCTATAAGAAGGATCGTGAATATCTGGCGAAAAAACCTTAATTTTGAGAAACAGAGTGGAGGAGAGGGGGAGGACCAGGGGGGGGGGAGGGGGGTTACAGTTGCAAATAATACTTGTATTTTGAAGGTTTGTATAGTTATAGGTGTGTAATTTAAATAGTTTGAAATCAGAGAAAAATAGTAAAAACTTTTAACAAATTTTATCAATACACTTGTTTTGATATCTTTTTATAAAACAATCTGCGAATCTTCGATGCTCACTACGAAAAAGTATTGATAAAAAGATTATTTTCGTTATTTTTAACAATTGGTAAAAATTATAACTTTAAGTATTCTTTAAAGAATTTTCCGATATAAACGTCATTTCACAAATGAAAATTAAACACACATTTTCGTAAAAGAAAACATAAAAAAAATCTTCAAGTTATCCACAATATTTTTACTGGGCTTCAATCAGCGTAAGACCCTCACCAAAATTTTAATGATTCTCATTTTGCAACAATTCCAAAACCATTATTCAAAAAAAAAGTGTTCGTTAATGATTGCTTTGAATTAAAAACTGAATATTTAATTATTTTTCTGAAGCATTTTGCTGAATCGTTGCGCGAAAATTTAGAATTATTATTAATTCTTGTTCCAATTCTTCAATTTTTAAAAATAAATTTAATTCTAAATAAGAACATCAAAATCATATTTTTCTTCACGCTCTCAAAATTTCCAAACTCGTTGTATAATGTGTGAATAAAAAAAAAGAATATTGAATGAAGAGTTAATTTCTGAGAGTTAATACTCTTTCAATATTTTAGTGAAAAATCATAATCAATTGCAATTGAAATAACCTAACTTTCAGATTTAGAATGGATTTTTAACATAAATCATCAAGCTGGATTTTTACTCAAAAGTTTAAATATTATTGTGTAGATGAGCTTAAAACAGTATCGGCGATATAATTGGTGTGAATCCTGAAATCTAACTGTGTTGGTCAAAAATTAGAAAAAAATTCTTCCGAATGTTCAACTTGAACGATTGCCTTGTTTCCGAGAAAATAGTCGGGGATGAAAGAATAATTTTATTTCACCTGGGAAAAATAAAAAAATTGGCAAGTTTTTGTAACCTATGCTGTATAAACTGATTTTGCAAATAAAATTCTGAACTAGTTTTTTTTATCAGATTTTATCCATCACCTTTAGTTTTAAAAGTAGTATTTTCAGTATTTTTAGAAAATTGAATAGATATCATTAAAGATGTACCGAATAGTGCTGAATAGTGAAAAACACTATTTTCTGAGCTTTGTATAGGACTCGGAGAGTAACTAATATCAAGTTTCAACCAATAATGTAAGTTTCGTATTTTTAATGTAATTTTTTATTACCATAAAATCCCTATGATTTAAATTTATTTTTTAATTTAAATCATAATTTTGTCTCAGGACAACTTTATCGTAACAATTTCTTACTTAATTAACTTTATTTTGGAAGTTTTAAATTAAAGAATGGATTTTTTTTATAAAAACTATGGATCATTATAAAAATAGTTTAATTGTGATAACGGCTCAAAATGCACGACGTCCTCCGAGCCAAAGGGGTACAAGTGCATAAAAGCTAATGGAAGACGTAAAATATTACAGTAAACGAGTCTTCGAAAGAAAAATAAATGATTAATTAAAAAAAAAATCCATGTATTTATCTTAAATTTGTATTTCTTTTTCAATCGCAAAAGTAAGTAAATTAAAATTCCAAAAATCTGAAAAAATTCCAAATTATGAATGATCGTTTTATATCAATAAATTAAAATCGATCATTTTTGCTACTTCGATGCCAATACAATCAAAGCAATTTTTTTCAAAAACGTTCCAAAATAAGAAATAACACAAAAATCGAATCTGTCTAGGTGGACATCTGGAGAAGGGAGGAAGGGGTTGCCGAATATCCACATTTGTGCACGAAGAGTTAGAAAGGGGTAAAAATCTTATTTTTTTTTTTGTCCACGTGGTATCTGAACGGCCCCAAAGGCAATTTAACACTTAATGTCTCAAGTTAAAAGTTTAACTTCTAAAAAGGATCGAGATATGTTGATCCATCAAACATTGAGCCAAATCGATCTGCAATAACTTGTAAGATAACAAAGTTATGGTCGAAACAAGTTTGCAGGTATTTTTTGAACATACCGACTATTTGGCGAACATTATCAAAAAATGATCAAACTAAGGCTAAAGTTTTAAAGAAGTTAGTTTGTAAAAACATGATCACTAAATATCCAAAAGCGAAAAAAAACTCATCAGCATTAAAGATAACTTATCAGATTAGCGAAACGTTGTTTGATGACAGAGATACGCACGAAATTAAATTGCATGTTTCGCATGATCCCAAAAATTTTGCCGATACACCATACTGAGGAGTGAGCCCAAACTTTTGATCAATAACTTAAGTAGCTAATTTATCTATTTAAAGCACTATGCAAATTTTAAGCACAAAATTTAAAAAAATGTGTTTTGATATTTATGAAAAAAGATTCAAATGGAACTCAAATTTTTAAATTCCCAACCCTGAACCAGGCGCGGTCCTATGGGGGGGGTGATCGGGGTGATCACCCCCCCCCCAAGCGGCAAAAAACCGTTACAAAATACTCGAAAACGCTAGAATTTCTAAGAAAAGTTCGAACATTTCCTAGTGGATGTTCTATGGAATTTTCAAAATTTTCCACTCCGTGGGGGTGATTGTTAAATAAAAGAAGTAATTAATTTCTTAACTTCTTAAAATTGGAAAAAAAATCGGTCCGCCAAACTAAAACCGCTGTAACTTGCAATCCCCTAGACCAATTTTCACCAAATTACTTTTGTTATGGCACCTACAGTGTTGAATTCGAAATTGCTGACCATATATGAATCTTTTATAAATTTTTATACAATCATATCTATTCAATTTTCTAAAAATCCAAAAATACTACTTCTTAAATTAGAGGTGATGAACAAAACCTAATAAAAATTAAGTTCAGGAATATACCTCCAAAAACAGGTTTTAAAACAAATGCTCCAAAAGCTTGCCTATGTATTAATTTTTCCCAGATGAGATAAAACCAGTGATAATAATATCCCGTCATAACTCGACTATTTTCTCGATAACAAGGACTTTTCATTGAAAAATAGTATACGCTATAAGAAATGAACCTTTTGTTATTTTTTTTTATTTTAAATTATACATTATGTTTGAAAATATTAAATGCATGAAGCAAAAATACTATTTTTTACTTTTTTACTATATCATTCGTTTCAAATTTGTAACTGTATCTTTCGATTCAGTTACAATAAATTTTAAAATCTATGAGAGCTGCATTAAGAGAAAACAAATAAAAATAAAGTTCCGAAAGTTGCATACCTAAGAATTTGATTTTAATGATTTTGTTTTAGAATTAAATTTATATTTAGAAATTGAAGAATCGAAACAAGAGTTTATATTAATTAGTTTTTTCGAATCACGATTCAGCAATATACTTCTGAAAAATAATAAAAGATTCAGTTCTAAATTCATAGCAATTGTTAACACATTCTCAAATGAATGTTTGGATTTCAAAAGGTATTGATGGAAAACGAGAATCACTAAAATTTTGGTGAGAGTTTTACGGTGATATTCAAAAATTGTAGATATTTTGAGATTTTTTCACATGTGTGTATTTTCTCATTTGTAAAATTACATTTATCTCGGAAGGTTTTTTAGAGAGTTCTTAAATTGATAATTTTTAAACTGCTCAATATACAAATGAGGAAAATTATCTTTTTGTCAACAATTGATCGCAGTGAATATTTAAGATTCGCAGATTGTTTTATAAAAGGATGTATATGCTATTTGAAAGGATATCAAAATAAGTATGTAAGAAAGTTTGTTAAACTTCTCTAATCTCTAACTTTTTTTTTAATATAAACCTCTAATTAATTTAAATGAAATTTATAAGGGAAGAGAAGAAGCAGTGTGCATCATGGTCGTGAAATATTGTTGTTTTAAAGAAGTATATCTAATCATTCATCCATTACTTTGATGATTTATCACATAAATCCAAAAAATTATTTGAATCAATACACATTTTATGCTGATATGAAATATTTTTTCAAGAACCCAATTTAAGCCTCTATTTTTTATCTAAATGTTCAACTCCATATTCAAAAGGGTTTTTTTTTATAAATTCACATAGCCACAGAAATAAAACTTTTTTAAATGAAAGGAATTTAAGAGGTAATTTTGATTTATGTTGGTGCCCTAAATTATTTTCAAATAGGTTAAACATTATTCAAGAAAATTCTGCACTTTTCTGACAAAACTTTTAAAAATTACAATAAAAATTCGTAATAAGGGTTCATACCACATTTCTTTCCTCAAGAACGCAAGTAAGGTTGACTTCTGTGAATTTTTTTTAAATTTAAGTTTGCTGTTTATTTACTGTTCCTAATTTTGTAAAATAATAGACTTTTAACGAATGTTTAAAGAAGTAGTCATTACTTACATAGGATTTAAGATATTTCTCAAAGTAGAAACCGAATCGTTTTTCAGACTTCAGCAAATTTTTCAATAAAATAAAATCTTTGATTTTTACAACTTTCTTTAGTCAATAATGTCAGAAATTCTTGTGTTTGAATTATTTAACACTGTAGATTTTTTCAAGATCATTCATCATCAGAAAACTCTATATAAACTCCATATCACCAAAACGAGAGGTGATAAACAAAATCTAGTTGAAGTACGAGTTCTACTAAATCAATCATTAAAACATAGACACCAAAATACTATCTCTTGCATTATTTTGGAAAGACGTTTTTATTAGAAAAATCATTTTCAAACGTTATTAACTAATCTTTTTCATCTTCATATTATATTTAAATTTATGAAGAGTTAATCACCGTGATTTTGTTTGTTAATTTTATTCATCGACCTTATCGATGAAAATTAAAAGAACATAACTAAGAACATTTCAACATTATGAAAATTCATGTCAAATAGAAAGTTAGAAATGTATGGATATTGAAAATGAGAAAGTAGAATTTTATAAGAAGCATTTTAATCACATGTCATCAATTCATTCCTCATGGATAAAAAAAATAGACAAATGAATAAATGAATAAATAAAAGGGATCAGTTTCGTGTTTGATCATTCAAGAACTCTCCCATTTCCCGAATTGTACTTTGTCAGTGATGATGAATTGTTGTTGTATTTTAAAAACAAAAAGTTATTAACTTGATAACTTGATAGAATTAATTATTTTTATTCTTAAATTAATCATCTACTAATTTCGAATAAATTCTCTGAAGTTCAAAATGGATATAATTTCCTCGTCGATAATTCACATTTCAAATTGTGATTGAATAGTATTTCAAATGGATGACATTACAGAGGAATTTTTCAACCGAAACTAAAATTGAAATTGAAGAAAAGAAATGTAAATTAATATGGTTGTTAATTTACTTTATTATCAATTAAATATTCTGACCTGATCTGATTTTTTGTAAGAATTCGAGTTTAATTTCTTATCAAATTTTGTGTTATATTTGACTGTGCACTGATTGTTATGCCCGAAGCTTCAAATTCTGGCTTTATTCCAATTTTTAATTCGCATTCCGTTTTTGATGTTTTGAAAATACTTGCTTGATTTTTTTTTTTTGTTCAGAATAAGTATCAACATTTCAAATGAATTATTAATGACTAACCGGAAATAAAATTGATTTGAAAATTTGATTCTGATTTATTTTGATTCGTATCAGTATCTTTTTTTCGAGTTTGTGTGATGATTATGGGTTTCAATATGGTTTTAGAATCAATTTGCTTATTCTTGTCCTTTTTTTGGTATTTTCTAATTTCTAACAAAATTTGAAATTCGAAATCCCTCACACATGGACGTGTCCATCGCACGAGTCTGGTGTGCAGCAAATATTAAAGTCTCATTTGAAACTGCACACAAACCCCCCTCCCCCCATTCCCCCACTCGCACTCTCCAAATGAACGTTTTTTTCGCAATATATTTACGTTATTGACTGATTTTGGAAAATTTGGAAAATCACCCCCCCCCCCCCCAAGAACCAGCTCTAGGACCGCCCCTGCCCTGAACTGATCGGGTTTAAATATAAAGTGCGATTTTTAGGAAATTTTCCAACTTTAAGCCAAGTTTAAGTCATATGAGGTTAACATATACATTTTGCCAATAACATACGAAGAAAGTTTTGCTGACTTTAGAATGAGATCAAAAGAAATGCAATATTGCATAAGATGAATGCGATGTGGCAAAACAAATTAGCTTTTTTTAAAGGGGGTGATCCCAAACTTATGGCCGGAAGCGTATATGGTCAGCAAATTCGAATTCAACGCTGTAATTACCTCAACAAAAGTTATTTGGTGAAATTCGGTCCAGGGAATTGCAAGTTTCAGCTGTTTTAGTTTTGCGGACCGACTTTTTTTTTTTAATTTTAAGTTTTTAAGTAATTAATGAATTCAACAAACCCCCCACGGAGTGGGAAAATTTGAGAATTCGAAAGTACACCTACTAAGAAAAGTTCTAAGTTTTTATATAAAATCCAGCGTTTGCGAGTACTTCGTAACGGTTTTTTGCCGCTTGCAGGGCTGGTAGCGGTTTAACAATGAAATAGTAGGGACTTTAGTGACCAAAATTTGAAAAAAAGTGACCAAATAGTGACTTTGAGGACCGAAAAAAGTGACCAAATAGTGACTATGTAGAACGAAAAAATAACTTTGAAGTACAAAAAATGTGACCAGTCGCTCCGGTGCGATGGACCCTTCCGGGGGGTTTTCAAATTTCAAATTTAGATAAAATGATTAACAATACCAAAAATAAACAATTGAAAAGGAAAGGGTTTTCTTACACCATTTGTCACTCATGTTCAACACAAAAACTAAAAAAATGACTGATAAACAAAATTTTCTCAGTCATTTTTTTAGTTTTTGTCAAGAAAGTAAGAAATAAATTAGTTTCAAAAGAATTTCTTAGCAAATTTAAAATTAAAAAATATCTGAATTCTAAAATAAATGTCAAATTTTGTACAAAACTTAGCATGAATAGATGTTAGGAAAATGATAATAATTGTTAATTTTTATTCATCTAAATTTGGAATTCTTTTCCTCATTTTTAACTGGAAGTTTAGTGAGAAATTCCGCTGTAATTTTTTAATTTGAACAAAAAATATTTAATCACGATTTAAAATGCAAATTACCGATTACTGAATAAGAAATGAATTTTGAACAGAATTTTTTCAATGTTTGATGTTTTAATTTAATTTTATAAAAAGTAGAATATCTTTATAATAATTTTAAAAGTGTCAGTTATAGATAAAATTTATTTTGAAAGTTGCTACTTAGAACAATTTTTCAAACTTTTTGGATTAATTTAAAAATCATGATCGATCCAAAAATATGATTTCATATAAAAAAACATTAATAAAAAGTTTTTAAAGTTTCAATCGCAGGTTTTTAAGCTTTGAATTACAAGCTCTGAGTATTTTGTCTCTTTTGATTAAAATATTGGGTCCTGAAAGAACAGAAGGTTGAAATTATGTTTTTTTTATTTATAATTTGGAGTTAAAGGCTTATGGTTGAAGAACACGAAAATTTAGAATTTAAAAACAAGGAAACAATTGTTAAAAATATGTCTTAAAAATTTAAAAAGTTTGATTAAAAAAATCCGGCAAGTTGATTATAAAATTGAAAAAACAGTATGGCAGTAAAAAAGATTAGTTTTTAAAAACATTTCAGGAAGAGTTTTTTCAATGAACATGTTTCATCATAACCATTTTGGTGCTTATTTTTTCAATTATTGATTTGGTGAATAGTGTCCTCAACTAGAAATTTTGTCAAATTCGGCCATTTAGTTTTGGTAATAAAGAGTTTATTACTAGTAAAATTGATAGATAACTGATTATGGAAAAATGTCATTACAAGTATTTTTGACATCACATCAGAAAGTGTAAAAAAAACTTGATTCTATTTAAAGCTCATTAATTCATATAAAACTTTTATTTCTAAATAATATGTTTTTGATTTGAGTTTTTGTAAAAAGAAAGTGCAGAAACTTCTCTAAAGATTTTAAATTATTTTCATTTCAATAAAAAACCCACCGTACGAGGAAAGGTCTCTGATATGTCTAAACTCACTCGAAAAGCGGCGCATCGAACTGCAGCAAGGTTTTAATTTCGACACATTGACCAACCGTATTGACTGTGCTTACATTCTACAACGTGTTAACATTTATGTACCAACGAGAACACTTCGACAACGTCAGTTTCTTTCAATTCCTCATAACCGTACTGCCTATGGCCAAAACCACCCTATTGACAACTGTTGTGAACTTTTTAATTTAGTGTATAATTTGTTTAATTTTAATATGTGCAAACGTCGTTTTAAAATAGGCTTAAGAAGAATTTCCTAGTTTTTAAGTCATCAGTCTGTACGGTAATTAAACCAAAGACGAAATAAATAATAATAAATATAAAAGCTGATAGAAATATTGCATACATATTTAGATTCGGGGAACCCAAATTAGTTGAAATTATCGTTTAAATTCATTGCACCTAAAAAAAATGTAATTTTTGTGGCCTTGTGTAAATTTGTACAACCCTTTTTTTAAGTATTTAGAAGAACAAAAAACACGAAATAAAATTGAGTCTGAAATTGTTTTTTAAAGAATATTTCATATCATCATAACATTTGTTATGACATAAAAGATTTTTTTTTCATAAAAGAAAATGGTTCGTTTCAATCTCAATCTTAATTACACTTCTTAATAAAAACCCATTCTAACTAAAGACGAGATAGGGTTTTTGTATATCAAGTTTTGAGTTCCAATACAAAAGGTTGATTGAACTAAAAACTAGAATCTACAATCAAAGTTAGTTTCAATTCACGAAGTCAAACAATGTCGTAGATCGAAATGTCTCAAGCCAAGGGTGATTAATGCCGAAATTCCGCCGGAGGCGAAAAAAATTTCTAACTGACTGATCAAGTGATTTACCGTTACTACCGTCAATTTTAACACGCGCAATTCAAATTACTCTTTCATTGGTTTATTATCGGTGAAAAAAGTGACTTTTGGTGATAAAAGTGACCATTTTTCAGAAAATAGTGACTTTAGTGACCAAATGATGAAAAAAGTGACTTTTTAGTGACTGACCCAAAAAAAGTGACCAAGTCACTAAAAAGTGACCAAGTCACTAAAAAGTGACTTGCTACCAGCCCTGCGCTTGGGGGGGGGGGGGGGGGGGGGGGTGATCACCCCGATCACCCCCCCCCCCCCATAGGACCGCGCCTGGCTGCCAGACATTATGAGTAATTAAAAATAAAATTGTTTTCCAGACTTTTTTCTTTCTGACCCAGTTTATGATAATCTAGTAATACATACAATATTATTATAAAAATAATTACTGTGTATTTGATGAAATAGCATAAATTGTTTAATACATTGTATTATTTCTTGATAAAATAAATTCCAAACTTTTATTTATGACAAGTGAAATGAATTTGAATACTGTTTCTTTCAGAGGTCTAATAATTTCACATAGATTCCAAAAACTGAAATCCCATAATTTAAAAAAAAATCCAATAACTTTTGATGCTCAGTCATGAAAAACGAATGACGAATTTAATTTTTTATCGATTGAATTGAAAATCAGGACTAAAAATGAAAGTTCCTTTGGCTTGTTTTACACAGATTCTATTCGAAAGTTTGTTTTGTCAATTATTAGGACAATAAATTTTTAAGATTTTTAAGCATTGCCATCCAAAATTTTTGCTTTTTAGTACAATAAAAACCACTGCACTGACATAAAGGGTCCAGAAAAAAACCTTCGTAAATCATGGCGTCAACTGCCCTAGCAAGGTTCCGTACGGTTACCACCTTACCCTGAGAGGAATGAGCTTCTATCAGTGACGTTTTTTGGTTAAAAAAAGAGACCATTGGCAACGGATTTTCGTCTTTGATTGATATTTGTTCAGCAGTTAGTTTGAAAATATAGTTATATTTGGATTCCAGATAACGAATACTAAAATACAATAAATACTTTAATACTGAGATGAACTAAAAAAAATCAATTGATTCTAATTACATATCAGCGGTCGACATCGAATGTAATCGGTGGAAGTTAAAACCGCCTCATACGAACTCGTTCCTCGTTGCATTCGTCAATCCCTGTAAGAAATGATCATTTCAATTATCCCTGAGCTTAATCGATTAACCTCTCAAAACTTACTATGATAACCGGATCCACTTGGACCGTCCCCGTTCAGTACGGAAGTGACGGAGATCTTGCGGGGGCTCTCGGCGTATCGCCAGGTACCACTCGGGTCACTACAGTACCGATCCGCTCCGCTGAGCTTCCGGCCATTCAACAGCTCCAGATGATCCTGGTGGGACCAATCGCGCCCCCGGGTAATGCGACTGATGTTGGCCAACAGGAACTCCTTGTCTTTGGCCTCCAAGCAGAGCAGTTCCTTGAGCAGTTTGACTTTGGCAATTTGGGCCTTAGATTTGGCTCTTAGGTAGTACGCTGCAATTGCCATTGTGAGGAGAACCCCGCCGATTATGGCCGGTTTGGTGATGTAGATGAAGATCTTCCAGAAAATGTGCTCCTCTTTGAGTTTGAGAATGCCCTGCATAAAGAGCTGGTACATGTAGGAATCTTCCCGGAAGGGTCCACAATCTTTGCTGACCGGAATCTGGGTCATGATGTAGCCGTGGGTAACCATCACCCCGAATAGAGATACGAAGATCAGTACCAGTAGCAGAGTGTGGGTTTGGCTGGATCGCCACAATTTGCTAGGTGGTTTACAGAAGTAGATTAGCGAGAACTTTTTGATGTAGAACATGAGAAACAGCTTGCCCGCTACGATGACGCAGAGGAGTGGCGAGAAGAGCAGTCCGAACCAGAGCAAGGTTTGGTTGTAAACCAGGCCTAGACTGTTGTTGGTGAGACAGAACTCCGGAAGTGAGATCGATCGGCTGTAGAACCGGTTCAGGGAATATCGGGTAGCTTGAAGGAAGGCCAGGAAGAGGACCGATACTATGAAATCGATGACAACCAGGCGGTAGATTTCCTGGCCCACCGAGGTTTCCCAGCAGGACTCATAGGTTTTGTTGAGCCAGTAGAACACGAGCACCCCGATGATGCAGAGTTGTAAGAGGAAGTTGCGCAATAAATTGATGTTCAGAGCTGTTGAGGCACGCTGGTATTTTTCGAGTCTGAAAGGAAACAAAAAATTGTTACTAACGGAAGTGAGAAGCTATCCCGATGAACTTACCTTGATATAAATCGAAAAACATAAGAGAACGTGAACATTGTGACATTCGTGGTGATAGAAACGTAAAGCGCTGCCCAAGTACTGAAATGTTCCGTCTCTCCGAACCACTTCAACATCGTCCAAATTCCGAAACAGATGCTGGTGATCATCGTTAGAACAGCCGAATGCGCCACCATGTGCAGGGCCAAACCTCGAATCTTGTGCCACCTTCCCAGAGATCCCTCCGCCTTGTTGGTCGTGGAAAGGTACTCGTTAAGATCGTGAAATATGGCGGCATGCTTCAGTTGAGCTGCCTTTTCATTCGCAATCCCAAAATCCCAGGAACAGAAAATCTTGTGGGTCAAAATGTTATGAACTGCTCCACTAGCTTCAATAAAACTGATCCTATATGAGCGGGCCATACTTAGCGACACCACTACGAAGATTGTTAAAGACATCACCACAATCGTTAGGAAGTACGCATGAGGAAGACTGTATTCGGACGTTCCCGGGATTAAAGTGAACGATGCGTCGCTGTAGAAACCATAAAACATGATTGAATCGGTGAAGTAACCCTGAAAATGAAGATAGCCTATTAGGAAATGATTGTCTTGAACTTGGAAGTCACTTTAACGAACCACTATCCACAAGAAATGTATGCTTGCGTAAGAATTGAAAAAATAGTTCTGATTTAGGATATTCGTCATCAACATCAATCAAACCTACCTCCGCGGTGAATAAATCCGTGAACATAAAATCCGATCTTCCAGCAGTAAACAGCTCAACCGGGTCAGTCCTATTCTGAACTTCTTCAACTCCAGAGTACAAAATCTGCGGGAACGTTACAAACCAAAATACAAATATGACCAGCACCAAATCCAGCACCAGCAGCCATCGAAGAAATTTAAAATAAGCACTGATTCGACTGCCAAAATGACCCTCGATCTCCTTCATGCTGCCGTAGAAAAGTTCAAAATTGGTAAACGAGTGGCGCATCAGCTTGGAAAGCCGGCTGGCCAACAGTTTGGTGCGGTACTTGCATTTCCTCAAAAATCCGACCGAACGGGATCGGCTCACGGATCGACGATTTACGGTCCGAGTCAGATTGGCCCGAATTTGGCGCTTGATCGATAGGGTTTGGGCCATCGATTTGATGGCATCGATTCGGAGCTGCTCCGAGTGGGGGTTGTCCCCCATCAGCTGTTCCCGCTGTTCCAGCTCCAGGGTGATCTGCTCGATGTCCGAAGCCGTCGTGGTGATGAGATCGCCATCGATGGAAAGAGCTTAAACATAAAAAAAGGAATTTGAGATAAATTTTGATCATAAGGCGTTTTAGAGTGGTCTACTCTATTAGCGACATCCATAGGAGCTCCCATGGGTCAGAGTCGCATAATAATAGTTTATTTAAATGTATATGCCAATCAGTGAAAAAATAGAGAGGTTGAAATACACGAGGTAATGATTATCGTAGATTTTTTTTTAACCTGTCTTATACAAATTATTACTTGAAGTTAGTTTGTTTGTCCGACAAGTGTTAAATTTCAGTGTCAATACCAATTCTTCAACTTTTTTACTCGAAACTGCGTCAGGTAGAAGTTGACCTCTCTATACTTCCGATTTACTCTGTCTTAATGTCGCGGGATTAGCCTATGCGTCCAACTGGCGTTGTTTGATGCGTCCCATTGCTCTTGCCAATTGAGCTTTGAAGCTGCCCGTTGAGCTTTACGTACTCCTCTATCAGCTCTTGCTTCGTAACACTCCTTATCCTCCACCAGAGTTTTGTCGATGGGTATCATGCCCGCGATAACAAAAGCTGCATCTGCTGATATGGTCCTGTATGCACAGGAAACTCGCATGGCTATCACCCTATGCGTGCTCCGTAATTTGGATCTGTTGCGCTCTACCTCTATGGTGGAGCTCCAGGCCGCTCCTCTGTACCGTAGTTTCGACAGTGCTACGCTTGCAAGAAGACGTCTCTTTCTACTCTTTGGACCATGGCAGTTCGACATAATCCAGGCAAATGAATCGATTACTTTCGATACACTCTCACTGTTTCGAAGATGTCGTGTCTACACCAGCAATCTTCATGGGCGGCACAACTTTTTCGAGTAGAACTTCGGTTTTTTGGTGAGTTATCTGAAGCTTATTTCCCTCCTTCCAGATGCCAACCCTTTCTAAGGACACCGTTGCAAGATCTTCTACATCCTCGATTGTTTCGCCGGTGATCATGACACAACACTGCATTTGGGATTCCGTCCGGACCAGGGGCCTTATTCACCGCAAGTTTTTTAGCGATAGCCACTAGTTCCTCGTTCGTTACTGGCTCGATGTCATGGGCTCACGCGTCGTAGTGGTCACTGCGTCGGGCTATGCTGCGGGAAAAGATGTGTAACGATCTCTTTCAATTCTTCTGGACACTTTCCGGTCGACGACCTTGGGCCACCGAATCTTGCCAGTGCAACTCTATAGACTTGGCCCCATGGTTTATTATCTTCGTTCTTGCATAACGCTCCGCCTTGTTGTCATCCGCCTGTTGCCTTTCGGTTGATTTCTGCAATCTCTAACGAAGTGTCCTTCTTCACCGTATCTTCGGCAATATCGTGACCGGTCAGGTCCGTTGCAGCTTTGTGATTGGTGATCTAAGTCTCAGCAATTGAAGCAGCGTTGCATTTGTTTCGGTATCCTGGGCGCGGTCTTAAAGTCCCCTTATACTCCCTACCGTCAGTAGCATGTTGGCCGTTTTTGGGAGACGAATCGTTGCAATCTGCATTCCACCGTACGCCTTTCTCACTTTTATAGCTACGGATTCGTTGCTCATGCTAGGTATGATGGAAAGTTCTTTCTCGAGCTCCTCTGCAATTGTAAACTCATCCAAGTCGTTGCGCTCAATAGATGCGACAATCTTCTTGATGTCGGCGGTCTTTACCGCCGGGTTTTTTAGGCTCGAAAAGCAGTTCGCCTTTTTGGTTCGTCTAGTTTTGGTGACACTTTCACCAAGAATAGATAACTTTGGCTCTGCTCGTAGCTTCCGCAACGTTGTGCCTTTTTTCGCTTCCCCGATGAGGTCATAAACCATAGACAATCCGATGACAAGTCAACACGTACAATTCATTAAGCTGTAAACTTTCTTCCATGATACAGTTTAACTCTTAAAACTAGCTCAGCGAATGATTGACTCAAACAGATTACAACGAACAGAGCATAAAGATTTGCTCAAGAGAACAAAAACAAAGCCGTTCTTGCGCTCGAGAGTAAGTACATGATGGCAGTTCTAAAAATAGCTCATGCTCCGCTTATCTCGCTAGTCTAGGGCAGCAGGTTGAAGTAGCCTTGAAAGTTTACTTTTTCCCTTTGCAATCGAGAACCAGATCAATCGTTGCTAATATCCTATGAGAAGTTGGGTACTCACTTTTTTGCAACCGCGAGGGCATCAATCGGACCGTCTTGTTGTACATGTTTCGTTTGTTATTTTTGATGCTCTTCCCAAAATTGGCCGACCATCTTCGAAAACTCTGCAAACACAATGGTAAAGAAATTTCATCAAAACAAACCCTGTTGTGGTCGTCGTCACGCTGCATATGGCAACAATAATAATAACTAAAATAATTCTAACGAGAAAGCCGAGCAAGCTTCAGTCTGTAGTGATATGTAAATTTAAAAATACACTTACATCGACAGCCACTCGACTTGCTCTGCTACAATCTGTGCCGGCGCTTGTTTCGAACTGGCTGCCATCGTCATCGTCTTCGTCGTTAATGCCTTCGCCATCGTCATCGTTGCCAACGCCCAGCCCGCTCAGGTTCCTTTCGAAATCTTGCACCTGGTCCAGTTCTTCGTCCAGCTCTTCCTTCCGACCGAGACCACTCTTTCGAAGTTCCCCACTGAAACTGTACTGACCACGATAGGCATCATCCCGACGCAGCAGAAAGTTGCTATCGCTCGTGTTCTGGAAATCGCTGGACGACGACGAAGGTGAACATTTAGGAGTGGCACCAAATCCCGGATGCTGTTGCTGATCGTTGACTTCCTTGTATCGTCGTGACTCACCACCATTGCCTGCAGCACCACCCTCGTCGTCTATCACCTCAATATTAAACACATCACTAACCGTTCGGCGATGCTGCTGCAATTTAGTTGCAGCCATCATTACACCAAATCCGGATGTGGTTAAACGACACTATTTTGGAACATTTCGAAAATATCTCCGGAAACGATTTCACCTTTTCTCTCTTTGACGACGCAACAAAGCTGGAAAATTTTCCAATCCGTTTTGACGTTCCAGGTTTATAAACCATTCCATATATGGAATGTATAGTGGTGCCAGTGTTGAGATGGTGATGCTTCTGTTTGAAAGAATTTTGAACTGACTGCCCTGATTTGTCAATTTACGACTAAAATAAAGGTTTATGTAACAACGGTTATATTTTTATTTATTTATTTTTTAATATCAAGTCAAAAAAATTCTCAAAGTTGCTTTAAAACACGAAAAACATGTAACATGAACAAGGATTCAAATTAATGCGAAACTACAAAGCTGTCAGCACTTCCGCATTCGATCAAAACAAAACGAAACAAAAACATTCAACAAGTGGAGAGCACAGACAACGATGGTACAGACTTTCGTTCAATGGGACAGTGGGCCACAAGCGTTCATTGCAACGGCTATTTTATTTAGTTTTGAAATTACAAAATAGAATTTATTTATAAGAAATTATTCATCAATTAACTCAGTTTTAAAACAAACTCTTCAGCACCGGAAATACTAATTTTATTAGGCAAAAAAATTCAACGGGGAACTTTAAATTCGATGATCCGAACAAAAATCACAGGTCACAGGTATATGAACAACACAGACAACAATTTACATTTTCGATTAACAGCATGCAGAATCACGTTGATCGATTCGCTTAAACGAGGGGTATGTGGCTACGATGTAAAATAAGAAAGTAAAGATGAAATCCAAAACAGTTGTGCGATTTTATATTGTTTGGATGAAATCTAGCGTAACATTTAAAAAGGGCGAAACTGCCAAATGTAAACAAATCGAGTTAACGGTCATTCCGGATGTACGCGGTTGCACTTTACCTTATTAACGCGGTTTCATCTTAAAATCACTTAAAACTTTCAAAAAATTAATAAAATTCAATTGGGCGAAACTTCCTGTTGATGCATTTTTGTTGGAACGTGAAGTTACGCCTATTAAAAATGGGGTGAATTTTTCTATTCGTGTAGGGCCAATAGGCGTAACTGAGTTGACCGTTGTGGGATACCGCCAGACGATATTATTTCTGTTCTACATTCGAGTCAATAAATCTATTACCAAAGTATCGAACAGTCATCAAAGCACCCCTCGTCAGTAAACAATGAGTTACCACCAGATGTCACCGTTGGGATTTCGCCCCACGCGCATAAGCTGCCTCGCCCTACCTCAGCGAGTCGAGTTCAAACATGTAACCCGAACGCACGCGGTGCATGCTCCGCTCCATCGGTATCGCCGCAGTTTTCCGCCAACGTGCCTGAATTATCCTCAGGTGAGAATGCAGTTTTCCTGATCTCTTGGCCTCGACCGGAACCAGGTTGCACAATTGGCGATCCTGCCAGGAGCTGTTACATTGGCCAGTAACAGCTTAATTTACAGAACCAGTTATGATCAGAAAAGGTGAGTCTTGTTCTGATTTTCAGCAGCCATTTTTTTTTTTGCAACTGCATGGCAAGCGTATACAGTGTAGGCAGTAGAGTAAAAGTTATGCAAATTAAAGCTTTGTTTGATTGTGAATTTTTTATTATGCGTATGTCCTATTCGATACTTTTTTTGGGCTCGTTCTCGAATCTTATAAATGATCTAGCAGTACCGGCTCGATAAACTAATGTGCGCGACACAATCTGGCAACGGGAATCTTATTTGGTAGCTTGTTAAATGCACACCTGCTCTGTTTTATTTCCTTTCTTAAAATATGATACAAACGTTTCTTGATAAATGATAACAGCACCCTCTGTGACAGGAAGTTCTCGAACGTGATTGGAATGATAACTGCATTAATCTGCAAGGTTGATGGTGATGATGATTATATTCAAATTTAGGCTTTGCAGTGCTTAAAGCACAGGAATCTATTGGTTTTCTTCGATCAGTAAGAGTGAAACACTGCTATAGACATCAAATTGTTGTTTTTGCTTCATCATTCCCTTAACTGATGACTATCATAGTTGAACTTCTTTTATTAAAAGGCTTCTAACAAAAAGTTTCGCAACGTAAAACAGGCTTCTGTAGTTTCAATTGAAAATCAGTTTATTGGTGGTACTAGCTGTCTGGCGTGACGAAGACCTCCGCCTGTTACAAAATGTAATTTCGAATGATGGAGCGTTGAATCCTGTTGTATAGCCTGTTTAAATAAGGATATTGAATTGGCGCGATGCAGACTTCCGCCTGAAAAAATAGAGAATCTACCTATTTGATTAAGGCTGCCTGGCGCGACGAAGACCTCCGCCTGTTAGAGTATCAAAGTTTAATGTCGGCGCGATGCAGACTTCCGCCTTGAAAAAAAAGAGAATAAGTTGGGCGCGACGAAGACCTCCGCCTGGTAGAATATGAAAGTTCAAGAATTGGCGTGATGCAGACTTCCGCCTGAAAAATCGGTCTGGCGCGACGAAGACCTCCGCCTGGTAGATTATGAAAGTTGAAAAATTGGCGCGATGCAGACTTCCGCCTAAAAAAGAAAGAATCAGTCTGGCGCGACGAAGACCTCCGCCTGGTAGATTATGAAAGTTGAAAAATTGGCGCGATGCAGACTTCCGCCTAAAAAAAGAAAGAATCAGTCTGGCGCGACGAAGACCTCCGCCTGGTATAATGTTTAAGTTGAAATTGAGAATCAGCCGTTAGAAAAACGTTTAAATGATGGTGCGGTGAAGGCTGAAACAACTCGGCCTAGTTGACATGGGAGGCCTGACACGACTTAGGCCTGTTTGCATAAGAAAGTGTAAAGTTGGCACGACGAAGGCCTCCGCTTTTCAGATTTAAAAAATTTCATAATTAACGCGATGTGAAGGTTAGCCTTAAAAACAGCCTAATTGATTGGCAGTGTTTGAGGCGTCAGTAGCACGAAGGGTTTTTGTACGATTAA
The DNA here is from genome assembly GCF_029784155.1 of Uranotaenia lowii. NCBI lineage: Eukaryota > Metazoa > Arthropoda > Insecta > Diptera > Culicidae > Uranotaenia > Uranotaenia lowii. The sequence goes on along the minus strand of NC_073691.1, from coordinate 48,864,331 downwards.
GCTAACAAGTTTAAAACAGGGATTCAGCAATAAAAAGGCTTTCGCGAGCTTTGACGCGATGCCTTCTTTCAACAGTGTACAAATGATCTGCGCGATGGGGCCGAATTATTTTTCTGCTGACAGATTTGAGATTTTTGGGATATGACATGTTGCACACTGCATTAAGCAATAAAATGAAGTATTCTGCTGTATCAATTTGCAATCCGGCTACGTTCGGGGTAAGCAAAGCAGTTACCAGAGTAGATCCCTAGCTTCCAATTAAATGGTTTAATAGTAGTCCGAAGCAGGCGTTATGATGTTTCGATTTGCTGATTCACGTTTAGAATATGCCGAGACACAGAGCTTCATACATTCAGATGACCCCACGAAGAGTCCCTTAATATTCGGTGGAACTGAAAATGGCGCAACTTAGTACCAGATAACGAGTCGACACAAGTCGTCTTCTGTTGGTGTCGAGGCGATTTTGAGAATCCTAGTGTAAGATACGTGAGACCACAGAAGGCTAAGGCTCTGTTTGCGTTTGCATGACAGTTTCTGCGAACCTCTTGGAACGGCTTCGCTAATTAAATGATTTGCCTTGATTGGCGTTCATCCGACTAGCCGCTGATGAGTTTGTCATTTGCTAAGATAAACGTGTTGTTCAGACTGTCCGATGAGTTGCTGGCTTCTGTTTCTGCTGCCTCAGTTGTTGCGAGCTACTGCTGGAATCGTAACTTAATTAACTGCGTTGTGCATTGAGATGCGAAACAAAATGTCACTCTGCCAGTTCAGCTGTTGCGTCACATGTTCTTGTTATTCTAGGATGGTGTTCCGTGTGATTCTGAGACATCATATTGATAGAACGATCGAAGGTAGCATTTGATTCGGCGGGCGACGAGTTGCTCAGAAAGACCACCGCCTTGGTAGCGTTTTTTGTCGGTGTGGCTGCAGCCTGATTACGAAAGTAGTGATATTGATAATTTTGTACTCCACTAAATTTCGTTGTTGTTTTGATTGTTGTAGCAGTCAGAGAAGTAAGATTGGCGCCGATCAACCCTGTAACTGCCCTGTAACCCTGTTTTTAATTGCTCTGTGTGGTTTGGTTGGGCGCTGAGTCGTATCCACGACGGAAAAGTATGCAAAACGTTATCCTGTTTGATCTACGTTCGTGTTGTTGGAACCATTTTTGGGACCGAGAAGTGAATCGAGCTTTGTAAATTCTCGAGACCGTTGGCGTCAAAATTTGCCGATATTTCGAGGTCTTCAGCTCCATTTAATGATGTAGGCCGTACAGCATGATGAATGACTGAGGCACCAATTGCAATGTTTCGTAGACCATGCTTTGAAATCGAATTTTTCTGTGGAATTATCGAAGTCTAAAAAGAAAAAGAAAAAAAGGATTAGGCTGGGATTTCTGATAATACGATGGACTTGGTAAGGTCATTTCCGTTCAGTTTCAGAAACGAAGATTCTGGATGCAGTCACAGGAGTCATCGGATGAGCGAATAATGACTGGCGTTTTTTTTTCCGGACGATTTCTTCCGTGCTTGTGCGCCGAAAGCGTTGGAAGTGCATCAGGACGGCACTGACGAGAGCAGTAACAAAGATGAAGCTTTTTTGACCATTTGGCGGATGCAGCGTATTTTCTCAGTTTTATCCATAGCAGGTGAAGATTCGAAGGGTTACTTTTCCGACTGCCGCTTGCACCCCTTTTCGAACACATTTTATAGACTTGTTCGGCACCGTGTTTCGAGGATCAGTCGGATTAGCTACCCGTCTCCCCACCTTTTCTGTTACACAGGGTTGGTTCGAGAGTACTGCAATTGGTCCCGAGTCCAATGGTTTTTCTTCTGGAGCGAGAGGGTGAAGTTGATTCCGGCTCACGTCTTTGGCCAGCCACTACAGAGGTTCATATAATGGTGTCTTCGAAGCCACACGCTGTTGCTGCACACACGTCGCGATGTTTTTTTTCTCCTCCTTATAGGTGATTGATGGTCCGTGATTCGGTTGCAGATGCCCGGATTGAGGCGAAGTATTAAATTTTGATTTCATTTGTTTACTTTCTTTCGGTTTGACAAGATACACGCTTAGAAGTAAATAACGATAACTCATAAGTTTTTACACATGACATAGTTGGTGTTAACCGGCCTGAATAAAAATAAACCAGCCAATACAAACATTTTAAAAGGGCATAAAATCCTTGATGTAAAAAAATTGTGAAATATATGAGTTGGGACATAGGTCCAGCAAAGGAATTTCCTCGATTAGACAACAAAGCCAGTACATATGCCCCGATCCTACCTTTTCCCTATCATCATTCGTTCTCGCGCTTAAGTGCTGGTATGGTTTAATCTACTTTCGGCGGATGGAAAGTGTATCTACATATTTCCGAGACATTCAGTCGGATAAAATCTCTAAAATGGTTTTGAAACAATGAGTTTAGGCCTTGAATTGAAATACAACTTGTTCAATATATTTTGTCAGGATCCACAAAGCGTTTTCCGATGGGGATTTTATATAGTGTTATCCAAAAAAAGGGTCCAGGAATAACATTGACTACAAAATATCAGTGTATTAAAAATAATAAGAAAAAGAAGCTAATTGAAACCGGATGAATCAGAATTTGAGTAATATTCACCATACATACAACAAAAATAGGTACGAAAATAAGAAAAGAAAACCTCAATCAGAATAGAGCAAAGAATCTTTTTTTTCATTTTTTTTTTGGAGTAAGTAGGAGATGTGGGATACCGCCAGACGATATTATTTCTGTTCTACATTCGAGTCAATAAATCTATTACCAAAGTATCGAACAGTCATCAAAGCACCCCTCGTCAGTAAACAATGAGTTACCACCAGATGTCACCGTTGGGATTTCGCCCCACGCGCATAAGCTGCCTCGCCCTACCTCAGCGAGTCGAGTTCAAACATGTAACCCGAACGCACGCGGTGCATGCTCCGCTCCATCGGTATCGCCGCAGTTTTCCGCCAACGTGCCTGAATTATCCTCAGGTGAGAATGCAGTTTTCCTGATCTCTTGGCCTCGACCGGAACCAGGTTGCACAACCGTGTGTGACAAAACGGCCTAATTAGTTTTTGCGTGTTGGACCAATGGGCGAAACTTCAAAACCAAAACAAAAACGGCCGATCAATTGGGCGAAACTTGCAGGCGTAACTGAAATCGAAAACAAAAAAAGACGAAACTCGGAAATCTCTGAAAATTAGTGAAAAAAGTTAAAGATTTTGATAACCAACGAACAATAAGTGAATATAATCCCCTTTTATTGAATTTGTTGAACAAAAAGTGGTCGATTTTTTAAATAGGATTTGATTAGATGTTCCGAAATTTCAAACGCGTTTTTCTCGTTTCGAGCTAACTGCTAGTTTCGCCCTTATGAAATGTTACGCTAGAAATCGAAATTTTTCTTTCATGTTTTTGAAAAAATACATTAGCATATGAGCTTCTTGTTGTTTACAAAGGCCAGAAAAATTACACTGAAATTCTCGAAATATATTCAAAAAAACAAAAATCAACAATTCCTCCCTACACTTAGAGGTGGGCTAAAAACTTAAGCCTAAGCTAACGGGGAATAAGTAAAATTTAATATATATTGCTTTTTATGAAGGGGAATCATTTATTCGAGGAAATCATCAGAAAGCAAATGAATTGAAAAATCATCAATCATGTGAGGTTGACTAAAACCATGCAGGATCTCTTAGCTATTGGTACATAAAACCTGCCTAAATGCAGACGTTTATTTAAACGTCATTTGCTTACACTAAATAAGGAGACGGTGGCATCTCTTAACATGGTCGACAGTACCGAGACACGGTTCAGAACTTATTGAAACTCTCGGCCAAAAAGCTATATTTGATCTTGATGATCAATTAGTGCTGAGCCAACAAATAACTTTTCTATGATAAAACTGAAGCAACGGGCAGCGGAATGATGACTATTTTGATTTTATTTATGGAAGGAAATTGAATTAGGGTTATTTAGTTTATCCGAAAGGTTAAGAAATTGCCGTTGAAAAATCATTTAAGCATACCTTCTTCGATTTGATGTACTATTTAGTACAGTACTTTTTAAAAAGGAAGGAATCGATTAATTAAAAAAAACTAGAAGTTTGTGGGACACACATTTTCGAGGTGCTTAATTTATTCATTTTTTTCGGTATCCAGTTGGCATCTGATGACTCTGAATTTTTGGAAAGATTAATCGTTTTTTTGCAAACGTTATAAAATTAAATGTTGATCATTCCATCAAAACATTTCGAAACTCTGAAATAAATTAGTTTCTTGCTAAACTAATATTTCTGAAAATTGGATGGAAAATCTGTCAACGTTTCTTTTCTAGTTTCTTTTTATGAAAAATAAAGAGGGTGGCTTGAAGTGTCGCCCACGGAGCTAAAGTTCACGTCGTCTGCTACTCCTGGTTGTCCAGTAACGAATGTTTTTCCATGGCATGCTACATTAGTTTGTAAGGCAATATTGTACACACAAACTCAATCATGCATAGTAAGAATGGGCAATATAGTATAAAGTGCCATATGAACTTTAACTACGATACTACATTTACTTTCCCCTTTTTTTAAATTATATTTTCATTCAACTTATTTAGTATTCATTCAACATGGCCTCGCATACAAATTCTGATGGACTGATTTCTTGTCCATGGATTTCTTAACCGTATCTCGATCAAAGGTTACAATACTGTCACTACTCACAAGTTGGCTTGGACCTTGGACTAAACCACCTCTATCTCAGTTGTTCTCTAGAATACCACTAGTTCACCTTGACCTTATTAGGGTAAACATAGTATACGCTTGTTCTCCAACAAAGCCTCATCTTTTTTTCTAAGACTAATAGCATTACCTCCTTCTATGTATACTATCAGTTGTAGTCTCTCCGTCTTTACTTCTTTTCTTTTTTTTTCATTTCTATCATTTAGCTTGTAATGTCTGTGTAAGTTCTTTCAGTTATCGAGAACCAGTATGTTTAAGTTACCTGAATCATGGAGAGTCTCTTCCAAACTGAACAATTTTGTCGGTTAATTTCTTTATCCTACTGCTTCTTTTAAGAATCCAATTAATCAAACCCTGACCCTTTTTTTTTTCATTAAAGACGGAGAGACTACAACTGATAGTATACATAGAAGGAGGTAATGCTATTAGTCTTAGAAAAAAAGATGAGGCTTTGTTGGAGAACAAGCGTATACTATGTTTACCCTAATAAGGTCAAGGTGAACTAGTGGTATTCTAGAGAACAACTGAGATAGAGGTGGTTTAGTCCAAGGTCCAAGCCAACTTGTGAGTAGTGACAGTATTGTAACCTTTGATCGAGATACGGTTAAGAAATCCATGGACAAGAAATCAGTCCATCAGAATTTGTATGCGAGGCCATGTTGAATGAATACTAAATAAGTTGAATGAAAATATAATTTAAAAAAAGGGGAAAGTAAATGTAGTATCGTAGTTAAAGTTCATATGGCACTTTATACTATATTGCCCATTCTTACTATGCATGATTGAGTTTGTGTGTACAATATTGCCTTACAAACTAATGTAGCATGCCATGGAAAAACATTCGTTACTGGACAACCAGGAGTAGCAGACGACGTGAACTTTAGCTCCGTGGGCGACACTTCATTTAATTATCTTCTCTCAGAGTTTAAGCTGATAATCTCTACCATTTTGAAAAATACTTTTAAGTAATTTACTACTCATCATTTTGTCGCTCACATCATTTTCCATTTCAGCATCAAAGCTACAGCATTTAAGCTATTTTTTTCATCCGCATTTAAGCGACTCCACTGTTGCTTCTGTTATCCGCATTTAAGCGATTCCACTGTTCCTGCTCGCTCGCAGAATAGAACAAAACATTCTTATCGTCCACATTTAAGTGACTGTTCTACACGCTGGAAATTATTTAACCAATTATCGTTAAAAAGTAACCATTTTCACACCTTTCCGCGTTAAGTTATTTTTTGGTTTCTTCCATAGAAGTCATTTTTTGACTTCTCTTGAGAAGTGGAAATATGGTTACTTTTTAACCGCAAGAAATTATTGCGGAGAAGTTGAAAAACGGTTAATTTTGAACCATATCGCAGAATGGAAGGAAAACAGGTAATTTTTTTTCTTAAAAATACTAGAATTGGGATTTCGGATCGAAAGATAAATCATCATCCAGCGTTCTAATACGAATTTATTGGCAATTTCTTAGCACACCTGACCAGGAACACGAAATTTAACTCACCCTTACCGCCGCTCTCAGTTTGGCCGACCGACTCCGGGGATTTCGTTCGACCTCCTCGTCACCCGGAAGCACCACATGTTTGGTCAGTTGCTGCCATCCGGAGCACGGTTTCGTTAGACTGTCCATCGCCTGCCGTTCGTGATAAACGGTGTGGCTGGAGTAGCGCAGCGGCAACCGATTGGCCATATCGTTCAACACGTTACCCATGACGTGCCGCTTTACGACAGTGTCCTCGAGCCAGTGGAACGTTATGGCCACCAGTTTGCCACTAAGCTTCAGATATCGCTGGGCCAGCAGCATCCCGTAGTTGATTTCGTTCAGTTCGTTGTTGACAAAGATTCGCAGCGCCTGGAAAGTTTTCGTGGCCGGATGGCTTGGTCTTTTAAATTTGTCCAATCGGTGCATTCCCGTTCCGAAGCAGGACTGAACGATGTCAGCCAGCTGGTGTGTGGTTTCGATTTCACGCATTGAGTGACGAGCCCCGATTATGGCAATTTTCCTGTACTGTTTTTCTTCCCCGTAAATTTTCAATATCCGGCTCAAATCGGTTTCGTCAATTTTGGCCAAGACTTCAGCGGCCGTTGGACTGTCCTGGTATCGATCCTTATCTATTCGCATATCCAGGGGACCGTTTCTGCTAATTGAAGAACCACGCAGTCCTTCTGCATCGAGGAACAACCGAAATCGAATATGAATCCGTCAATGGAATTTTGTCGAATCTTTAATTCTCGCAATTTTGCGGGAAGCTCGGAAAAACCTCCCAAGGACAGGTATGATTTGTTCCGGGTAACAGGAAGCCAAATCAGTTGCAATCCTATGAGCAATTGGATCTCGATCCAATGCAATAGTTTTGGCTTCCGGAGCAGTTTTTAAAATTTCTTTGGTGTGACCTCCCGCGCACACAAATAGCTCTCCTTTCTGAGGTTTCAAAAACGTGACCCGGCCATAACCGGAACATGGCCAACATTCGTGGCAAAGTTTCTGCTTAAAACTAATCCTAATCTATGAACACCGCCGGCTAATACCTTCATCATTGCTTGTTCAAGTATTCCATAAACTGCCGATGAAAGCACGTCCCGGCACTGCTCCCCGGACAGCTCGGTGGCAGTCGATTGAAGCATCCTCGGGTGTGCCTTCAGGTGCACGTCGTTAACCAGATTCTCCAACGCTCGATGCTGTCACGATAGATTTTCGTCGTTCACGGCAATAATGTTGACACCACCCAGCACTCCGGCCAGCTGATCCCGCAAAAACTGTCCCAGATCCCGCCCGATTTTACTCTGATCCACCGGCCAACGTTCCAGCAGCTTGAGAAAGCGATTGTAGTGCTGGGACATTATACGCACCGACCGGAAGCTGTAAAATAAATTCTTGTATAACTAATCTAATAGTTACTAATCTAATAGTTAATCTAATAATTACTAAATACTTCAGAGACAAATTAGGTAGAATACTTACAATAAGTTGTATAACTTTGGCTTCAAAAAACTTTTGATAAATGCGGCTGGCAAACGGGTTTCGGAGTGGTGGCATGGCTGGTTATCACCCCCAGGGTCGCTGACGATGAGAAGCATCACACTCAATCATGCTCCGAGCAAACAGCAACAGGTCAGCTGGTCGAGCGGCAATCATCTCGATTTTATCTTTTCTCTGTGGAACCGGAATTGCTGCAAAAGGTAGTTGAAAATGGAATTAGCATTGCTGTAGACTAACTATATGTTTTTACTTACCATGGTGCACGGAGTTTATCGGAATCAATCGATGCCCGTATTTGTTGATTTCGTTTTTCAATCCGTCGGAACCGAAACAGCTCCCGGTTCAACTTATCTTCTTCCTTATCGATCGGCACTTCCTCTTCCTAGTGATTCGGGATGCTGCGGGCTTTATTAGAAAATCATCACTGTTGTCGTTGAACACGGTTCCGGAGACTTTGTTAACGACGACCACGGTTGTTGCTGGTTTTTGTTTACCACCGGGATGTGTGCTAAGCCGGGATTGACGGATGCTAAGGGATCGTACCGATTCCGTTTCCGAAAATGTTTTCTCTCAACTACGGTGTCCGGTACCATCGCAATCGCTAATCCGCCGACGGAAGATCCGTTTAGTTTTCCTGCAAAGAAATTTGATTTCAAATTCAAAAATCATATTTTAGAAGAAAAAATAGAATTACCTTCCAGCAGAGTTGGCATTGTTGAATCCTTCAGTCGACAGTTTAACAAATCCGGTGGAATCAAACGTTAAATAAACATGGATTAAAAACAATAAAACGCGTTCAATTTCGCCATTGTTCACTTCCAAATTAAAATGGCGAAAATTTTCCTATCGAATTTTTAACCATATTTGGTTAATGCTCAAAAACTTTAACAATGGTTGATTTTGGAGCTCAAAAAATTCTTAAAAAATAACCATATTGGCAGTTTCGAGGCAAAAACCATAAAATGGTTATTTTTAAACCAAAAATGGTTAAAAAAAAATTAGCGTGTATTTCCCTGCTATTACGCAGAATGGAATCAGACTTCATATTCCGCATTTAAGCGACTGATCCATTTCAACTCTCTTTTCTTTATGTTTTTCAATTCGTTTTCCTTAATTACTCACCCAATGATTCGCCATTTTCATCCTCGTCGTCAAATGAAGTGTCGCCCACGGAGCTAAAGTTCACGTCGTCTGCTACTCCTGGTTGTCCAGTAACGAATGTTTTTCCATGGCATGCTACATTAGTTTGTAAGGCAATATTGTACACACAAACTCAATCATGCATAGTAAGAATGGGCAATATAGTATAAAGTGCCATATGAACTTTAACTACGATACTACATGGCTAAGTTCCTGAAGCGCCAATTGGGTGGCAGACAGTTGAGCGAAAAAGTAAAAAGGCCACGAAAGCCGAACCCCATTCCAAACCCAAAACTAACCGGGTCAGGGACAAGGAGGAGGCGCTAGTGGTAAACGCACTGGAAGGAACCTACGCCGATGTCCTTCGTCAAATGAGAACGAGCGCTAGGCTAATAGGCCTAGGAGAGGACGTGGCGAGAATCCGCCGGACACGCTCCGGCGAGATGATTCTTGAGCTCAGACACGGCTCAACCAACAAGAGCGCAGAGTATAGCGTGCTCCGGCAAGAGATACTCGGGGTCACTGCGGAAATCCGTGCCCTAAGCACCACGGCAACCGTCAGGATAAAAAAAATCTCGAGGAGATAGCCACAGAAAGCGGGGTCTAAAACACTTTGAAGGATCTGTGTAAGATTGAGACAGACGAGATCCCGATCAGGAGGCGGGAAGGTCCTTCAAATCCTGATTCCAGCCAGCGTCAACAGTCGTCCCGGCCCTGTGCACTCACGCGAGTATTTTTCCTTTTTTATTCCCGACTTGTCCAGGTACTGCCATTCAATTTGCAGCTTGGTTCCTCTCAATCATCGACTGACAAAAGTAACAACAAAGCACCATGGATTGGTGACAACGTTTCTTCTGGGTTTCCAGCACCGGGACGCAGCGTATCAGGCCTTTTGGAGTCCCCTAATCTCCTCGACTCAGTCGCGCTGATTCCAGTCATCGACAACAGTCGTCCCGGCTCTGAGTTCAAATGTGGTGAAGGGGCTCTCCAGCCTGCAATTCCAGGCAAGTACTCAGCTTTCAAATGTTCTTCTCTTCGTGATGGATTCGTTCGTTTCAGTGATCGACAGCGTAGTATGGCTTTTGGAGCGCCAAACGTCGGCGGCATCAATTCTTGCCTGAACGAATATCTGCTGGCCACTTCGATTTGCTGTTAGGATATCATTGCGTTCACTGAAACTTGGTTGAACGACAGAACTATTTCTTGACAGATTTTTGGTTCTGAATATGTTGTGTTCCGTTGCGATAGCGGCCCACTTAACATTAAATTAACCCTCTCAGCCGTGCTTATCAACGATCAATCCTTGGAATGCTTGGAAATTGTGTGGACCTGCATAAACTTAGGTAACTGAAAACTCTACGTTTGCGTTGTATATCTGCCCCCTGATTGTGTGCGAGACCTGAACTTAGCTGAATGTTTTTCTCAGAGCCTTGTTAAAACACTGTCTTTAACTTGCCCTGGAGACGACCTCTTAATCATCGGTGATTTTAATCGATCTGCAGCTTTTCTACACTATAAAATGTTCTGGAGATACTATAGGTACTTTAACAGCGACAGTTTGACAATTTTGCCAAATGGTGCGACGACAACTGCCTGCCATTAAACCTCAAAAAATGCTCGGTCATCACCTTTTCCCGTAAAAGGCTTCCTGTAATTGGTGATGATTTTCTTGGAAACCATATAATTGCTTGTGCAAAGCACGTAAATGATTTGGGTGTAATTCTTGACCAAAAGGTGGACTTCAAGTCGCACACTAACTATGTAGTCGACAAAGCATCGAGAAGTTTGGGATTTATCTTTCGCGTGACTAGAGACTTCAAAGACATTTACTGCCTGAAAAGTCTCTATTGTAGCCTAGTCCGCTCAACTTTGGAGTATGCATCTGCTGGATGGAGTCTCTATTATCAGAACGGTGCTGTTCGAATCGAGGCCATCCAAAGACGCTTTATACGTTACGCTTTGAGACACTTCAATTGGCAAGATCCGTTCCGCCTTCCTCGATACGAGAATCATTGCTACCTCATATCCTTGGACACGCTCCAAACCCGGCGAGCAACCATTTGAGCACTATTAGTCTCCGATCTTCTGGCTTCGAATATAGACTGCCCCATGCTGCTGGAAACTATAAATTTGTGCGTTGGACCTCCAGGACTAAGAGATCGGAATCTTTAGCTTCACATTCCTCTTGGCCAGAACAACTATGGAGCCAATAGTGCCCTGATTGGTATTACAAGGACATTCAACCGTTTTCCAGGGCTCTTCGATTTTGATCCCTCTAGAAATAAGTTCAAAAGCAGAATTCTAACGATGAGGGCCAAGCGGAAAGACACTCGCCACCCCTCCTACTGATAGACGACAGAAATTGCGGATTTGCGTACTAGCTGCCTACGGGCTAGCCAATATATGCAGAAACAAAGAACTCAGTCAGCGAAAGAGGAGCGTTGAGTGCGCAACGTAATTGCGAGGTCTGTCCTCTGCAGTGCTATTTAAGGATAAAAAAAGGCACGTTTCAGGCAACTCTGCGAGGGCGCCAACGACAACCTCTAGAGCTCGTCCATTCTGCGGTACGGAATGGCAGCCTGAAAGACAGTCTTAAGTAGGCAGTGTAATCTGAAGAAGCTTTGAAGCGTGCAGCGGCTGATGAACCTGCGGGTTATCAGCGGACCAAACGATGTCCTTGGTAGCTGCTGATGTTGTGGCGGGGGTCATGCCCACCTCGGTCTTGTAAAAGGAAGATACATATCTTCTGTTCCGAGCACAGGCACATGCCCGATTTGCGAAAACATGCCAGAGAGGCCTCGATGTTAAACTGGCAGCACCAGTGGGATAGCTAGGAACGCGACCGGAAGACCCATTGCTTGATCCATAACGTCGGATTTTGGATGGATCGGAAACATGGAGAGTAGGATTTCTACATAACGTTGTTCTTGACTGGTGACGGATGCTTCATGCAGTACCACTATTCGGTTTGGACATGTGGCTTCGCCATTATGTCCAACCTGCAGTGACCCAGTTTAGACATCAGAACACGTTCCGCCTGTCGACTTGACAAGGCAGCCAATACTTGGTGCGTGTTCCCCTCCTTCGCCGGGGATTATCTGGGTAGAGTGCGTCCAAACCTAGCAGTAAAGCATACAAAGATAAGATCTTCTGTCTTCTGCGTATGCTGAGCTGCTTTGTACGTCACATACGTGTGTAAGATATCTCCACCGTTATCGTCGCGGAGTATCCGACTACAACGCGCCCTCTGCGACGAGGGCTGCATGTATAAGACAAAACCTTGTCCGCAGTCGAACTCGTAGGGGGAAGAGTACTCGAGCCGCGGAATACTTTCGGATAGAGTGTCTTCACGTTGTCGGCGGGTGAGTCACTCCAGTCGGTGTAGGATGATGTCTTCACCGGGAATCATCCGAGTAGTTTCTTAAAGCCCCGGATGTGTGCTGTAACAGGCGCGTGTCCAGGATAAGCTGCTCTCGACTGGCACACGGACGGGCAAAGAGGAGGAGGTCTCGAGCCAAGCGGAGCCAAGACCTCGAGTTGTTAGAAGGGAGGTCAGTGGTCTCTAGCAGTGGTCTCGAACAGTGGCGAAGCGCACAAACCAAGCAAGCCTCGAGTTATGAGTAAAGGCCGGACCTCAAGTCGTCAGAGGAGAGGTCCTTAGTCTTGAATCGTAACAAGAGGCAGGGTATATATGCTGGAGTTTAGACTTGTAACCGAGTAAGCCGATGAGCGCTTAAGTGCGAACTTGGTCTCCCATCTCGGTTATAGCCATCGTTGCAGGTCCGGATGGGAATTATAACCAGAGGCCCCAGCTCTCAGGCTCTCAACTCGTTTAATATAAAAAAAATCGAGCTGTTCGCTCAATACGTTTCAAATTTAACATAGATTTTAGCTGTCGCCACACAGAAATTATATATATGGTTTTAAAAATGTATATAAAATTTGATGGCTTTTTTAAACAAAACCGATCCGATGATATCCTTGAAAGGATGTCTACAGTGGTGCAGCTTCGTGTCGGAAAATTCCTCAAGAAATTTGAGTTTTAACAATGAATGTTGATTCGCTCATGTATATCATCACTTATCATTCCGGTTCAAAAACTTAAATCATTTCATGGCTCGTAGATTCAGGCACTTAAAATTAAAAGTGAGGCCAAAACAAACATGTTTTTTTAGTAAGATTTAGCTAATAGAGTTAAGAAATCCAGGCAAAACGCAGGATTTCTTCACCGAAATCCGGGCAACCGGGCGGGACCGGTCTTTTCCCAATTTTTTTTTCGAATATCTCTCCAAGTCCGAGTAAAACCGGGGAATCTGGCTAGTTACAACTGAGAAGTGACCTGGTGCAAAACTTAGCTCAAAGGAATACAGTGTTGGTGATTCTCAATAACGCTTAACTCAACATCAACCACATACTTACTGACAGTCCTCCGTCACTTCAGTGGCATCTTGATACAAGTCGTCTTTGGGCTCTTACCATACAGACAGTGGCTCTGGGCTGGTAGTTCCACCTCCTCGTGGTCCAGGGCGGAAACGTGTTTGCAAGTCAGGCGTATTGCAGATGTACGGCCAAGAGAACTATCACTAAAACCACTAGAGGCCGTCGACGGGTCTCGGGTGGGACGGGACTCAGTACTCGGATGTGAGGGGAGGGTCCAACACGCGTTCGGGGGCAGGCGCGGTCCTATGGGGGGGGTGATCGGGGTGATCACCCCCCCCAAGCGGCAAAAAACCGTTACGAAATACTCGCAAACGCTGGATTTTATATAAAAACCAAGAACTTTTCCTAGTATATGTACTTTAAAATTCTCGAATTTTTCCACTCCGTGGGGGTGTTTGTTAAAAAAAAAAGAATTTATCAATCACTTAATAGCTTAAAATTTAAAAAAAAAGTCGGTCCGCCAAACTAAAACAGCTGTAACTTGCAATTCCCTGGAACTTATTTCACCAAATAACTTTTGTTGAGGTACTAACAGCGTTGAATTAGAATTTGCTGACCATATACGCTACCGGCCATAAGTTTGGGATCACCCCCTCAAAAACAAGAAAATCTGTTTGGTCATATCTCAGTCATCTTATGATATATTGCATTTCTTTCAATTCTAAAGTTGATGATCAAAACTTTTTTCGTCTGTTTTTGGCAAAATGTATATGTTAACTTAATATGACTTAAACTTGGCTTAAATTTCCAATAAATCGCACTTTCTATTTCAACCCGATCAGTTCAGGTTTGGGTGGACCAAATCTATAGATTCGAGTTGCATTTGAATCTTTTCTCATAAATGTCAACAATTTTTTGTGCTAAAATTTGAATAGCGATTTAAACAGATAAAATAGCTACTTAAGTTATCGATCAAAAGTTTGGGCTCACCCATAATATGGTGTATCGGCAAAAAGTTTGGGATCATGCGAAACATGACATTTAATTTCGTGCATATCTCTGTCATCAAACAACTTATCGCTAATCTGAAAAGTTATATTTAATGCGTTGTTTTTGCTTTTTGGATATTTAGTAAACATGTTTTTTCAGAATAACTTCGTTAAAACTGTAGCTAGAGTTTGATATTTTTTTGATAATGTTCACCAAATAGTCGGTATGTTCAATAAATACCTGCAAACTTGTTTCAACCATAACTTTATTATCTTACGAGTTATTGCAGATCGGTTTGGCTCCATGTTAGATGGATCAACATATCTCGATCCTTTTTAGAAGTAAAAAAGACTTGAGCCATTAAGTTTTAAATTGCCTTTGAAGCCGTTCAGATTCCCCGTGGATAGAACAATGAGATTTTACCCCCTTCTCCCTTTCCACGTGCACAAGTGGACATTTGGCAACCCCTACCCCCCTTCCCCCAGACGTTCACCTGGACAGATTCAATTTTTGTTGCCTACATCTAATACTACATTTCCATTTCTTGGTTTATTTTTGATTGCGGGCTCCGAATTTTACAGAATGCATCTCAATTTGAGATTCTCACAAGCCCATATTTTTTTCTGAGTTAAAGATATCGATAATGCCTTATTAAAACTGTCGAAACTGTCTAATTAAAAAGATCCATTTAAATTTTAGAGATTTTTTTTAGAATAATTTCTTATTTTTCAACGTTTTTGATAAAAATGAGCTTTGATTGCATTTGCCTCGACGTAGCACAAATGATCGATTTTGATTTATTGATTTAAAACGATTCTTCATAATTCAAACTATATTTGGAAATTTTTAAGGTATTTGGAATTTTAATTTACATTCTTTTACGTTTGAAAAAGAAATGAAAACTTTAGATAAATGTATGGAAAATGGCCAAACACATCAAACTAAACATGTGTTTTTAAATAAATCATTTAGTTTTCTCTCAAAGGCTTATTTACTGTGATATTTTACGTCTTTCGTTAGCTTTGGCTCGAAGGGCGTCATACATTTTGAGCCGTTATCACAATTAAACAATTTAATAATGATTAAAAATTTTCATTAAAAAACTCATTCTTTAATTTAAAACTTTCAAAATAAAGTTAATTAAGTAAGAAATGGTTACGATAAAGTTGTTTTGAGACCAAAGTAATATTAAAATTATAAAAATAAATTTTAAGTATGGGGATTTTATAATAATAAAAAATTACATTAAAAATGAGAAACTTATAACAGGTTGAAACTTGATATCAGAGTTGTGCTTCAAATTCTATACAAGGTACGAAAAAAATTGTGTTTTTCTCTCACTTTGATTAGTACTTTTGCTCCAAAGCTGTTAGAGGCTCGCGTTACCTGCGTATGTGTGCAGTTGTTCACGCATTGTTTGTTTTCTATGCAAAAAGTGAAATATATTTTCATCAATTCTACCATCACTTTTAAAATATTACTCACAATGGTATTTTTTGCAAAATATTTGGTGATGCAGATGGTACTTTTGACCACATTTTAAGCTTATTTACGATTTATCATGTTCAAAATGTTCGTTTCACTGAATACTTGAAAAAGGCCAATAGTCGGTATTCGGCCTTTCGCACTCTAATGATATCTATTCAATTTTCGAAAAATACTGAAAATACTGCTGAAACTAGAGGTGATGAATAAAATCTGAAATCGAGTTCAGAAATTTATTTCCTAAAATCTGTTTTTAAAGCATATGCTCCAAAAATTTGCTTATATATACTTTAATTTTTCCCAGGTGAGATAAAACTATTCCGACTATTCACACCAATTTTATCGCAAATACTGTTTTTAGCTCATCCACACAATAATATTTAAATTTTTTAGTTGAAAACCAGCTTAATAATTTAGGTTAAAAATCCACTCTGAATCTGAAGGTTTGGTTATTTCAATCGCAATTGATTGTGAACTTTCATTAAAATATTGAAATAGTATTAACTTTCAGAAATTAACTCTCTATTCAATATGTTTTTATTTAATTTAAACATTATAAAAATAAAGTTTGAAAATATTGAGAGCATGATGAAAACATACGACTCTTCATTTTGTTAATAAATAATTCGTTGCAAATTAATTACTTTTTCTTTGAATTCAGTTCCAACAAAATTAGAAATCTAGTATGAGAGCTTGAGATTCAAGAAAAAACAAATGAAAATGAAGTCCCAAAAGCTTTATTCCTAAGAATAAGATTTTGATGATCTAATTTTGAAATTTAATTAATTATTAAAAATTTAAGAATTTGAACAAGAATTAACAATAATTCGATATTTTCGAACAACGATTCAGCAAAATACTTCAGAAAAATTGTGGATCACTTGATAATTTTTTTTACAATTTCTTCTACGAAAATGTGTGTTGATTTTCATTTGTGAAATGATATTTATATCAGAAAATTCTGTAAAGAATTCTTAAAGTTATAATTTTTACTGCCAAATGTAAAAATTACGAAATATATGTTTTTATCAACACATTTTCGCAGTGAACATCTTAGATTCGCAGATTGTTTTATAAAAGGATATCGAAATAAGTAGATTGAAGAAATATGTTAAAAATTTTCCCTTTTTTTCTTTTATTTCAAACTTTTCAAATTACAAACTAACAAGTTTACAAACCTACAAAATACAAGACTTATTTGCAACCAAACCAACCCCACCCCCCTTCTTCCCCTCCTCCATCCTCCACTCTATTTCTCATAATAAACGTTTTTCGACAGATATTTTCGATCCTTCTTATTGTCTGATTTTTGAAAGTTTGAAAAATCACCCCCCCCCCCAAGAGCCAACTCTAGGACCGCCCCTGTTCGGGGGTCATGGCCCTGAAATGCGGATGTGACCGGAGAAAGAACGATCGTCAACTCGTTTTGCGCTTCGGTGGGTACAGATCCGAATCGCAAAACGAGTAGATGCGTCTACAGCTCGATCTGCGCTTCGGGTGAGTCAAGCACCTGACTTGAAGATTAAGTAGGTGCGTTGAGTGGTGACTTAAGTCAACACTACTTGTGTGAGTTCGGAGGAGTCTGAGTCCTACACGTGGCTTAGGAGGCTTACCCCCTCTGACCCACGTGATCGAACAGAGAAAGTGTTGTCGACAACTCGCTTTGTGTTTCTGGACTTCCTGGACTAGATCCACAATGCTTGTAGTTGCGCTACATGGGGACCTCATTCACACGATGAGATGTCGGGTCCTAACTCGTCAGAGGAGGGGTTGCGCATCGAGTTGTGTTAGAATGAGGTATTGCTGACAGAGGATTCGGAAACGAGTATTGCCTTGGAGCGCACTAGCGCGAATAGACCTCCCACTATTGAAGCAAAGTGTGTCAAACAGTTCGAGGTGGGAGCAAAGGTCAGTGGCCCAGGTGGACTTTATGGCGTAGGGGGTACAGTGTTCCTTGGCATTGTATCATGAGCCGTCCAATTGCACCCATGGACCTCGAGTAGCAAACTGGGGGGATGTGGTGGCTCGCCGCGCCTTGGAATGGAACCCGTAAAATGGATTTATCACCTGGGTTAACAGCTAATAAAAAAAAATACAGACAGTGTATGAGAGCCAAACTCAACCAACGATGTTGAGCAATCGCTAGCACAACTGACCTTTGCCGAATCTAGCCAGCATTCAAGTCTGTTGTGCGGCAGTCTGGATTTGGACCTAAATAGGTTGTAGACCGGAACTCCCCAACTCCAATTCGAAAAAATTTCTTCATTACTTGCATTGTTTTCAATTCCAAGCAAACGTCCCGATAAAGTCAACGCACTACCGTTTTTTAGTTGAGTTCAGTAAACACCTAAATAGGTCATCAGTACAAATTCTTCGTTGGTCATAAAATTTCTAACTTGAAACGAAGAGTTTATAATATAATTGAATTTCAATTATTTGTGCTTGCCTCGACGATTATTGTTCGGGAAGGTGGCATTAAATACTTCCCATGAAATTAATATGGATTCTATTACTAAGTTATCTCACTATCTTGCGTCTATATAATATTTCATGCAACTCTAAACATTTTTTTTAGTGAAAAAATTTACTGCTATTTACTCGCAAAATTTGGTTTCAAACTGTCTGAAACAATTAGGGTCATTAGTTCAAACTTCAGCCACTGCAGATTATCTATAGGATCAAAAACCCATTTTTACACACAGTTTCGAAACGGTAGCCCAACGATGACAAATAAACAAACAATTCGCCACTTTAACCTCCTACCAACCTACCAGTCTGCCGAATCACCGTATGACAACACCGAATGGGAGCAGCATGCTAAATAATCTCGTATCGACCACTTAAGTGCGGGTGAAATTGTGATTGATAAGACAACAAAGTCTGTCTAATCACCGAACGACAGCAACGACCAGGTGTTCAAGAAGCTAGGAAATTCTCCACTTTCAAGTTCTTCTGATAACTGACGGGAGCGAAACTGGAACCGGAATATTTCTACTTGATGTCTCGTGTTTTATGGTGCTATCTTATAAGAGCGAAACTTTCTTCGGAGATAGCTACATATATTTTTATTGGGAGCTCAAAGTTTTACTGCGCGATGACCCACCAATACGGCTGGCTATTCGCTGATTACGTTCGGAAATGTTTAATCTTATCGGTAGATAGCGAGAGAGACCGGCTGCTCAAGTAAGCCGAATGAATGAGGTTGTCGCTTACCACAGATGCCAATAATGGACTTATTCAGTGGCTTAGCCGTTGAGCTACCCCGTAGTTTACTGCCAGCGATTGGCAGAGGTGGACGTTTGAGAATCTGTCTAGAAGTTCGGGACCTGGCTGGATTTTGGAGAGAAACCGTTTGTGACCATGAGTGGTGGGAAATTTCAACTTGTGAGTGGTATGTATATTGAGTTAAGTAAGGTAGCGACAGCTGGTAATTGAGATTATCAAATGGTCACACGCTGCTTAACTTTTATCAAGGTGTTGGCAGGAAGTTGAAATTGAACTTTAAACTATTACAGTGGCGATCGTTTTGGTGGGGTACACGATAGCGGGGGTTATTGCGGAAGATGAGCACCACTGCGTCATGTACGGCGTTTGTCGCCAATCTGGTTTGCACGCTCAAAACTGTCCAACGAACCAAACGGCGCAGCCCTTGACCTCTGAGGCAGCGAAAGAAATCATGAGGAGACGGTGTGGATTTATGTTCGAAGATGAATCTGCGCCCCTGTGTTGTGACCATTCTCAGCTAATTCAGTTAGATAGTGGCTTCAAGAATGGAGAAGGCATTTTCGGACGCTGTGAAACCTGTACCAGAAACATGTTGTTCAGCATCTGCAACATGGCGTGCAGTCCCGATCAAAGCCGATTTCTGACGGCCTACACTGACTCGGGGAATACTTACGTGGAGAAGGTAGACTACCGGATAGGGTGGGATCTGGTGGAAGGGGTTTATAATTCGTGCAAGGGAGTAGTGATACCGTCTAGTGGGAAGTTTGCCATGGATATGGCCTGTGGGGGATGGGAATCTACTCGGTGTACGGCCGAGAGGTGGTTCGAGTACATGGGTGATGCGGACACGAATGATTATGTGCCTTTCAAAATTGAGTATCAGTATCCGGACGATCCGGAGATTCGCTACGATCGTGAAGTGCTAGGTTGTAATGAAGCATATGAAGACGCGAATAGCTGTTCCTGTGTGGACTGTTTCGACAGTTGTCCGGTATCGGAGCCACCACAACCGGATGATCCCGGGTTCATGGTTGGAGATCTTAATGGGGTCACTTTTGTAGTTGCGATGGTTGTCGGCGGCTATGGTCTGGCTGTAGTGATCACCACCAGGTTCATGAGCTGTTCGCAGGGGAAAGAGTTTGAATTTCACCGATTTTTTGGAGGGTTCCCATGTGTTAGTGTGGCTCTCACGAAGTTCTTCACCAAATGGGGAACCTGTAAGTACCGTGGATTGTATGTTGAGGTGTCATCATTGAAGTAATTTCTTGCAGTTTGTGCCGCTCATCCGGTATTGATCTTGGCGATTTGTTCATGGATTATTGGGGGTCTTTGCTATGGCATTCTGCAACTGGAGATAACTACCGATCCAGTTGAACTTTGGGCTGCCCCGGAGAGCCGATCCCGTATCGAGAAGGATTATTTCGATTCTCGCTTTGCACCGTTCTTCCGGACAACGCAGCTTTTCATCAAACCGAAGGATCCGAAGCCGGAGGTGAGAATTTTTGACCTCGAAGCAACTTTTGAAATTACTTCAGTATTTTTTCTCCTCTAGATCATCCATCCAACAGTTACAGGTGACGTCACGTTTGGACCGGCCTTCGACAAAGAATTTCTGCTGGAAGTTTTCGCGCTCCAAGATCAAATAGAACAACTCGGTCAAGAGGATGGAACCGGCCTGGAAAAGATCTGCTACTCTCCGATGACGGCACCCGGACAAAAAACGGAACTGAGCCAGTGCACAATTCAGTCCGTGTTTGGGTATTTCAAAAATAGTTTGATTAAGTTCAACACCACTTTCTCGGACGCCGAAGGTTTTGAGGTGAACTACCTAAACACGATCAACGATTGTACCCGAAATGCGTACTTACCTGATTGCTTTGCTCCATACGGAGGACCGGTTGAGCCCGGAATTGCTGTTGGAGGATTTCCTAAGCCGAAGCAGGGTGAGAGTCCTAACTTTCGGTTGGCAACGGCTGTTATCATTACGGTTTTGATCAACAACAAGGTCGAAAAAGATGAGCTGGCTCCAATGATGGAGTGGGAGAAGAAGTTTATCGACTTCATCAAGAACTACGACAATCCTTTGCTGGATATTGCCTATACCTCGGAGAGATCTATCGAGGACGGAATCGACGCCATGTCCGAGGCAGAATTGTACACCGTTATTATTAGCTACGTAGTGATGTTTGTATACATAACATTTTCACTGGGGAAGATCAGAGGTTTCCAAACTTTCTTCCACGAGTCGAAGATCATTTTGGCAGTTGGTGGAATTGCGATAGTGCTGATTTCTGTTGCGTGTAGTCTTGGATTCTTTGGATATCTTCAGTTGGCAACAACGATGTTAACGATTGAGGTTATCCCATTTTTAGTTCTAGCCGTAGGTGTAGACAACATTTTCATGTTAGTGCATGCGTTTCAGCGGATTGACAGGGTTGAAACGCCGAAAACGGCCGAAGCTATCGGCAAGGCCTTGGGCCAGATCGGTCCCTCGATTCTACTCACTTCAGCAAGTGAATGTTGTTGCTTTGCAATCGGAGGTCTTTCGCCCATGCCTGCCGTCAATACGTTCGCATGGTATGCTACGGTAGCTTTGCTGGTAGACTTCTTGTTACAGATCACGGCATTCGTAGCGCTGATGGCTTTAGACGAGCAACGAGCTTCCAGCGGAAGGTTGGATTTGTTCTGTTGCGTCAAAAGTAGCTCTAAGCTCGATAAACGAGAAAATGTGGGCTTTTTGGAGTACCTGTTCGGTCGATACTATGCCCCGTTTCTGATGAAGCGATCCGTTCGGGCAACTGTATTGGTCGTTTTCATAGTGATCTCTTCTCTATCCTTGATGGTAGTACCGAATATCGAACCCGGACTTGATCAACAGCTGTCCATGCCTAAGGACTCCCACTTGGTCAAATATTTCGAGTACATGGCTGAGCTTCTGTGGATGGGACCACCTGTGTATTTCGTGCTCAAACCTGGTTTGAACTACTCACATGTACCGGATCAGAACATCATCTGTGGAGGAGTTCTCTGCAACGATAACTCGGTCTCAACTAAACTCTACCTGGCGTCGCTGTATCCGGAGGTGTAAGTTCCCCATTTTTCTCACCATTGAAACCCCCTTTAAAAAGAATCTCATTTTTAGAACCCGCATCGCTCGGCCGGCCTCCTCCTGGCTGGATGACTACATCGACTGGCTGAACATCGAAACCTGTTGCAAGTACACGTGGGATTCCGGTTCTTTCTGCCAGAGTAACGATTTCTCCTGTCTACCGTGTCCTAAGGAGTTCGACGAGACCGGAATTCGTCCGACGGTAAGCCAGTTCGAGCGTTACTTCGAATGGTTCCTGTCGGATATCCCCAACGATACTTGTGCCAAAGCGGGTAGAGCAGCTTATCTAAATGCTCTGAACTACGTTACCGACTCAAGTGGGCATCTGAATGTTCACGATTCCTACTTTATGACCTATCACACAACCGTGGTAACATCGAGGGACTTCTACGAAGCTCTCGATTGGGCCAGGCGTGTCTCCAGTGATATCCAGGAGATGTTGGATAGCTCTGGGTCCGGGTTGGAAATCTTCCCTTATAGCGTGTTCTATGTGTACTACGAACAGTACCTGACTATTTGGGCCGACACCCTCCTGTCCCTAGGCTTATCGCTAGCTGCGGTGTTTGTGGTCACATTCCTCGTAACTGGACTGGATGTGGTGTTCTCGGCAATCGTACTGCTGATGGTGTTCCTAATTCTGCTCAATATGGGAGGATTCAT
Organism: Uranotaenia lowii; assembly: GCF_029784155.1. Taxonomy (NCBI): domain Eukaryota; kingdom Metazoa; phylum Arthropoda; class Insecta; order Diptera; family Culicidae; genus Uranotaenia; species Uranotaenia lowii. The sequence goes on along the minus strand of NC_073691.1, from coordinate 48,841,632 downwards.
GTGGCTGTGGGGAATTACGTTGAATGCTGTCTCGTTGGTGAACTTAGTGATGGTAAGTAGAAGCAAATTTTTGGTATTTGAGGTGAATTTTATTTTTTTTTTGAATTGATTATTAAGTATTAAACAAAATCGTTACAAGGCAAAGCTGATTTTAAGCTCAATAAGTCAACTCTAAGGGATTAAAGGGGATTTTCAGATTTCAGATTCAGATTCAGATTTCAGATTCAGATTTCAGATTCAGATTTCAGATTCAGATTTCAGATTCAGATTTCAGATTCAGATTTCAGATTCAGATTTCAGATTCAGATTTCAGATTCAGATTTCAGATTCAGATTTCAGATTCAGATTTCAGATTCAGATTTCAGATTCAGATTTCAGATTCAGATTTCAGATTCAGATTTCAGATTCAGATTTCAGATTCAGATTTCAGATTCAGATTTCAGATTCAGATTTCAGATTCAGATTTCAGATTCAGATTTCAGATTCAGTTTCAGGTTCAGATTTCAGATTCAAATTTCAGATTCAGATTTCAGATTCAGATTTCAAATTCAGATTTCAGATTCAGATTTCAGATTCAGTTTCAGGTTCAGATTTCAGATTCAGTTTCAGGTTCAGATTTCAGATTCAAATTTCAGATTCAGATTTCAGATTTCAGATTTCAGATTCAGATTTCAGATTCAGATTTCAGATTCAGATTTCAGATTCAGATTTCAGATTCAGATTTCAGATTCAGATTTCAGATTCAGATTTCAGATTCAGATTTCAGATTCAGATTTCAGATTCAGATTTCAGATTCAGATTTCAGATTCAGATTTCAGATTCAGATTTCAGATTCAGATTTCAGATTCAGATTTCAGATTCAGATTTCAGATTCAGATTTCAGATTCAGATTTCAGATTCAGATTTCAGATTCAGATTTCAGATTCAGATTTCAGATTCAGATTTCAGATTCAGATTTCAGATTCAGATTTCAGATTCAGATTTCAGATTCAGATTTCAGATTCAGATTTCAGATTCAGATTTCAGATTCAGATTTCAGATTCAGATTTCAGATTCAGATTTCAGATTCAGATTTCAGATTTCAGATTCAGATTTCAGATTCAGATTTCAGATTCAGATTTCAGATTCAGATTTCAGATTCAGATTTCAGATTCAGATTTCAGATTCAGATTTCAGATTCAGATTTCAGATTCAGATTTCAGATTCAGATTTCAGATTCAGATTTCAGATTCAGATTTCAGATTCAGATTTCAGATTCAGATTTCAGATTCAGATTTCAGATTCAGATTTCAGATTCAGATTTCAGATTCAGATTTCAGATTCAGATATCAGATTCAGATTTCAGATTCAGATTTCAAATTCAGATTTCAGATTTCAGATTCAGATTTCAGATTCAGATTTCAGATTCAGATATCAGATTCAGATTTCAGATTCAGATTTCAAATTCAGATTTCAGATTTCAGATTCAGATTTCAGATTCAGATTTCAGATTCAGATTTTTTTTTTGTAGAGAAATGAATCCAACTTAGATGAAATTTCAGGGACTAGATAAGAGAAAATCGATGTTGAAAAACATGCGAAAAAAATTCGCCTTGTCTCCCGGTGAGACTTGAACCCACATCTTGCGCCTCTCCGGGGCCCATGTATTAACATTCTACTACAGGAGACCAACCTGGCGTATGAATATTATACTGGTTGAGTGTCGATGTCTATCGGAATGAAGGGAATAGTTCTCCCATGTGATCATAATCATTTTTCTTGGTCTATTTCTATTCCCATCTTTTCATCTTACGGTAGTTGGACTCAAATTTGGATATTTTAGGCACGGCAAGATTTGCATTGCCTTCTCATATACTGCACGGGTTGTCAGTTATGATGAGAAATGATGCTCTTATCTAGTCCCTGAAATTTCATCTAAGTTGGATTCATTTCTCTACAAAAAAAAGTTTCGCTGACTGAATGTTTGAGTCAAGACCCATCTTTGGGTCACAGTTTAAAAAAAGATTCAGATTTCAGATTCAGATTTCAGTTTCAGGTTTCAAATTCAGACATTAGATTGGAATTTTAGGATTCATAAGACTTACGAATTTTGATTGAATAGATGATTTTCCAATGAGAAAAATTTAATGTACATTTTAATGTATTATTGATTATTTTTTCCCCCTTTTTCATTTACAGAGTGTCGGTATCGGTGTCGAATTCGTCTCTCACACGGTTCGATCGTACAAAAATGAAGCTGGTTCGAAGATCGAGCGTTCCCAACAGTCGCTGACAAAAACCGGAAGTAGTGTATTTTCCGGCATAACACTGACCAAGTTCGCTGGAATTGTTGTGTTGGCGTTTGCCAAATCGCAGATTTTTCAGATTTTCTACTTCCGGATGTACCTTGGAATCGTGCTGATCGGTGCCGTTCATGGACTGGTGCTACTTCCGGTGTTTTTGAGTTATATTGGTCCAGTTTCTTCTCAGCGGAAGAAAGAGGACCGGGAAGTCCTGATAGTGTCAGTTTCAAACGGAGACATTGAGGGAACCTTGAACGGGACGAAACGAAACGTTGGAAAAACTACTGAAGAAAGTTTGGAAGCCGTTCCGATTAAAGCAGGAGCAGAAGACGTCATCGAAGGAAAGCGCGAAAGATAGTTATTGTTATCGTTAACGTTTAATTTATTTAGCTAAACCAATCAGACTGACTGTCATTTGAATTAAATACTCCGCTCCTCAGCTGGGCAATTTGAACGGAATACCGGTAAACCTTGGCCTTTCGGTTATTTTTTCCGCCTGTATTTTCTCCCCAATGATGGTTATTTCCACCTTTTTCCTCGGTTTGTACAACAGGTGCGAATCCGGAAAAACGGCGTCCGTGTGCCAACCGTAGCTGTCAAATTAATTTAGAAGGACACTCTGTTGAAATCAGTCTGAAACACCACAACTGTATTCACCCCCCCCCCCCCTCCCCATAAAAAAACTTACGCTTGATTCTCCGTCTTGGGTTCGCAGTGTTTCTCCTTCGGGCCCTCCTGGTAGGATTTCTCCAACAGCCGGAAGTATTTGTCGAAGTTGGCTAGCGAGCTTTTCGCCTCGACGCTGGCCGAATCGTACTTAGACCAAAATTTAACCGCAATCGGAGCCCTCTTCACATTTGGCATAAAGTTGTCGGTCATCCGGATGTGTGCATTCTGCCGATTGATGATTTCCTTCTGGAAGGCGAACGAAATCGCCGGACACGTTTTCGGAGCATCTCCCGCGGCCGAGGATGTCATCTCGCACAACTAGGCTCAACGCCTGCTTAAATCCTTGGAGCTTTAGCAAACACTAAATGATAAACCCAACCATAGTCCGCGGAGGCAACTGCCTAAGACAAACTGCACCAGGTGACTAAAAAGTTGGCTGACCTACCGTAGGCCACCCAGGCAAGGCACCTCTCCATTGTATATAGTTGGAAAGCAGCGCCCGGGGATTTGTGAACCCTTTTAAAGCTTCGCGCGCACATCCACATCCGCTCGCTCGCTGCTGGCAATCAGTTGGCGGTCAATGGCGGCGTTCAGGTGGGAGGGGCAACGGAGGTCTGTTGCTCAACATTTCTTGTGAACAATATTTTATGATATAAAATATTAAAGAAAGTCATGTAATTTTTACTGAAGATAAAAGCATGGATTACCAAGACATCGATCATATTGTTTGATCGTGTGAGGTCCATTCTGTCGCCAGAGCGAATTTAGAAGATTCCCTTCGGGCCCGAGGGAAATAACCTGATGTTCCAGTGAGAGATGTGTTAGCTGCGATGGACCTTGACTATATGTACGAAATATGTCTTTTTCTGAAAGCTATCGATCTTCATCTATAATCCTTTTTCTATTTTTCTTCTCAACAATATTGTAAAGTAGACATATGAAACCCATGTTAAAAAAACAAAAAAACAGGTTTTGGCTCATTAAAACTGTAAGGTAACGAGCCGTTTCAAATAAATGAATTGCAAAAAAAAAGCATGGATCACCTGAATTCTGTACGCACTTGTCGAATCTGGAATGTTTTGACAGTACTTTGTTTTGGAATGATTCTTCTATCAGTGCAGAATATTTCATTACGATTCGTTTTGAATAAGTTCCACGTGATGGAAGTCGCGAGACAAAAAATTAATTTAGGACACTCACGTTAAAAACCCGACGTGGTCGGGTTCAAAATTCGCGAATTGGTTTGATCTGGCAAGGTATTTGCAGCTGCGGACGAAAAACCCCGGTTTTGTGACAAATAAGACCATGGACTACAAGATGTACTAGGAGAAGTGCCAAATGCCCTCAATTCCGTCCTTTCGAAAAATATTGGGCAATTGTCAAGCAGAAAGTGAAGAAGAATTGTAGGATGACTCGGGATGCCACAGAGATGAAGAGATGGTGGAAGAAAACGGCCGCTGAGGTCAGCGAACAGGGTGTCCAAACTATGATGAGTGGTTTTCGACGAAAAGTTCGAAATTTCATCAAAATCACCTCGGAAATTTATTAAAAAAAATTTCCTTTAAAAAGCAATATAACCTACATTTTGAGTACAAAACATTTTTATATCGTTTACATAGCCCCGAGATAGACCCGTTTTAATGCGTCCAGATTTAAAATAATCCATGCTTTAAAAAGATATAAGGGTTCGGCCGCTTATCCAATCAACCCTGGTCAGAGTAAGATATAGAGTCATCGGCTCTTGGGGTCTATGTCAGAAACCCAGAATAGGCTAGGACGGAGGCCAAGTTAGCCATGCTTCAAGTCCAATTTTAGGTATAGTAACTTATGTTAATACTCTTCACATAGAAGTTGATACGTTTTAAGATTGAGTGTATTTTTTTAATTTTTTTTTTGAAGATCCCTCCCCCTCGTTTCATTTTTATATAACTCTTTGAACTCGTTCCTACACCCACAAATAAGACTCTACTCTAATGATGATTTTCCTTGGAATTGGAATTATCGGCATAAAATTCTATGCCGGGCCGGCACTAAAAAGCTTTCTCATCGCTGGCATTGTCCTCCCAGCGCAATGGCACTGCCTATGTCTGAAAGAAACCAAACAGACCTAACCTAATAGGTTCCGATCCTCTCGACGACGGCTTCTTCGGGCTTCTCCGGGCTGCGACGCCCTCCATTTCATGATTTTTTATTTTTCCTTTAAATTCATTTTCAACAGTTGGAAATGATGAGTACATCAAGAAAAAAAAATAAAATAAAATACGATTTTTCACTTTTTCCATACATTAATTGTTGCAAATTTGTTACTTTTTGAAACGAGGGATTAAGTCGCCTTGTAAACTCCCGAAAAAAGAAGGTCATCATTCAACGTAGGCATACTGCGGATTGTGAAAGGCGAGCCGTAAGTACACGGCAATGAACGAGAAATTTGGGTGTTGCCAATATGAACAAATTTAGCAAAAAAATACTTTTTATTTTGTGGCTTTGAACACGATCCGCTTTAATAATAAATGGTGCCCAACTAAATCGAACCATATTATTTTGTTTGATAAGTTAAAATATCATTAGTAACCTATTTGTAAAGATATCATTATGATTATCAAAACAGTAGATTAGTCTTAAATATCTGGTTTTTTAATCCAATTAAATGAAGATGAATAAACATATTGAGTTGTATTTATCATCTAAATATGATTTGGCTTCGCACCATGTTACGAATCTAGCCCCATGCCCCCATGCTCTAGAAGAGCTAGGGTTGTCAAGTTGAAAGCCCTTGTTCAAAAGGACACCTTCAGGGACACCATATATGTAAATTCGGAACGGAATGTCGCCGGCGTTGAACATCGAGGTCTGTCAGAGGGCAGTTGTTGAATTGAGGAATCACGGTGATTTAGCCACGCAGAACGCCTAGGGTCATGTGCTCGCTAGTAGATACGCTACTAGCGCAGATAGAGTGTGTAAACAGTGCAGTCAATATGGTACAAAGTGAAACAGAAAACACTAGCCTTTCAACTAGTGTTCTAACCATCCAGGCAGAGAACAGTAGCAGTAGGGATGGCTGCGATGCGTTGACGATACTGCCGAGGGCACAAGAACCTGGAAATGAGGAAGAGCAAGAGCTCGGATGCAAGGAGCGGATGTTCGACGACCGAAGGCACCAATACTGCCATCCAATAGGCGCTCCCGAGATGGTCGAACAGAAAACCAAATTGACCACATCTGCATCAGCCGAAAATGGAGAAGGAGCCTTCTTGATGTCCGCAACAAACGAAGCGCAGAAATTGCATCTGACCATCACCTCGTCCTTGGCGAGATACGACTGAGAGTTGCGCGTGTCCTACGACGCGAGGAGAAAGTCGGTTGTCGATACGACGTCCGCCGGTTGGAGAATCCAGAGGTGAAAAGGGTATACGTTGAACAGCTAGAGTCCCGAGCCTCGGAATTGCCGACAGACGGAACAGTCGAAGAACAGTGGTGTGGAATCAAGAATGCCTTTATCACGACGAGCCATGGTACTCTCGGTAAAGTTTGTGAAAGAAGAAGTGAATAGATGTCGGATGAAACTTGGAGAATGGTCGATGATCGGAGAAAGGCGAAAGTCGGAATTGAGCAGGCATGTACCGGGTCAGCCAAAGCAGCCTCCCGCTTACGATATGTGGAGCTGGAAAGGGCAGTTAGCACGTTCGTCGCCACGGCACCCATATTCGGGTGACGGGTGTATTTCCTGGGGGGACCCGTCACATCAAAAAGCGTGTGACGCTCTGTTACTTGAGTTTACCGCTCAGCTTCGCCACATGTTTTAAATACGGGAGTTCTCCCTCTCTGCTTTCTCTCTCAGAAAATTTCTTTGGGCCCGGCTAATAAAACTACCAAAATGAGCGTGGCGACGAACGTGTTAAACGAGCTTGTAGAGGAGACAAGAGAGCCTGGACAAACTCCCTCGCCGAAGAGAGAGAAAGAGCCGCCACCAATGGAGATATCCGATTACTTTATGACATTTCTCGCCGCCTCAGTGGTGAAAGGACTAATGCAAGAATGCCGCTGAAAGACCGAGCAGGTCAGTTATTGACCGATAGAACAGATCAGCTCAAACGATGGACTGAGCACTTCGAACAACTCTTCCGAGCCACGCATTGCGATGGCCAACATAACCCGCAGCTCGAATCGCCAACAGTAAAACTGCATAAATGGCGTCAACTCGGAAGAGCCCTCGCTGGCTGAAATAGAAGTGGCAATCAGAAACATGAAATCTAACAAAGCACCTGGGATCGATTGCATCCCTACTAAAATGCTGAAAGCCGACTCTGCCCTGTCAGTACAAATGTTGCACCGCCTTTTCGCTGACATCTTGGATACTGCAACATTCCCGGCCGACTGGATGCAGGGTATCCTCGTAAAGGTCCCGAAGAAAGGAGACCTGACAGAGTGCTGTATCTGACAAGGCATAACGTTGATCTGTACAACCCTCAAAGTACTCTGCAAAGTGATCCTGAACAGGATCCAGGAGAAAATCGAAGCTACACTCCGACGGCAACAAGCTGGATTCCGATCCGGACGATCATGTGTGGACCACATCACAACGCTACGAATCGTACTGGAACAAATCAACGAATTCCAGGACTCTCTTCTGCTGGTGTTCGAAAAAGCTTTCGACCGACTTAACCATGATAACATCTGGGCGGCTCTAAGGCGAAGAGGAGTACCAGAGAAACTAGTCCATCTCATCGAAGCACAATACGAGGCATTTTCGTGCAAGGTCTTGCACTACGGTGTCTTGTCCGAGCCAATCCCGGTAACTGCTGGAGTGAGACAAGGATGTATCTTATCACCACTACTTTTTCTAATCGTAATGGATGAGATTCTGGCTGGATCGATCGACTGTGCACCGAACCAAGGATTGCTGAGGAATCCTTTAACAATGGAGCAACTGAACGACCTTGACCTGGCTGACGATATTGTTTTGCTCGCCCAAACACAATCGGATATGATTCATGGTAGCTGGGCAACAAGTTGAGAAAGTGGAGTGCTTCCAGTATCTTGGTAGCCAGAAAACACAAGAGAGCCTGGACAAACTCCCTCGCCGAAGAGGGAGAAAGAGCCGCCGCCAATGGAGATATCCTGGTGCCTGATGGTGGTACCAGGAAAGACATCGAAACCCGTATTAGAAAGGCCCGTTTTGCGTTTGCGAGTCTTCGAAACACTTGGCGGTCACGCCGGATCTCTATACGAACTGCAAGTATTTGTAAACCGCTGCCTGAGGAATATCATCCGCGCTTGGTGGCCTGGCAACTGGATCTCGAATGAGGGACTACATCGCCGGTGTCATCAAAGGGCGCTAGAAGTCGAGATTCGGGAACGTAAATGGAGATGGACTGGGCACACGCTGCGGAAAGATGAGAACGAGATTTGCAGAGAGGCGCTAGATTGGAATCCAGAAGGACATCAAAAAAGAGGCAGACCCAGAAACTCGAAGCGGCGAAGATTAGCCGCTGAAATCCGAACTATCGACGAGAATGTTGACTGAGACCAGGTGAAAACGCTGGCTCCGGATCGTCAACAGTGGATGTCTTTTACAACGGCCCTATGCACCGGAGGATCGGCGTGGGATCATTAAGTAAGTAAGTAAGTACGGTAGCTCAAACCACCTCCGTTGGATTCCTCAGAAAAATTTGCACAATATATGTTAATTTCCATTCAAAATATTCAAGTCTGAATATTTTTTTTTAATTGTTTACATAATATAGGGGAAATAGGGGTTTAAAATGCACTATAACTCCGTTCGTAAGCGTGTGTGGCCTCTGAAACTACGTCCAATCGATTTATTGGACATTTTCACCTAAGGAAAGTACTTTTTTATATTTTGGTTTTGTGTAGCAGGGAAGATATTGAATTTCTTCGCGGTTTATTCACCTTTTCCCCAAAGAATAGAATACACCAAACGTGCAATTTCGAGTGAAAACACCCAATACTGAGAAAATCAAACGGGGCGTGTATTGAAGCTGTCAAACCCTGGGTGAGGCAAATAGAAATTTGCTGCAGCATCTTTCTACTTTTCGATAAACAACTGAGCAGTTTTCGAAAGGAGTTGTAATCGTTTAAGATAAAAATTCATGCTGGAACCATACAAAATCAACAAAACTTTTGTTTAATGTAGAAGGCATGCTCAGTTTGATTTAATGAAATGAAATGTCCCATGGAAAACTCTCTAAAAGACATAAACAAAAATTTTATAACGATAATTTTCAAGAACTAAAATTTGTTACCCACTCACTGGTGGGTGATTTAATCAAGCCAATTTGACATTTGAGGAATTTGAGCGAATTTTTTCTCATTTTTTCTGTTTCCCCGCCCTGGGTCAAACCGTTAACGCCGAAAAGAAACACCATTTTTTACAATTATTGGCGTGCACGGTCAAGGATAAAGAGTCGTGTCCTGAAATTGACCACAAGTGCCGCAGGAAAAAAGCGGGTTTTACCGGTTGCGTTTCGGAACTGATGTTGGAGGTTGTGTGGGTCAAACTCAATACGAGAACCGCAGTGCATATTATATGACACATCTACGGGCAAAGGCACTCGTCATGAGTTCGTCTTTATCTATTTATCGCTATCGTAATGGACCTCTCCAGTACCTATACACCACGGACGTTCTTGTATCGGCTTAGGTGGGTTCCACATCTGGCGATCTTTTCAGGGATCGATTTTTGGGCCAATATGAGTTTTCAAGTTTTCAAACTATTTTTAACATTGCTTTTGCTAAGTGATGATGATTACATAAGTAGGTCTAAGGACTGAACCTTGAGTGACAGGCTTCCTGCCTGACGTTTGGACTCTCAGAAGCACATCGACTTCCCGTTCGTAAGCGTCAGATAACACTTCCATCGAGGTTTCTAAGATTTGTCGCGAGTAGAAGTAGGTTTCAGCATTATATCGCAGTGATTGTGACTATGTGCAAAGTTTTACCCCAAAAAAGCCTTCAATGCGCCGACAGCGCCACAAGCCACAAGCCTCCGCACACATCAAGCTTCAGCACTCCACAATCAGAGGGCCAACCGTAGTAGCCGAAGCTGTTGGTAGCCAAGCCGAACGACAGCGACGCCCCGACGCAAAGACGAGCGCGAAGAGAGCAATAACCTGACCGCTCGGGTCAAGGCCGGTCAAAGTCGGCTTCCTGGTGCTGGCTCACTTCTGTATTAACCACAGACGTGTGGAAAGCTAAAACGCTATACTTAGCTAAGACCCCAGTATCAGTTAATGTGAAAAGCCAAACACCAGGTAAGCCGAGAAGCCGCCGAACCGCCATTTTTAGCATCGCCAGAATATGCCCGCTTATGAATCCGTTGTTCCATCATAGGGCCACTTGGTTGGTCGATTCCGATTCCCGAACCCATCGGATCCACAACCTCCCCGTTGAAGCAGCAGACGTCCTACAAGCCCGTGGTCCACAAGCTTCCAACCCGGCTGACCTGCTACCAATCCGAAGAAGCCAACAGCCTTCAGCTTAGCAGCAACACCAGGGCATTGCCCTCCAGGTTTGGCCCAATCTTAAGAACGTGGGAGTAAGGGAGGTGTGTACAAGTTGAAGTCGCCCTTTGGAGTATACAATCGAGCAGAAGTTGTTGCTTATAAACGCGTGTTTAGTTGTCCACAGAAACAAGCTTAAAAAAAAAAAAAACAAAAAAAAAACCAACCAAAGCAGGAAACATTGTGAATTTTGAATGTTTCCCTAATTAACGGCGCAGTAAAGTCAAAAATCTGTTAATTTGATATGAGAACAACGTGCAATGATAGAATTCAAAGTTTCAAAAAAGTAAATGTTTTGCTTTTTGGAGAGGACACTTAAATTGATGCATTTGTGTGAAACCTTAAAGAAAATTATTTTAAAAATGACCCTCTCATTTATTACAACCTTAATCATCTATATGATGATGTAAATTGTCATAGTATATTCAAAAAAAAAATCAGGGTAATCGTAAATGATTCGCATGACAAATCGTGCGAATCGTAATTCAATACAATCCAAATCAAGAATATGTGTGCTAATGTACCTATATGGCCTCGAAAATCATACGTATATATCGGTTTTGCTGCATTATATAGTCCTATTTGCCGCTGATAGTGTTGGTGATATTATGCTGGTTGTTTCACCAACACTTTTTAGTTTTGGGACAATCAACCTAAAAAACGACCATGTTTGTCGACCGTCTGTCCGTTTTTTGTACCGAGAGTTTTGGAGGTTAATTGTCCCGTCTCATCTGTACACGCTCAGCAAGTGTGCGTAAGAAATGTCAAAAACAACTCTATACGATATGTTTACACGTATATTTGCACGTATATTTGTGCTGCAAATTCGAAATACCCACCAAATGGTTGTCTGGGTAACGTCTTTCCGAAACGTGTGCTCAATCCATTTCACTTACTTACGGAATCTTGAATTCTTATGTTGCAAATTCAGTTCCACATTTGAGATCGAGTGATCAGGCCACTCAGCGTGAAGGATATTCTGCATGCAGCAATTCTCAAGTAGGTACTTGCAGAGTTCGCGTCGTCAACGAAGCTGTACCCTAATTTTGCATCCGTACATCAACACTAATTTGCCATTTGGAGATTCGAAAGTTCATATTCCTTTTACGGTCGATGCATTCACGAAATTCGAGCTCTCCAAAGAGAGGCACGCCCATGGCTTCCGCGAAGTCCAGAATGCTAGCGCAATCACAAACCTATCAATCCGCGCTGCCGAAAATTCAAAGCGCCAAAATTTTGGAGCCTTCATAACTTACCCGGGGTTCGTTTCATTCGTTCCGTTTTTATCCTATTTATATTTCTCTATCCCCCCGTTCGTATCCATCCATCTTCCATCGAAAGGCTCCTCTACCAACGTCATCATCATCCTCATTCCGGGTAAGCAAGCAAGCAACAGAAACACCAACAACCTGTCAACGAAAAACAAACGCGCTCCCCAATTTTAGGAGTTTAGCGGAGGAGCACCGGGGAAATTTGGGGAGAGTCCTTTATTAGATTGGCGTGCTTTTTAGGGATTCCTTGGGGATCAACGGCGTTCGGGGGAAGGAGAAATGTGGAGGCGATGACTATCAGAAATATTATACAAAACAATATCAAATGAAACCGGGAATGGAGCTCTAATGGTAGCTTCGCTAAATGGGAGGCTATAAATTGCAAAATAATTTGTATCCAATTGGCGGAGGTGGGAAAAAGAGAGGCGGAGAGGCCCGGAACCGGATGGCCTTCGCCATAAAAACTAGGTGAAAGTGACGGTATCTTTTCGTGGCGAAGAGAGGAAGAGGTTGAAGCTGATGGAAGGTAGAAAAGCAGCTAATGGCGCAGGGGGTCACGATATGAATATTTTTATAATTTTCATTACGTTAAACGACTTTTTCCGGAACGGCTAGGGAAGGAAGCAGGGAAGAGCAGGAATTCCAAAGTTCGTCCTAGGTCACGGCAGCCCAAAAGCTGAAGACTTGTCGCACGCCTGGCCGTAGAACAAAACCATTCCTCGTGATCGGAGAATATAAACTAGCAGCCAAAATCAAGGTTGTAAATAGAAACTTTGTCGTTCGGAGGTTTTCTGCCAGCAAGTGGAACAACACCGAGCTGAGCTTTCCGGTTGAAGGTTGACGATTATTATTTGCTAAATTATGGCGGCCATTGGTGGGTTCGAACAGATTCTTTACTTTGTAATCTGCAAGGAGACGATGATTTCTTTCCGGTTAAACCGTTTTGTTTTCGGAATCAGCTGCATAGTAAATATTGGAGCTTCTTGAACTTAGTCCTGAGGTCGTTAGCTCCCTAGTGTCAGGCGATGCTACTTTGTAAGTGGATTGCGAAAGAAAACTAAGGCATACATAAATCGGTCAAGTTCAATTTTTATTTGAAACATCTTCGGCGTTTAGCTTTTTTATTGAGATAAGGTCCCAAGAATTCTGAATTTCGAGTATTTTGGTTATGAAACAATTCTATTGACATGTGTTTTCATAAATTTTTTTAATCGGCTCTGTAAAAAATGAACTTTCCTATGAAATCGGGGCTCCCCATAATAACCACGAAGAAAAAATCACAATCATGATAATGATATCGAATGACAAAATTGTAAATTCCACGGAGTAATCAGAAGAAGATAGGGCACAAAGCCAAATAGGCTACAAATAATTGCTATCGAGAAAGTTGACTCGAAATCTTAAAATAGATTGATTACAAAAAAAACATACCACAAAAAATGGTCGCGGTTGCTATCTAACTAGTTTCAGGAGTCCTTTATACAATAACTGTCCTTTCAATGAATTGTTTTATTCGTGGGGTACTTACAGGGGTTACTTACAGGCTGTCCTCTAAACTACCTTATTCTATGCCAGTTTTCTTAACACGTGATATTTTTCTCATGCCGTCATCCCAACACGCATTCATTAGGTTGTTTTCACACCTTGCCTTTTCTATATCAGACGTTCTTTCAACGTGGTGTTTTTTTTCCATGCCGTCCTCTTAACTCGCATTAATCAGGCTGTCTTCCCACTCGCTTTTCCTCATATCAACTTACCGTTTTATCTGCTGCAGCTGTTTCTCAACATGCTGTTTTTCTATTCATGCGGTCCTTTTAACACGCATTTATGAGTCTGTCCTGTTAAATGGGATTTTTGGTACTACAGCTGTCCTCTCAACACGCTTTTCTTGGTCATCTATTTTCATCGCTCATGCGTTTCACCCAATACGCATCCTTTAGGCTATTCTCTTAACTCGCCTTTTATTTTTTTCAGCTGTCCTTTCAACACGCTGTTTTCGTGTATGTGTTCTTCAGCTGTCCTCTCATCCCTATGTTTTTGTACATACGGTTCTCTCAGCACGCATTCTTAAGGCTCTAAGTTCACCTTTAATTTTCTACAGCTCTCCTCCCAACACGCTGTTATTGTACATGCGGTTCTTTCAACATGCATTAATGAGGCTGTTCTCTCAACTCTTCTTTCCTATCAACACGGTGTTTTTGTACATGCGGTTCTCTCAACACGCATTCTTAAGGCTCTCCTCTCAACTCGCCTTTTATTTTCTACAGCTGTCCTCTCAACACGCTGTTTTTGCTCATGCGGTTCTATAAACACGTATTCTCAAAGCTGTCCTCTCAACTAGCCTTCTATTTTCTACAACTGTCCTCTCAACACATTGTTTTTGTACATACGGTTCTCTTAAAATGAATTCCAAAGGCTGTCCTCTCAACTCGCCTTTTATCTTCTACAGTTGTCCTCTCAACACGCTGTTTTCTCATGCCCTTCTATAAACATGTATTCTTAAAACTGTCCTCTCAATTAGCCTTCTATTTTCTACTGCTATCTTTTCAACACCCTGTTTTTGCTCATGAGGTCCTCTCAACACGCATTCTTAAGGAAGTCCTCTCAACTTACCTTTTTTTTTGTACGGCTGTTCTCTCAACACGCTGTTTTTGCTCATGCGGTTCTTTAAACACGTATTCTTAAAGCTGTCCTCTCAACTAGCCTTCTATTTTCTACAGCTGTCTTCTAAACACGCTGTTTTTGCTCATGCTGTCCTCTCAACACGCATTTTTAAGGCTCTCCTCTCAACTCGCCTTATATTTTCTACAGCTGTCCTCTCAACACGCTGTGTTTGCTCGTGCGATCCTCCCAGGATCCATTCTTCAGGATGTCCTCTCAACTCTTCTTTTATTTTCTACAGTTGTTCTCTCAACACGCTGTTATTGTTCTTATGGTGTTCTCAATACGCATTCTTAAGGCTGTTCTCTCAACTCGCCTTTTATTCTATACAGCTGTCCTCTCAACACGCTTTTTTTCCTCCATCGGTTCTCTCAACACGCATTCTTAAGGCTGTCTTCTCAACTAGCCATTCATTTTCTACAGCTGTTTTCTCAACACGCTGTTATTGTTCATGTGATTCTCTCAATACGCATTCCTAAGGCTGTTCTCTTAACTCGCCTCTTATTCTTCAATTGTTTTCTCAACTCGCTGTTTTTGCTCAAGCGAATATCTCAACACGCACTCTTAAGGCTGTCCTCTCAACTCTCCTTCTATTTTCTACAGCTGTCCTCTCAACATGCTGTTTCTGCACTTTCAACTCCCTTTTATTTTCTACAGCTATCCTCTCAACTTGTGTTCTCAACACACTTTTTTTGCTCATTCGCTCTTCTCAACACGCATTCTTAAGGCTGTCCTCTCAACTTGCCTTTCGTTTTTTACAGCTGTCCTCTCAACACGCTGTTTTTGCTCATGCAGTCCTCTCAACAAACATTCTTAAGGCTGTTCTCTAAACTCTCCTTTTATTTTCTACAGCTGTCCTCTCAACAAGCTGGTTTTGTTCATGTGGTCCTCTCAACTCACATTCTTAAGGCTGTTCTCTAACCGCTCCTTTTGTTATCTACAGCTGTTCTCTCAACACTCTGTTTTTGTACTCTCAACTCGTCTTTTATTTTCTACAGATGTCCTCTTAACACGCTGTTTTTGCTCGTGCGGTCCTCCCAAGATGCATTCCTCTCAACTCGCCTGTTTTTCAAATGTTGTTCAACTTTTTTTTTTTGCTTCGATGGATACTTTCAATCTATAATTCCAGCAACATTGCTCGGTCTGCTCCTCTACCAGACTCCACGTTTTTTTTCGGGTGAATGTTTACAAATAAAAATAACTCTTACTCGTAACGAACACGCTTGATACAATTTTCTTCTTTGGACTACGTCACTCGAAAATAGGTTCTGTCACGGTTGACAAATGTGTAACTTGCTACTCCATAGAGAACATCCACCGTGCTTTGGACTGTCGCTGAGCTCGGACGTTGTGACTCAACAGACTGACTATTGCGCCGTGTTGAGGTCAGGGATGCCAGGTGTTTCAGATAAAAATCAGGGTAATTTAGAAAAAAGTCTGTGTTTGTAAGTGCACAAGCGAAGAACACAAATTTGGTACCTATGTAGTGAGCGAGGGGGAGGCAGTTTTCGGTTGTTTGGTTTCATATTTGGCAACAAGCACACTTTTCTACCACTGAATTGCCAATCTTACTGAAAAATTTAGTTTTGATAGATGATCGACGAAATACTGATGAATACAAGTGAGATTTCCATTACAAACAAGCCACTTATGGATCATATTTGCTACATTCAAATTAATTTCTACATTCAATTTCAAAGGCAAAAATCAAGGCAAAATCTGTGTCTGAGCATCTGTGTCATGACGAAGGATCAAAAGTCTGAGCTATGCGCAACAGACGCCTCGGAAGAATGTATCTTTTACCCATACACTCATAGTTAATATTGAGAATATCGTAAAAAAAAAATTTAAAAATAAATTAAACTGAGAAAAAGTTTGCGGGCCGCACATATCTCTTGGATTGCTCATCCCTGGTCCATTCAGTATAGAGCCAAATGTTTTAAGGTTAACTATATCACTGTTGTAGTTTTTCTTCACAACATCATTTCTAAAGATAAAAATTTGTAGTGCGTTTTCGTTGAATTGAACTTAAAGAAATCAAATTATCAATCAATTTCAATTTTCATTTACATTATTCCAGCGTCTTGAATTTCTATAATTTTGTGTTCCCACTGTATTCCAGAGTTGATTTTAAAGCTAAATTAAATTTGTTTTGAATTTCAACTTTGAAGTAGATCTAAAGGCTTGATTCAATTTGTTGCGAATCTCAAGCCGTATTTGCATTATTAAACACTTGAATACTTGGAATACGACATCGTGGTTAGTAGACATTTACTTCCGGGAAAATTGGTTAACGCTTTCAAAGCAGAAATGAAATAGAAAATAAGTTCTAGAAAGCCATTTTGAAAAAAAAAATCATCACAGTAAAGTAGTAAAGTGAGTAAAATCGTTACCTACTCACGTTATTCGTATGAGTAGTACAGCAAGTATATATGTAGATCAATTTTCGAGCGGTGAGCTCGGGTTCGAGACTTGAAAAGAAGGTAATAATTGAAATTTGAGTTTGTAATGAATATGCTTCTTTGTATCAAGCATTCAAGCATTAAGGAGCGAATAAAATAGTTATTTTCAATTTGTTGTACTGCGCATAAAAGTGTTTATTGAAGCTGATTAAAAGTTGTTTACATAATTTAAGCGAGCTTTTTGTGAACTTCAAAGTTTGTTTAGCTTCTTATAAAATGAGCAGCCAAATTTTCAATCCAAGAAATGAATTTACCGTTGAAACGGGTTCTAAAAGGTTTTTAAAAATAACTTTTAACGAACATGTCAGAAAACTGACTTGCCTCCAGCGGAATTTAGTCCTACGTCTAAAACTTAGACATTTCATTTTAATACACTATAGGGGAGAATAGGGATACTTGATCCTCTTTTCTTATTTTTATTATATCTTTTAGGAAAATTTTAGCAACTCGTCGTCTTTTGCATTTTCTGACAGCGCGTAATTTCAAGTTTATATGCTTCAAAAGTTGGAACGATATAAAAACCCGTAGATGAACTAGGAGCATTTTCGTGGAAGTAAAAAAATTGCGATATTTTTTTAAGTTTAGGGAGACTTGATCCTTCATTCTGGGAGCCCTTGTCTTTGGAAAAACAAAAAAAAAAATTAAAAAAAGAATATCAAATGACTATTTTGGTCATGTTTTTCTCATTTCACAATTTATAAATGTCAGATGAAGAAAATTGCAAAATTATGTCTCAACTCTAGAGTCACTGCATACTTTAAGGCGCTATTTTCTGAATTTAAGAGAAAATCAACTTTCTTAGCCCTTTTTGCCAGACAATCTAATATATAAAGATGAGTTGGACTATATATGTTTGTATGCACCTTATACAAATCCACACCGCTGAACCGATCAGCCTGAAATTTGGTACAGTTATGTGTTTGGACCATGGGAAGGTTTTAGTAATAGTTTCGAGCCCCTCCCACCTGTGAAAAGGGACCCTCCCATAGAACTTTCGTTTTTTTTCCCACAAACCAAAAGTCATGGCACCCATTTTTCAGAACCAATTTATTCCCTTTGGCGGGGTTGTTTTCACCATCACCATGGGCCGGGAATTAGAAACGATCGTCCTGAGTTCACGTGTGCTGGAAAGCACATCGAAGCTTGCTAAGCTTTAAAGATTTGAATGGAGAAATTTTGGCGGGAGTTTTTTTTTACATTCTACTGCTGAAAGCACGTGGTACTTGGTACGATATTTTCTGATGCAATAATGAACTTTCATATTGAAAATTACAACAAGCCTGTTAAGTATTTATTGACAAGAATGGTTTTCAAAATGCTGGGGGGGCTTCGAGAGTCTTATTTCTTTTGGCGGGTTTGTTTTCACCATCACCATGATGGGCCATGCATAAGAATCGACCATCCAGAGCTCACGTTTTTTTTTTCTGGGAATTTAACATTTTGATGTCATTCTTCCCTACGAGAGTTCACGTGTACTGGACAACAAATTAAAGCCTGCTAATGATTAAAAATTTGATAGCGAAGTTTTTGGTGGGCTTTTTTTCGTCTACTGATGTTCGTAGCACAAGCACGTGGTTCTTGGATGAATTAATAAGTCAACTTTTGGAATAAAAAAATACTAATCGCCTGTTAGGAACATATTGATCAGAATAGTGGTTTTCAAAGTGATCCCAACCGCCGCTGGGAGGCGTTGAGAGTCAACAAGAATATGCAGTGTGTGATGAATGGATACAATGATTTACCTTCATTATGAATTGACTTCTACAGTTAAATAACTTTTTAAAATAAAAACTAATGTTCCAGCTTTTAGGAACCAACCATTTTCATATTTTTCGAATTCCTCATAGGGAAAGAAACTAAATTAAGGGTAGTGAGTTGAATGCTGCAATCTCAATGCTTTGATTGCTGTTTAGGAATTTATTCAACAGGCAGGTTAGACAATTAAACGTGCATATTCTGGAAAAAGTTGAAACCAAATCCAACGCATTAAACTTTTAAGTACTTAAATCCGAAGTTGTTATTTCATACAATTTAATTTCATCGGTAAATTTATAAATTTTGAGTTATTGTTGGTCATCAATGTGTTCAATTCTACCAGCTAATTATGAGAAAGCTAGAGCCTTTAATGAAACTTTTAACATCTGAAACAACTTCTCATTCTCATCATAAGTACGAATTAAACTTGAATATACTTTTCTACGACAGATCATTCATTTCAAAAAGTGGAATAATCTTCAAAAGAGGTCGTGTACTAATGTTTACAAGCCTATTGGATTTTCATTAGAAAACACATGGACAAGATAAAAAATACGTTGTTAAAAAGACTAAATCTATTCAGGCTTCCCAAAAAATTACGAGTTGATAAGGTTATCAGAATTTTTCCGGACGTGTCCGGACCGAAAAAATCTGGGCAACTTTCTAGAACAATCCGCGTAGTTGTTTTCAAAATGTTTTACCCAAAATCCGGGCAATATCCGAGCAAATTTGGTAAAAACCACGGAATTATTCAGTAAAAATCAAGAAGAAAACACTTTTAATTTTTTTTTCTCACCAAACCACATCATCGAATGTATTTTAGACTTTCAAAACAAGTCAGGATAAAATTTGCCATGAAAAAAAAAAATCATTTTTGAACGTTAAATTGGAAAATTAAACTGGAAAATCGGAGCATTTTAGAAACCTTAGTTTTAAATGTTGTTCGTGATTCGATGAATAGGCACTCAAGGGAAATTATTTTAGCTAATAACTGCTAACCTAATAACTGTTAGTTTTTCAATAAACTTTGTCAAAAATCAAATCAAAACTTTAAATAGGCTTACAAAACCACATGGCTAAACAAACATGGCCAAATTTGTTAACATGATGAATTTCAAAATTTCGAAAAGTCAAATAAATTTTGATTTATATTTAATGTGAACCCGAGCAAGGCCGGGTAAATCAGCTAGTTATTGTATAAATATCAGTTGATCGTAATCTTGTCATTAGCAATGATCACGATCTATTTAGAAGAAAAAAAACCTTTTTGAACTCTAGAGATCAATTGAACCCTTAATGAATATTTAAAAAAAACTTTATCTGAAAAATGTTGAGAGTTTAGCATTGCTTTAAAAATATGGTATTATGAAGTTCATGTTACACTCTAACGATTTATGTGTTGAAATATTTATTTTTGTTTTAATTTTTCATGTCAGAAACATTATAAAGGGATAAAAAAAGATCTTCAAGTCGCATTTTATGAAGTGTTTCAAACTTAGTTCAATAACTCAAAAAATAGTTTTGATAAATTTTTTGAGCTTATAGAATAGTTGTTTAGCTCCTTAGCACATTTTACTTGAACATTTGATCATTGTAAGTCATTTCAGTTTCGAGAAATAGCTAAGGAATCAAGTATCCTCAGGGATCAAGTATTCTCCCCTATGGGTTCACAAATTGAAACTAATATTTAATCGAATTTTTCGAACTGCTACTCCACAAACCTTTTGTAGGTACTGAAACTTAAATCTTGGCCCTCAAAAACTATTTTTGGGAAGGGTTTTCTTTATGAAGTATAACTTAATAATTTCAGAATTTGAAAATAAACTTCAAGTTTCATTCATCATATTCTAATTTAACACATCATAGCTAAGCGAAAGATTCTTACTTCTCACGATAATAAACAGATTCACATTCGCATTCGCATAAACAGTCGCCTAAAACTTCGGTTGGCGCTACTTGTCAACTCTCAGTTTTATGAAATTGCAGTCATTAAGAATTGCACCACCTTCTTCCCTAGATGGTATTACACTTCCTGACTTTCATTCTCAAAAGAAGCAAAGTCTTCCAATTCGTTGCCTCAGATTACAGAATCTCTTAAATTGAAAAACTTGCCCCCACAGAATGTTGAAGGTGCCCTGGCCGAACCCTGCGGACTGTGTAGGGAAAAGGAAGGGTATATTAGTCGCTTTAAGTGACTCACGTTTATTTAAACGGAAGATGCCGAGATCTCTACGATCCACCCATAAACGTGGGGAGGTTTTAGAGGGGTAAATTTGGGGAAGGTAAACCCTGGGAGATGCTAGACCAGCATTACGGGTGATAATTTCGTCCTACATCTCCTACGCACCTAAAGTTTCCTTCTGAAACTCCTAGAACTGACAGTTAGGATTATGAACAACAATTTTGCGACGTTTAACATGAATAAATGATATTTCATGAAACGCATTAGTATTTTGATATGATATAAAGAAGCGTTGTAAAGCGTTCAACCTATTTTGACTTTAAAACATAGAAAACATAAATGAAGCCCCGTTAAATTATCAAATATTTACATATATCAAAATTTATTATTTCTGTATTCCTGATAAACTCATAAATTTTCAAATCAATTTATGCTAAACATATTCATGATGAATCAAAAACTTTACAATTTACCTGAACAAAGTAGTAGAAAATTCGATCTTAAAAATTATGATTACATAATTGTTTTGAAAATTTATGATACAATTTCTAACTAGCCTCAATTTATTATTTTTTCTTATTCAAGAGTAGTAAAAATATATGGTATAATCGCAAAATTAAAAATTCGATGATGTATGAAATCGTAGAAAAGTTCCAAAAATGTATTTTCCTGACAGTAATCAAGCCACCTGATTTGAATAGTTTTTGTAAATTTCTAAATTGTCTACAGATTAGACATCAATACGAACCTTGTTATGTTGATTCTCACGATAATCATCAGATTGAGCAAAAAAAAAAGTTAAACCTAGTATCTATTACTTTATTACTTTTCACTTTGATTATTAAAAAATCTGTTATGTTTTTTTTTACAAATTTTTTATTGATATTAAATATTCTTTAAAAATAGTTTGTATTCAAAAAGTTTCTGCACTTTTCTGAAAAAAGCTGTACATCATTATCAAAAATTTCGACTTCCTCGAAGATCGCAAATAAAATTTGACTTCTGAAATGTTCATTTTGTTAACTTGCAGCTTTTCTGTAGAATTCGGGAATAAAATTTAGTTTTTAAAACAATTTTGTACCTTATTACATAATATATTTTTAAAATAGAAGTCAAATCGATTTTCAGTCTACCTAGGTAAAATATAGTTGTTTGGAGGATAGTAACTAAATTCAGAATCAGTTTTTGCCATCCATGTAGTTTTGTTGGTTTATCAGCTATCAATGATTGATTTCATTCAAATCTGATTCATTTCTAAACTAAACATATTACAAAAACTAGATTTGAAAAACAAAATCTAACAAAATATTCGAGTTCAGGAAGCTAAAAATTTCAAAATGAATCATTAAAACATAAGCACCAAAAACGCTGTTGAATTTTATAAATTACATGCTAAAATGAAAAAAAAAATTATTGAAAATATTTCCATTTAAAATGTTGGAAAATTAACATTTTCATCTCCATGTTATTTTTCATTTTCAAATAAGTTTTCCAAATTGTACACTCCCACTTCCAGTTTTTTTTTAAATTTGTTAAAATCAGTTCCACTTTGTTGCTCAATTCCGTTTTTAAAACACAAATAAAGAATAGCCATATAATCTTCTTCAATCCATATAAATCTAAATTTTGTATTAGAAAAACCATTTAACAATTTAAATAATGGGTTATTTCCAGGACCCATTACTTAAATTGATGGGAATAACGTATTCAGCAGTTTTTAAAATTTTCTTTTATTTCTATTATTTTAAATATTCTTTTTTGGAACGATCTCGATTTTCAATAAATCTATCAAAAGTACGAAAAGTAATTCGAAGTGGCCCCATTGGAATTCCATATATTTATTAATATGAATGATGAATTGATCATATTTTGTTATAAGTATGGAAATTTAATATTGATTTAATTGAATGATTAATGGCATTTCGGTGAACTATACATTCGAATAGGAAGAATAGCAAATGAAAGTAATGAAAATTATAGACGGATAGATTAGATTAGGAAGCATGAAAGGTGTTGAAAATGAGCCAAGAGCATGATTTGAGAAAACTTATTGCCGCACAAGCCTATTTGTCCCGCACTGTATCATTGTCTAGAAGAAGCAGCGGAGAGAAACAGCGGAGAAGAAGCGGACGTGACAATGTGCGTTTCAAACATTATTTTTGTCGATTTTTGTGAGGTAGTTGGTTTTTGAACTTTTCATCAATCTCCAAATTTCCGTTTTTATACACCTATTGTCAACTTACAACAGGATTTTGTCATTACGCGAAATTTCGACGAAAAAACATTTTAATTAGAAAGGAAATTTAAAACAGGGTTTAGAAAATGTAGCACATGAGCGATATAGTAACGAGCAAGTTCAGGATTCTTTGGTAAATTTTGCAAATTAAATACTTAACCTTTAATTAAAATCCTTTATTATCGTAATCGTAGTGAAATTTTTTTAAGGTGGTAGGGAATCAGACTTATCCAAATTGAATACATTTATTCCGTCCCCCAAAATATCCCAAATCGCTCCTTCCCAAACGAAGTTCGAATCCACTTGAACGTTTACCGTTGTTTTTGTTTTTGCCTCTGGTGCGCCTTGGGTGGTCAGCGAAATCAATAATTCCGTCTGGCCGTTGTCCTTTGGAGCTTGTTTTTATCCTACTTGCTTGATGTTTTGGTGTTTTTTTTTCGGAAGCCGGATACAGAAAAGCGAAGCACCGAAAAACAACCTGTCTGTTCAATTTTACCCGTTACGATTTTTCCGACTTTTCCTTGTAGATTTTTTTTTCTTACTATTGTGATGCTTTAAAAAGTTATTTTCCCGGAAAAAAACAGAAAATAAACTTTTACTTTCCTTAGGAAGAACTGAATGACATTCATTAACAATTAATTAAGCTGCAATTCCCACGCAGTTCAGGGAACTCCCTTTTTTCCCACCTGGTCTTAATC
This sequence comes from Uranotaenia lowii, assembly GCF_029784155.1. Classification (NCBI taxonomy): domain Eukaryota; kingdom Metazoa; phylum Arthropoda; class Insecta; order Diptera; family Culicidae; genus Uranotaenia; species Uranotaenia lowii. The sequence goes on along the minus strand of NC_073691.1, from coordinate 48,817,896 downwards.
GTGCCTCCAGAACATGAACCAATTAGTATCAGCAAATTTAGCTTCCCTATCAAGCGAAATGGGAGGCCCGATTGCTGGACTCAGCAATGCCAATAATGGCTTGAGGTCCCCAACAAATCGTTTAACCCACGAAAGGTTTTAATTGGCCCTTAAACCAGTTCTGGGTCGTTAATCGGCTAACATCTTCAATTTGAGCTTGTACAGAACTGGCAGCTCTCCAAGTCCAATACGATCCAATTCCAGAAGTCGAATCGGAACGCGCGTGTCCAACTTTACAACTGAGACTGCAAAAAGAAAGAGAAATGGAACGGTGAGAAACAAACACTGAACCCAATATCAGTCAGTACCTTTTGCCAGCCAGAAGTTAACCAATAATGATAACAACAATGAAAAACAAAACATAAAACACTTACACCTGGTTTAAAAAAAAATGACAATAAAACACAACCTGCAAGAGGCACATTCCAGTAATTAATTGACCATTTTCTTGAGGTTGTTTTATTTTTACGACTGTTACGCGAGGCCGGAATTTCACACAATGTATTTAACCAGTTGTTTGCAATCCTTATCTTTGTTTGGAACAAAATTTTTTAGAATTCACGCCCTGAGAAATCCAAAAATCACTGCAAATCGAATGATGAGAATATCAGTTCTATTAGTATATCAAACAACCGTCGATTTTATTGAAATTGCATTCCTTTGAGAGCAATTCATAGTTTTGAGAGGTTCATGATATTGATCGTGTGTAGACTCCTGATTAAAAATGTTTTTGTAAGCTATGAGAAAACAAATCTTTATTGATAGCAAAATTCATATACTCGTTCAAAAGCAATTCACAAGCTCTTATGTTATGTTTTGAAAAAAAAAAAAAATAAATAAAACTGCTCACTTCATAATATAAGCAACAGTTCACGATTAGACGCTTAAGTGAGCAGATGTGTTTTGGAGAGACGTACAAAGTTATTGAGAACTATCTATAATACGTGGCCAATAGAAGGGAACGCCCCTCTTTTGGTGTGTTAGTCAAGTTTCCTTGCACGAACTAGGCCTGGAAATGTAGGACGGTGTCGTTTAAAATATGTTTACTAGTTTTTCGTTTCCCGGACACTGCCGGACCCAAGCTTGTGGAGATGTCAAGGTTCGTAAGGATTTCAATTCTGACAGAAACAAGATGGAGTCAAGCTATTGCGGTTACTGGGATAATTTCTAAAAGCGCGACCGGTAGCCTACCTTGCGGTTGGCTAACCGGAGCAGTAAACACAGTCAAAAATTTCACTTTCACTCACTAATTTTATTGAAGAGTTTAGAAGTAAATTCTTGAATAACAAATAATAATTTTGCAAGAGAGGACAAAACATGAAGTCATCGGAATGAAATATTATTATTCTTAATATTCATTGAGATTGAATTAATTACAAGCGCGCCGAGGAAAACAGCATAAGCACACAGATTTTTGTATTTATTTACAAGTTTCATTTCATTCAAGGTTATTCGTTATCTGCATTCATAAACACACACATTCGCGTGCGATGACTACGTGTGTTGCGAATGGAGAAAAGCTTGTTTTGCACACAAAGAAATGGAAATTTTCCATTCATCGTTTATCGGTGAGTTATTGCATGTTCTATTATAGGAAATAATATCATACGCATCGCAAAAAATTGGACTGCGCACTCATAACTGCGAAATTTGTGCGATTTGTCAAATCAGTATAAAATCTGTCGGATTTCTACACGCTAACCGCTTTCCAGTTAAATTTTATACGGATAACTGCGACTGCAAAACATAGCACGAAATCCAACTTTCAATGAAAGGGACAATATTCTTGAATACATATTTTTATCGACTCGTGTTCAATAGACACCTTAATTTGTAATTGATGTGGTGAATGAAAAAGAAACATAAAAAAATTCTAACACTTATTGCATTAGATCGCTACCGTGTCGTCAAACTCTTAACTTATTTAAACAACTTCAGGTTTTCATTTTTTTTCGTGATTTTGTTCACTGGTTGACTAATCCCATCGCAAACAGTTTTTTTTTTATAAATAATAGATGGCCAGGCTTCGACCAGACCGAACTGCGCGCCATGAGGAAATTTAAAAACAACAGAAATTACATAGATTTCGTGTTATTTATATTGTAGATCCATAAAGCGAATATGGTTGACTGGAATGATTTCCTTGGATTATAAACTGTTGTTTCTGGTTCATAAACATAAAATATTTCACCTCTCGATGAAAATATTTTCACATAAAGTTCAAGAGTTTCGAAAAAATTCAGATGGCGTTCAGTTCAGTTTGGTCGAATGCCTACCAGATAATCGGATAATAATGTGTAACGTATATGCTTGTTTTTACAACTTTTTATTATTCATTTTTTCCGTGATTTTGACCGCTGATTGACCAATCTCAATGCAAACACAATTTTTTTTTATAAACAATAGATAATCTGATACTTGGTATATTGTTTTGACAAATTTTTATTAAATCATCTTTCAATGTTTTTCATTTGTTCAGCCGATTCAATTTCAGTCGACAAATAATCTTTATGAAGAACAATGCTTACTTTTTTTTGAATTCTGTATTTTTTTTTACAGTGGTACCCTCCGGTAGCCCAAATCAGCTTTTGCAGACATAGGGTACGAACACAGTGAGCGCGAAGCGAACTGCGAAGCGAAATATTCATTCACCGGATGAATTTCGCAAGTTCGCTTTTGAAGGCCGGTCACAGTGCACGCGAATTGCGAAGCGGTTCAACACTGAAAAAAACCTTCGGTGTTGCAAAAATTAATCACACGTGAAAAAATCTTTGCAAATTAACAAAACTGTGAGCGAGGGATACGCACCGCGCAAAAAAAACTAATCCGCGTTAGTTCCGAAAAACTCAATCAATTAGTAACAGTCGAATTTTGCAGTCTGACGCTATGAAACGCCATCTTAAAATCCAATACGGCGGCTTCCGTTCAACTTTAAAATAATTTAAATGACTGAAAATCGCAAAAAAAAATCTACTAAAACTATGACATAAATATAACAAAATTTTGAAAAAAAAAATACAATATAATAATAACAAATATTACGAAACGCTGACAAAACTTTAATAAAAATATGGCAATGGTGATAAAAATATTACAAAAATATTAGAAAAATATACCAAATCTATAATAAATTTGACATTGAAATGGCAAAGCCATGACCAAATTTAAAAAAAAAATTGACAAAAATTAATAAAAGTTGACTAAATAATAACAACAAATTAGTAATAATACCAAAACTCGAAATTAAAAACTTTGACAAATATTTGACAACATTATGGAAAATATGAAAAATGAAATAAAAATATGACAAATATAATAACTAATCAAAAATTACAAATACAGACCTCGTTCGTTTTGGCAATACGCCCGAAAATTTTATGTTGCCAAAATCGAATGTTGCCAAAATCGAACGGTTTTTTTGTCACTTTTTTATTTTTGATTTTTAATTCAAATTAGTCAAAATTTATGTAAAACGTTATATTAGCATACAATTTTTCAATTTGACTCAATTATATTAGTTATGTGCAATAAACATGGAAAAATTCATGTTTTTACTGTTTAAAACTATCATAATTAAGCCGAATGAAAAAATTTCATGCTAATATTACGTTTTACATTAATTTTTATTTGTTTGAAATGAAAATAAAAAATAAAAAAAAGACAAAAAAACGTCTTTTTTGGATGTTGCCAAAAACGAACGGTTTTTGCTCGGATGTTGCCAAAATCAAGCGGGGTCTGTATGACAAAATTTTGAAATAAAATAACATAAATCTGGCAATACTATGACCAAAATCTTACAAATGTGATAAAAATATATGCAATAAAAGTATGAAAAAATGTTACAAAACTATGATAAAACAAAACTATGACAATTAACAAAGGTTGTCATAGTACTGTAAGATTTTTGTCATTTTATTTTAATTTTTGTCATAATTTTGTCATGTTTTCGTTTGTCATATTTTTGTCATAGTTCTGTCAGATTTTTTGTTCATTTGATTGTAAGTTTTTTTTATAGTTTTGTCTTTTTTCGTTCGATTATATTCGTTTTACCACCTTCTCTTCATACTGAAAGTCTTTTCCAGTACAAATGCATTCGATGATTACTCTTGTATTTGAACTCACGGACATTGGCTTAGGAGGGAACTAACATGCCAACTGAGTTACACATATCACAAGCCCATAGATTTGTATAGATTGTGTCATTTTTTCGTCGTATTTGCGATATATTTTTTACATATTCATCATTAATACATTATTATTATTATTATATGTTTGGATTTTTCTTTTTTTTAAATGTTGTGATTTTTATGTCGTATTTGTCATCATTTTGACATTTTTCTTACATATATTTGAAAGTATTTTGTTATATTTTTATCTCATTTTTCATAATTTTGTTAGATTATTGTCATTATTTTTGACAAATTTTTGTCATATTTTTTCAGAACTTTGTCATTTTCTAGCCATTTTGCCTTATTTTTTGTCAGATTTTTGTGATTTTATTGTAAATTTGTTGTTATTATTTTGTCATTTTTGTAAATTTATTGTCAAATATTGGTCCTTATATTAGTTCTGTCAGGTAATTTTATTATCAAATTTTGATTATAATTTTATCATAATTTTTTTTTCTCATTTGTCATAGTTTTGCCATTTCTTTGATTTTATTCTCATATTTTTGTCTAATTTTGTAATATTTGTCATATTTTTCGGCTTAATTATTTAACCACATTTGGCGTGTTTTATTTAAAGTTTTGTCATTTGTCACTATTTTTTTAGTCATATTTTTTAATTTTAGTAATAGTTATTCATATTTGCCCACAGTTTTGTATTATTTTTGTCAATATTATTTTAGTTTTATAACACTTGTTATATTTTTGTTTATTCTTTTCAGTGCTTTTTTGCAGTTCTCTCAAAATTTTTGTTAAATTTTTGTCAGTAATTTTTCATCTACTTTTTTATCCCTTTTACTCATTTCTTATATTGTAGATGGACCTTACGATTTTCAGTTATTTATTGCATTTTGAATTAAGCGGAAACCGCCATCTTGTATTTCAAAATGGCGTCGGACAGCCAAATTCAACTTCTACTTATTGAGTACTTTCATCCAATACCCATATTGTGGGAGTTTCATGTGCTTTTCAGGCACTTCCAGCATTTTAAAGTTGAGTGAAAGGGGCCATATTGGATTTCAAGGTGGCGTCGGATAACAAATTCCAACTTCTATCCGTTCAGCCCCTTCACCCTATACACATATTGTGGGGCTTTCATGCCACCGGTCGTTTATTGCCAGTTATAATTTGTTTCAATAGAAAAAGACTGAAACCGCGTTTGTTTCGAAAATCCGCGCTAAAAAACCGTGCATTTTTCATTACCAAAACAGAAACGGCAATGATAATTAAATAAATAAACTTTTGAAAAAAAATTTTTTGATAAATCATTTTACGATAAAAAATATCCGAGAGAATATTTTCAGTGTATGTCCGGATGAACAGGATGAATTCGCGCGATCCAGCCGGGTCTTCGCACGAAAATTCGCTTGCACTGTGGCCGGTCCATGTTTTTTTCAACGTGTTTCAATGAGAAGCGGTTTTTCGCGCGAATTGGAAATTCGCTTCGCACTTCGCACCGCGCTCACTGTGAATTCGACCATAGAAAAAAAGAGTGGAACAACAATATAAGATTTCGAACGAGAGATGTATTTGCTTCAAATTTCAGATGGAACAGGATATGAAAGAAACCCTTTTTCAGAACTTCGAGAGCAAGAAATTCAGATATTCAAATGGGACAATCGTGCAAGTGCAAATGTCAATACCAGGTGGGTGCTTGCGATATGTTCGGATATTCGATCTTCTTCCCGAAATATCCGATCTAGAAATCCCTGCTGTGGACACGGAAACGGACTACGGACAAATCCTTAGATCAGATCAAGGTTTGTAGAAACATGAGGTTCTCCTGCTTTCACAGTGAGTAGGCGAGAAGTGCGCGGGGCGCTCAATGAGCTTGTTAACAAATTTAGGAATATTTGCTCAGCTGATCAGGGTTTTGTTGGTAAACAAACTCTATGAGTTCCACAGTAGCAAAACCAAAATAGCCAAAATGGTTGAAAGTGAGCGAGAGCGAGAGGTTGATTCGGAATCCAGCAGAGAAAAAAAATGGACATATCACCTCCGGAGAAATTGGAAGAGAGGCTTGGAAAGCGTCCTCTAACCGCGGAGAAGTGGTCGTCCGATAAGGAAGGTGATGCGAACTGTCGAGAGAAGCAGGAAGAAAGGTTGTCTAAAAAAATTTTGGGACATCGACATCTAACGTGATGCGTGCTAAAGAGCGACTTGGGCTCAAGACGTACCGGAAGCAGAAAAAAACCTAAAAGGAACCCAAATCAAACCACATCTGTCAAACCAAGAGCCCGGAAACTGTATGATTCAATATTTTGCAAAAGTTCTGGGTGCATTATTATGGACGTTGAAACGTAGGTGAAATTGGACTATAAAACCCACGGCCAATCGAGACTTTGTAAACCGGTCAAAAAACTCAGCCAGAGGACGAAATATTAATAAAAAAAAAGTCCTGCCGGAAGGGGCATCGACCCTGGGCCAACTTCGGCTTCATGGATAGGTTCGCGAATCAACATCAAAAACTAAAACGATCATCTACCCGCATCCCAAAAAGATGGATACAATGCTTCAGCATTATAAAATAATAAATCAAAAAATTGGTTTAAGAACTTATATTGACTAACCTTTTTCTCCGATTCTCCCCAATTTTCCCACCCACTCTTATAACTACCTTACCTTAGATCTGTGTGAGTGTCAGTGTAGTGTACGCTAGTGTATCCCTTGGCGAACAGCTTAGAGTGGGGCATCCGGATACTTTCTTCAGCGTTTGTACCAGTCTCGACTGGTTCTGGTCCATCTGCGTTGGCCATCGTATGGTTGAGACACAGGCAGTCCCTAGCTCAAGCCACAATGGGGTGAGTGCAGATCGCTTACTGTGTCTCCTTTCTAGTAACCACCACTTCGGAGTTTGCGATGGCCAAAGCTCCATTTATAATCCGCATCGCAACAACCACCTTCGTTCCATCACACTTATGTTCAAACATAATAGGATGATCCCTCTCCTAGCAGTTTAAATAATTTGATTATCTCGCCATTACACCGAATGCCAAGACGAGAAAAAATCCATACAGGCTGATATAAGTACGTCGTGCACTTTGTAAAAATGATCACTTCGAACAGAACATCTTTTTAAACATAACTAAAAGTGAGATGGCTAGGGATCTTGTAGCACAATGTCTCCTTGGTGTTGAACCTTCAACTGATGTTGCTTCGCTTCGTGATTATTGGTTTTATTAAGCTAGTCATCTTCAACGTCGAATGCTGTATTAGTGAGATTGGATCGGCTATCATGAGTGCCTAGACCAGGGATGGATGCTTGTCCATCTCTTCTGTATAACAAATTTGATCGTGCTTCCGTGATGAAAGTAGGATGGTTGGTTGGTATGGGTTAAGATTATCTACATAGCTTGGACCGCGAAGCTCATGACCAATTGACTCTTGGCTACAATTGGTCTAGTTGCTCATGTTCTGTTGTATCTGTTGTTAAGTGTTCTGTAATACAATAACTCAAGCTTCTCCTACTGTAACGTTTTATCTAGTTTTGGGGAATAATACCCAGACAACCTGAAGTCGTATTTTATTTTACAGATTATATCGCATAGAATGTTATTTAAAATCATTTTCGTATATCTGCACCTACAATGTGCGGCCCATGCATCTTCTTTATCGTAGTTAACCTTCCAAAGCCGTTCGCAAAATTTCCGTACAAATCTATTTTTGATAAATTTGACCTGCAGTTTACGTACGTTCTCCGGGCCGCAAATATTGACCGATTTCGATGAATTTTAATTCATTGTATAGATAATTTATTCTAGTTTCTGAATATTGAAAAATATAGTCGAAATATTTTACGAAATCACCTGGTAGCTGATTCCGAATGAAAAAAGTCCCGAAAAAGAGATCTTTTTAGAATGCCTATAACTTGAGACAGGTTCCAAATATTGCGCTGACTTTATAATATTTGGAATTGTCAAGAATAAATCTATCCATGGATGTATAAATTTTTGGTGGTCCAAAGGAAGTTTTGGCCGCTATCCCGGAACTTCCGGTAGAAAAAATTCTTACTTCAAAAAAGTCACCCAATTTTGGCTTTGAATCGCTGTATCTCGGTTACCAATGGATCGATTCTCTAAATTCAAATTTTAGTTTTTTTTCGTTAACTTTATTATTATTTTCGTAGAACATAGTTGGTTTCTCAAAAATCTCAGTTGTTCAGTATATGGTAATGAAACTCACATCTTTTTTGTCATTTTTCAAACTCCCCCTCGTGTCGGTGGGTTTACGCGATTTTGTTAGCGTGATTTCTTTAAAATTTGAACACAAATTGGTCACTTTTTATATACCTAGAGATTCATTAGAATCTCCTCTTTCGATTGACATACCTTTTGTGTGGTGTTTCGAAAATTTGTAGCAACGTTTTTCGAATTTACTGAAAGCTGCCAGATTTCAACTAGTTTGGTCCACGTTTTCAACAGGTTGGTGTACAAATCTCGCACCCCTCACGTAGCTGCGGGAGAAACAAATCCTTTAGCTCTCTTTTTGTCGCTCACCAAATCTACCACCCAACCCAGCAGCAGGAGAAACTGCCGAATCACGCTAACAAAATCGCGTAAACCCACCGACACGAGGGGGAGTTTGAAAAATGACAAAAAAGATGTGAGTTTCATTACCATATACTGAACAACTGAGATTTTTGAGGAACCAACTATGTTCTACGAAAATAATAATAAAGTTAACGAAAAAAAACAAAATTTGAATTTAGAGAATCGATCCATTGGTAACCGAGATAAAGCGAGGCAAAGCCAAAATTGGGTGACTTTTTTGAAGTAAGAATTTTTTCAACCGGAAGTTCCGGGATAGCGGCCAAAACTTCCTTTGGACCACCAAAAATTTATACATCCATGGATAGATTTATTCTTGACAATTCCAAATATTATAAAGTCAGTATTTGGAACCTGTCTCAAGTTATAGGCATTCTAAAAAGATCTCTTTTTCGGGACTTTTTTCATTCGGAATCAGCTACTGGTGATTTCGTAAAATATTTCGACTTTATTTTTCAATATTGAGAAACTAGAATAAATTATCTATACCATGAATTAAAATTCATCGAAATCGGTCAATATTTGCGGCCAGGGGAACTTACGCAAACTCTCGGGTCATATAGACCCGAACAGCCTAATTACGGATTTTTTTGAGGGAGCACTTCCGGTGGTCACAGGAAGTTGCCTGGTACTACAGATTGTGTATTTCGTGATTCCCCAGGGAGGTTTTTAAAATCAAATTTTTGCGATTTTTTCTCGAAGAGTTATGATGATTTGAATGTGCGCTTCGGGTCATATTGACCCGAACGACTTTGGAAGGTTAAATACATTGCATGATTTTATTACGACAATACAATCCAAATCAAAAATATGTGTGCTTATGTACCTATACGGCCTCCAAAATTATACGTGAGTATATTCTGGTTTTGCTGCATTATAAACGATATGTTTACACGTATATTTGCACGTATATTTGTGTTGCAAATTCGAAATACCCACCAAATGGTTGTCTGGGTACCCATTCCAAGGCTGCGTAACAAAAACATGTCGCATGCTGCTGTTGGTGCAGGTGACAACTTTTTGGATTTTGACCAAAGAAAAGCTACGAAAATACATAAAACCAGCTGATGACATTGGAAAATTGAATAAGTATTCGCCAAAAGTGGTGAAAATGGTGGGAAATGCAACTGTGCAGAAGCTTATGAGTCATGTTAGAGAAAATTGGGAAGTCTGGTAATTAAAGATTTTCGACAAATAGTGAAACAGTGTGCCAAATAATAAAAATAAAATTTAATAAAATAGTTTTTTTTTATTGTTTTGAAAGCATGCTTGAAATTTCTGGAACAGTCAGTAAAATAATTTTGGATGTCTCTTGAGAAAAGCCAAGATCAAAGGTCGAAACGTTGCACCAATTGTTAATTCTAGTATTTGCTTCCTTCTGACTGAGATGAAAATTGGAATCATTGAGAACAATAAATATCAATCGTTAAAAATTACCAAAAAATTTACTGACTAATAACGATAAGTAACGATGATTATTCAAATCTTGATATTAACCCTGCCTACTTTTCTTTATAAATATTTCAGAATTGTGGTTTTATGATTATTTGAAAAGATGGCTCCCACCTTTTGAAATTTTTAAAATAACAAATCTCTCTAAAATGCTATGTTTAGATTGAAACTAGGCCTTCGACTAGCTCAGGACTCCAGCCAATCTCAGGGTCGGCTCGTCGTAGCTAGGAAACACTTACTCACCTGTTCGATGTCGCTACCTCCCACCCAGTTAAAACCCGTATTTTAATTCTTTCGGTGCACGCAAGTAAAGTTTTACACAAATTTTTAAAGGGGCAATAAAGATAAAGTATATTCTAGGTAATTTTCAAAATAATTTAGTATTGGCAAAATCTTTAAAAATTAAGAGGAAAATAGAGTTTTATTAGGAAAATAAACACTTTTCGACTCACTGCTTAGACCATCTGCTGCTGTTGGTGCTGGACACTTCGTTGCCCCGGGGATCGCTGCCGTGGTACCACGTGGGATCGCTGTCCGTGAACTTCGGCCCAGTTCACCAACGATCGGTGATGTCGTTTGGCCCTCTGCCTGCCTTCTGCGTTAGGGCGGATGTTATCCTGACCTTGAATCCTTATCCGGTAATGGTTGTAGCTACCCAAGAACCGCAGTTCTCGATATTTTCCCGAGCCGTAGGTTGTCGTACAGCCGGGAATGTCCTGCCGTATGTTGACGGACGGCGTGTACTGAGCCGTATGGTTACGGACGGCTGTCCAATCTTCTTGGAGTCACGGGCACTAAAATCTTTTTGCACAGTGCCTTTCACTCAACATACTGAGCACTTAAACCAAGGTTCCAAAACGGAAACGACGCTTGGTGGACGGGAACGGACGTTGGCGGGATAAAATGCGCGCACAACGATTGGACGACACTTCGGACGTGGACTCCAAGGTATCAAAGAGGCCGGCCAATCGGTGCTTAGGCCTTATATAAACTCCGCCTGAATAGGAGATCGGCAAAGCCGATGCATCCGATTGGGCCACGTCATCTGAGGCGATATCACTTCATCGCAGAATTCTGTAATATAAATAAAACCGTATCAACATCTAGAAATTACCTTTAAAATCAATATATTCACCATGTAAAATTTCAAGTTTTTGCTGCACAAAACCAACCAAGTTCAACCGCCTCGCACAGACTGTTCAACATTTACTCAGTTGTCACCTTCAAGCACTCGAGTTCTCTGAGTGGCGAATTTCCTGCCGTCTGAGTAATCTTTCCGCTGATTTCTGAGTTCGTTAAGATCAGCCGTCGGCTGCTTCATACATGTGGCGACGTCTGAGTAAAAGGTAGCCGGGCTCTGAGTATATCAAATTTAGCGAGATGTAGCCATCTCGCTCTTTTGTTGTGACATGTCAGTTTGATGTTTTAGCAGTTGATTCATCCTGAACTGCTACACGGAAAAAAAACTGCTATTCTCCTAACTTTTCTTTAAATGCCCAAAATTATTTCATTTAAATTTAATGTATATAATAATAGTTCTTTACAGCGGGAATATTTACATTTACTTACATTTTATGTTTATCAGGGCAAAACTGCCACCGAAATTCATAAAATGCGGGTTGTAACCGAGTAGGAGGTTACAAAATGTGGGTAAGCATGAAAAAGTTCAGACATTTGTTTTCAAAATTGTCGATCAAAAACCCGTACAAGGGCAGTTTTATTCAAATTACCGGGCATTACTCACCAAAACCTAGAAAAAAAAAACTCGAAAAACTGGAATTTTTCATCAAATTGGTTTTTTTTTGTTCGATTGCGCAAATAAGTTGAATAAATCTAGGCAAAACTCGGGCTTTTTCAATGAAATCCGATCAACCAGGCCGGATCGGACCTTTCACAAATTTAGTATTGAATATCCGAGCAAACCCGGATAAAATTGGGCAATCTGCCAAACTTATGCATAATAAACTATTTTAATAATATGAAAAAAAAAATTCCAGGTGTTAAATTTGACAATCAGCTTCTGAAATGAAGCTAGATTTATCTTTTCGAATGTTATACTTGTGTTTAACACAAGTGTCTAATTATACCTTTATCTTCATAGCAATGATTTTAAAATGAACTATTTTTTTCTTATTTTTATCAATCCATTCCAAATTTTTATCGAATAATAGGTTAAAACGTCTCTAATAAAAAAAATATCATCATAAAATGTTCTTTTTTTTTGTGAATCTTTATTTCAAACGGCTCATACCTTCTTTTTTTGTATCAAATGTTCTTAGAACAAATTGATTATTTAAACATTCCAGATTACTCAAATTTTGATTATCTGATGCGAAATCGAATTTTGCAAAATTAATTCCATCAAAAGGAAAGAAAGTTTCAAGGGATTTTATCTTTTTTCTAGATTTTGTTCCAAGAATGGATCAATTTTGCTAAGGTTTTTGTATTTGAATATTTATAATTCAATGCCCGGTTTTACCGGGTTTTTCGAAAAAATCGCCCGGGATTGCCAGGCCCGAAAACGTGCTGGAAAATTTATGGAATGCTTTGTATAGAATCACATCAGCACTCCGTTCACTCAGACGAGCACACACATAGCACAGCATACGCATTTCAATTTAAATTAAATCCTTTTAAAATCTGCCAACCTCATTTCTCATTATGGTTTATCATGAAAATAATAGAATTCCTGAGATAACTATCATAACACACTATGGAAGATTGTCATACAAGCAAGCGGACAAAAATATTTTCAAAATGTTTTCAACAACTCAACTGTCATTTCTTTTTGTTACGATCTTAAGATCATAAGCTATCATTTCACGATCACATTTTGGATGTAGATTTTGTATATAATATAAAGAATGGGAGATTTCTGAGATTTCAGCTTTTTTTTAATCAAAGCACAATGCACAATGGGGAACAAGTGTATAGAGCGCGAATAAATTCAATATCTTCCTTCATACATATGCCAAATCTTTGAGAATATACTTTCTTTTAGAGAAAATGTCCGGAGAATTGACTGGACAAAGACGCTGCAGGACCTTACGAACGGAGATATAGTGTTTTTTAAACCCAAAATTCTCCTATACTTTGTAAACAATCCAGGAAAACACTGATTTAGAATGAATAACTTTTAACAAAAATAGACATATCTTTGTGATTTTCAGAGGAATGAAGGCTGGTGGAGCCACCGCATGCATTGGAAAATTAAGCTATGGCTATTTTACCCTCAATTCCCCTAGATTTTTCATATAGATAAGAAAAAGCTTGTTCAGACTTGAAAATTTTGAACCAAATGAGGCCTATTTTAAGTGATTTTTATTTTCCGAGAAATCAAATTAAGGCTTTTTGAGCCACCGAACGCATCGGAAAATGGTGTTATAGCTAATAAGGGGAATAAGGGGCTAAACGGCGTCCGTTCGATAGCTTGTCCGGCATCTGAAACTATGTCCAATCGGTAATACGCTTTTGATACATGTCATGACAAAAATTTAGCTGTTATTTAAGGTAAAAAAAAAAATTAAAAATTAAAACACAATTTTTGTCAGTTTTGTTAAAATATATTGAACTTATGTTATCGTGCGTACAGAATCTGTAAACAAAAAAATTAATGATTTTTCTTTCTTATTCATTTGGAAATCGGACACTCAACAAATTGAAGCTTTTGGCAAAGTTGTAAATGATCAGATATTGGAATAAGAGACAGGTTTTGAATGCCCATATGAGTACACGGTTCTTGTATTCAAGTTTGGAATAGTAAGTTTAGCTTATCGTTCTTAAAAATTCTTCATTTTAATGTAACGTTTCTGAAGGTATTTTCATCAGCAAATTACGTTCCATCACGACAAGTGATCACTCCTGAATGTTTTCCGTTATCGTTATTTTATTTTGTTTTTTCAATTAAGATATGTATCTCAGCAGGTACCCAAACTGCGTGTTAGAAACCGTATCGTCCCGGCTACGAAACGCATTGGTCAGCTGGCTTTTTTGCATTTTGTTTTGGGGAGACCCGTAAGATGGTCTGATTATTATAGGAACACACAGATCCTACGATGCATCAACATTTTAACCCATGCCCTAATGATATGCGTATAAATAAAGCTGGCAAAATATAAATTACGTTAGGCTTCTGCCTTCGACCAACGCAAAGTCAAGAGGTTCGTTCGTTCGTTCGTTCATTGGTTCCACCGAAGGTATTTGCCCATATGTATTCTGATGAGGGGGTTCCTCTTCCATCATTGAAAAATTAGTAAAACTCATCGGAAAAGCATTTTATTCGGGCAGCTGCCTAATTACAAGTTCCTAACTTTTTGCCCCGGGAAGGCCCGAAGCGTGACGTGTGCAACTATTTAGAGACACGGGCAAAACCCCCGAAGGCTCTCTATCCGGACATCCTACGAACCGGCGCACTTTTACGCGCCTTGATGCTGCTGTTGCTGTCTTTCGGCACTTCCAAGTATACAAATACCGAACATTCAACCTAAAAGTTCACCTGTATGTATTTTAAATGTTTCAATTAGACTAACAATGTAATCATGTTGCGCGGATGCGCACCAGTACCTAATGATTACTTACATATGTACGATACTAGCATTTACGCTGATCGTTCCTGGCGGATTGCGCTCGCTGGAGCGGAGTCAAAACTACTTTGTTGGCGGGTTGTTTCGAGCTAGGACTGTTGCTTCACAGAACAATTGATAGAGGCAACCATTTTGCATGTTAACCAGATGTTCAACAAATCAAACCGAGTTGATTACAGCTTGAAATTGTAATTTTCTCAAAATTCTAATTGGAACCTATGTTTCTTCGAAGAAAAATTGGATAAAATTAAAAAAGAAACAGGTACAAGCAAAAATAATATCTAAATCGCTTCTTAAGACTTTGTGATTGTGAATCAATTACACAAGGTTAAAGTATAGCTGGTTTTAGGCTGTAGGTTTTTTTACCTTTACTGAATTGTGTAAGAAATCACCTTCCGAGTTCTCTTAATCAGTTGAAGATTCAAAAGCTAAGTTTGATTTTGAAAAAATATTTTCATGTATTAGCAGTATTAAAAAGCAGGCGGATCAAATTGAAAAAAACGGAACTTCTTCCTCTAGACATGCAATTGAAACCCTAAAGCTGTTACAAAAATTAAGTTAACGCTGAACAGCTCTAATTGTACTGCTTCAATTCTTCCAAATGTATCATAAACTGATCAAAAGAACATTTGAACCACTTAGCCAAAAGTAGCAATCAGCAAATCGTTCTTTTCCGAACGATCCCAATTCGAAACATTGTCCGATGCCTCGCACCACCCCTGAATTTTAACACTTTTGACATGATAAGCACACGCATCAACACCCAAACGATATACGAGCAAGCAAGGGGACAGTCATGGTAGTGGCGGGACGTCAACATTAGGGCATCACCATCAATAAGGGTAAAATGGGGCAATGCGTTAACATGAATTTAAACTTTAATCATAAAAAAATACTTCTGTCTGGCTGTATGAAAAAAGAGGGAGTTTAAAAGTCACTGAAACTACAAATGGGTTCTCATGTATGAAAATTTTACTTATACCCCTAAATGTAGTCAAGAAATGTGTACATTTTAAGCATTTTTTGAATTAAAAATAATCAATTTTTCTCAACTCGCCCTGTCCTACCCCAATGTTAAAACTTGACAACCTTAATGAGCCCCTTGTAGCCTTTTTTTCTCTCTCCTTTCATTCGTCTTATTTTCCGGCAACCAAAAAGAAGCCTTTATTTACAAGGCACTATTTACAGCATCGGAGTCTTGTAAATCAGCGTACCTACATTGTAACCGAGCCAATAAAATTACTTGCTTCGGTGTGAGTATCTCTATTATCGTTGATTACTTACCTTGCGTTCTCGGTTGCGTTTTAGGTATCTTTCACCATTTTTTTTTCTTATGTACCTTGGACTGATAAGAAACCCGAAGCAGGACCCAGTGGGGTGCACTTTTTTAATTGGATCCCTCCTCCGAGCAGCTCCCCCCTTTGAGCCCGAGCTGAGGTGCTGCCAGTGATCGGTTGTTTGTTATCGGTAATTTATGCTTATTAAATACGCAGTGCTAAGTGGCGTTCTTTTTTTTTTTTTAAGTTGAGCATCTTGGCGTGTCTGTGCGTTTTTCTGAGGACTGCAAACCAGAAAAGTTGGGCATTCGAGAGAAAACCAATCAAGGAATGATGAAACCCCTGTTATTACTGAATTCTGAATTTCTGACATTCTGACTTTCTGACTTTCAGACTTTCTGATTTGCGTACTTTCTGACTTTCTAACTTCCTAACTTTCTGACTTTCTGACTTTCTGTCCTTCTGACTTTCTGACTTTCTGATTTTCTGACTTTTGTACTTTCTGACCTTTAGACTTTCTGACTTTCTGACTTTCTAACATTCTGACTTTCTGACTTTCTGACTTTCTGCCTTTCTGACTTTCTGACTTTCTGACTTTCTGACTTTCTGACTTTCTAACTTCCTAACTTTCTGACTTTCTGACTTTCTGACTTTCTGACCTTCTGACTTTCTGACTTTCTAACTTTCTGACTTTTGTACTTTCTGACTTTCTTGCTTGCTGACTTTTTGAGTTTCTTACTTTCTGACTTTCTGACTTTCTGACTTTCTGACTTTCTGACTTTCTGACTTTCTGACTTTCTAACTTTCTGACTTTCAGACTTTCTAACTTTCTAACTTTCTGACTTTCTGACTTTCTGTCCTTCTGACTTTCTGATTTTCTGACTTTTGTACTTTCTGACCTTTAGACTTTCTTACTTTCTAACTCTCTGACCTTCTGACTTTCCAACTTTCTGACATTCTGACATTCTGACTTTCTGACTTTCTGAATTTCTGGCTTTCTGACTTTCTGACTTTCTGACTTTCTGACTTTCTGACTTTCTGACTTTCTGACTTTCTGACTTTCTGACTATCTGACTTTCTGACTTTTTGACTTTCTGATTTTCTGTTTTTCTGACTTTTTGACTCTCTGAATTTTTGACTTTCTTACTTTCTGACTTTCTGACTTTCTGACTTTCTGACTTTCTGACCTTCTGACTTTCTGACTTTCTGGCGTTCTGACTTTTTGACTTTCTGACTTTCTGACTTTTTGACTAACTGACTTTCTGACTTTCTGACTTTCTGACTTTCTGACTTTTTGACTTTCTGGCTTTCTGACGTTCAGACTTTCTGACTTTTTGACTTTCTTACTTTCTGACTTTCTTACTTTCTGACGTTCAAATTTTCTGACTTTCTGATTTAATGAATTTCTCAATTTCTGATTTCCTGTCTTTCTGACTTTTTGACTTTCTGACTTTCTGACTTTCTGACTTTTTGATTTTCTGACTTTCTGACTTTCTGACTTTCTGACTTTCTGACTTTCTGACTTTCTGACTTTCTGACTTTCTGACTTTCTGACTTTCTGACTTTCTGACTTTCTGACTTTCTGACTTTCTGTCTTTCTAACTTTCTGTCTTTCTGACTTTCTGACTTTTTTACTTTCTGAATTTCTTACTTTTAGACTTTCAGACTTTCTGATATTCTTACTTTCTGTTTTTCTGACTTTCAGACTTCTAGACTTTCTGACTTTTCAACGAGCTGACTTTCGGACTTTCTGACTTTCTGTGTTTTTACTATCTGACTTTTTGTTTTTTTGGCTGTCTGAATTTCTGACTTTTGGACTGTCTTACTGTCTGATCTTCTGATTTTCTGACTTTTTGACTTTCTTACTTTCTGACATTCCAATTTCCTTGCTTACTGACTGTCTTACGTTTTGATTTTCTGATTTTTTGGATATCAGATTTTCCTATTTTCTGACTGTCTGACTTTCTGACTTTTCAATTTTCTGGATTTCTGAATTTATGATTTTAAAACTTTTAAATTGTCTGACTTCCTGACTGTCTGAGTTTCTGACTTCCCTTATTTCTGACTTTCTGATTTTCCAACTTTTTAATTTTTTACGGTTTTCTTTTAAAGTATCTGATTTTTTTACTTTAAGAGTTTTTTACTGATGCTTCAAATTTTTTCTCAGCATTTCTGAATATTGGTTTCCGGGTTTTTTGTGATTCTAAATTTTTTGACTCAAATTTTCATGATTTTCTGATTTTTGAATTTCTGACTTTTAAACATCTTTTTTTCGCATTATGTTTTTTAGACTTCAGTCTTCAGTCTTTTTAGAGTTCAGTCTATCAAATGTTTAAATTTTTTTATCTTTCTATGCATTTTATACTTATTTTTTCCTTGGTTCTTTTTTTTTAAGAGATGAATTCATGCTGTTTAGTTTTCAAAATATTTGGCTTTCGAAAATTTCGTATTTTTTTTTTCATTCTAATGAAGTTTTTGAACAAAGTTCCTTACTTTTTTTTTCAATTTTCTTACTGTTTCAATTAATATTTGATTTTTTTACTTTTTACTTGCTGACCTTCTATTTATCTGACTTTCATTTTATATGATATTTACTTTTTTTACTTTGTGATTCTATTTCTTTTTAAATGAGTAACTTTCCAACCTAAAGCTTTTTCAATTTTTATCTAATTTAGGTACTTTTTGCCATATTGACTTTTTTGATTTTCAGGCTTTTTATAACGACTTTCTGATTTGATAAAAATCAGATATTTAATTTAATAATCTTATTTTTATCTATTTGTTTTCTGTGATTTCCAATTGTACAGATTTTCTGGTTTGTGATTAGCTTAAGTTGTATTATTTTTATAAATTTCGATTTAATTTTTTTATCACTGTACAGTGGTTCGAAAGGGCAAAAAGTGGAACTATTTTCTTAGCGCATTTGTCTTCCATTTCAGCTCTAAAGTGTCTTCAGAAAATTTGCTCCATCAAACATGCTTCATAACTTGAGAGCATAATAAGTTATAAAAAGTCTACTAGAAAAAAAATCAAAATTCTAACCTTTTTTCAAGAGTTTTATTTTGCCTTACAAATTTAAAGGATACGATAAAATATGAAACTTTATTGGAAACACCAAAACTCTATCTCTGTTCAAGACAAAGTTAAAGAGGTTTTTATTTTGAATATTATTTGAATGTTTTTTATAGTGGTTTTTTTAACTTTACTAATTTTAGATGAGAATTTACATAAATAAGATCTTCAAAACATTTGTTGAGCCATTCAAATCACACGCGATTTCAATATTCTACAACGATCCCTAGCAACTTTAAGTTTTATTTTTAATCATCTTCACGCGCATTTACGTGCACTTGGTTCTACCTTCAATTTGATTTATTAGTTTTGAAAATCCACTTGCATTTTTTTTTTGCAATAAACGCTTCTGTAAATGATAAAAAAAAATCAACTTAATGTAGCAATGAGTTAGCTTTTAGAGGTCGTAGAATGTTAAAATTATAAGCAAAACGAGAAACAAAATAAAACCTCTATTACTCTGCTCTGAGCATTGATAGAGTACTAGTGTTTTCAACAAAGTTTCATATTTTTGCGTGTCCTTCAAACAAAAGCTGTATCTCATGAAACAAAAAAGTAAGAATTATCCATTTTTTTTCTTGTAGGCATTTATTAATTTTTGAAGCTTTCAAGTAATGAGACATATTTGAAGGATCAAATGTTCTGAAGACACTTTAGAACTAATATGAAAGGAGATGGCGTAAAGAAAAAAGTTCCACTTTTTTCCCTTTTGGACCACTGTGTACTGATGATATAAGTCTACAAAATCCACATTTTTTCCTTCAATAGCTGTTTAGACTCAACAAGGGGCACTGTTTTTAAGATTCGATGGTGGAAAATTGAAAATTATTAAAAGATTATCGAAGAAGTTTAAGCACTTTTTAAAGAAAAACTTATTGCTTTAGTCATCCAGTGTTTTTGGGATATGGAATGCCAAATTTCGGTGTTTCTCGGCTTAGATTTTTTCGCAGTCCTTTATGTGTTTAAGGAGAGGCTTGTGGTCTAACTCAGTTGGCAAAACAGTTACAAGAGCTCTTATAACTGCTTTTCTTCCTTGTATTCAGATATTCAAATTTTTGTTCGATTCTTTTAAAATTGTTTCGAATTTTTACTTGCTTTGAACTTTTTCTACATGAAAACATTTTTTTCAATTCATTCTATGATCCTTTGAGAAGCTCGTCGATTTTAAAGTCATTGAGGCTGTAATTGTTTCTGGTGCTTATTTGGAGCTCCCACAATTACAGTCAAACGAACCATAAATAACCTCTCGGTGTCACCTTCATTCGTGGAGCCAAGTGGCCAGAAATGGGAACGACAAAAATATTTTTCCGGTCCAGGTGGTGGACGATGCTTTTCTGTGTCACTTCCAATACGTAATCCCCCTTAGGAGAAAAAAAAACCCGGGAATCCTTTGTTCGCACGATAGAGAACCAACTCCTGCTGTTTGGTTTCTCATCAATCTAACCTCAATCTTCGCTTCGCCACCCCAGGCCACCGAAAATGGACAAAATTTTCTTTTCAAACCGTTAATCCAGTACCAGTTCGGTAGAGTTGCTTCCGTCGAGAAAAGCTGCGAAGCCATAAACGACCAAAAAATGTCCCCCGAACCATTATTATTACTATTATTATTATTATTGGTATCGTCATTCCCCATCGTATACAGTCGAGAGGTCACGATGAAGGAGGACCAAATAAAAAAACCCGATTTAATACACTTGACAGTGGATTGTAGCCTTTCTTACAGCCTGTAAATTATATTTGGGTATATATGGCACAAAATGAATTATGAATTATGATTAATGAATTTCATACGCAGAAAATCCAAGAACAATGTAGGAAATAAAGATTCAAAGCTTTTAATAGGATAAAAGTATTTTTAATATTATCATAATTTTCATATCAATGACATTATTTGCAACTAATTGGAGATTTTTGAATTACTAGATTCTGGAATATCTTGTATGATTCCGTTTCTATGACATTATAATCTAACTCAATTTACTCCTTTTGGAGTTACAGCATATGGTAACTTCAAAATGGAAGGGGTATAAAAATTA
This sequence comes from Uranotaenia lowii, assembly GCF_029784155.1. Taxonomy (NCBI): domain Eukaryota; kingdom Metazoa; phylum Arthropoda; class Insecta; order Diptera; family Culicidae; genus Uranotaenia; species Uranotaenia lowii. The sequence continues at coordinate 48,796,724 of NC_073691.1, read as the reverse complement.
AGAATACTATTTCAAAAAAGATGCCTGACCATGTATTTTAAATAATTCAACCTCTCAAGTAATGGAAACAAATGCATAGATAAAATTATTGGATAAAATTTCAATTGTTAGAGAAAAATACGATACCGAAACGTAAAAAATCAGCAGAATTAATTTTGAAGATTAAAAATATTGGAAATTTTGAGATCGCAATATTTTTAATTTTGTCAATTTTGCCTTTTTTGTCTGTTTTGACACTTTTTTCACTTTCGTCAATTTTGTCAAGTTTTTCAATTTTATCAATTTTATAATTTTTTTTTCTATTTTGTCAATAATGTCAATTTTATCAATTTTCATGATTTTGTCAACATTGTTAGTTCAGTCAATTTTGTATTTTGTCAATTTTGTAAATTTTCATGATTTTGGCAATTTTGTCAATTATGTTAGTTTGTCCATTTTTTTCAATTTGATCAATTTTGTCAGTTTTATCAATTCTGTCCATTTTGTCAATCTAGTCAAATTTGTCAGTTTTATCCATTTTGTCAATCAATTGTATTTTTCGATTTTGTCATTGTCAATGTCAATTGTCGATTATGTCAATTTTTTCAAATTTGTCAATTTGGTCAATTTTGACAATTTAGCCAGTTTTATCAATCTTGTCAATTTTGTTAGTTTTTACAATTTTGTTAGTTTAGTGAATTTTGTCGATTTTGTCTTAGTCAATTTTGTCAGTACTATCAATTTTGTCAATTTTGTTAATTTTGTTAATCATGTCAATTTTTTTTAAAAAAAATATTTTGTCAATTTTGGCAATTCTGTCAATTTTCATGATTTTTTCAACATTTTTAGTTTAGTCAATTTTGTCAGTTTTCTCGATTTTGTCAATTTTGTCAACTTTGTCAATTTTCATGATTTTGTCAACCTTGTCAATTTTGTCATTTTTGTCAATTTAGTGAATTTTCTCAAATTTGTCATTGTCAAATTGGCCAATTTTTTCAATTTTGTCAATTTTCATCGATTTTGTGAAGTTGGTCAATCTTGTCGCTTTGTCAATCTTGTCAATTTTTATGAATTTGGTCAATTGGGTCAATTTTTTAATTTTGCCGTTCAATCAATCTTGTCAATTTTGTCAACTTTGTCAATTTTGTCAATCTTGTCAGTTTTATCAATCTTGTCAATTTTGTCATTTTTGTCAGTTTTGTCAGTTTTGTCAATTTTGTCAATTTAGTGAATTTTGTCGATTTTGTCATCGTCATATCGGTAAATTTTTTGTCAACTTTGTCAGTTTTGTCATTCTAATCAAATCATTGAATTATGTCAAGTTTGTCAACTTCTTCAATTTTGTCAAATTGTTCTATTTTTTCCATGCTTCAAACTCTACTATGGAGGGCTTGGTGGCGCTACTGTTTGGTTGTTATTTTCCATCGGTCTCAGCAAGTGAAAGTTCGGATTGACTTCCAAGCCGTCATCGTTTTGCTAGACACCAACCCCAACAAAAACAACGCAACAATTGCACAGGTTTTTCGATGGGAACGAAAAGTTTTCATCGCGCAACGTTAGATCTGGAGAGAGGAAGAGAAAAAGGAACAAAAAAAAACTAGCCCGAGAGCTTAAAGCTCGAGAGGATTCAGTAGCATTTGTCCTATTGGATTCAATTTGCTTCTACGGGCGAAATTCTCTCCTGCCGTTCGTGCTTAGAAAAAGCTTCCTGAGCACGAACGGTACGTGAGAAGATGAGATGGTGTGCATATATCGTTCGCGTTCCCGTGTCGTTTTCCCCTTCTCAGAGCAAGCTGTGATTGAGAATCTAACGTTGGACTTACCATCACTATAGAAATATGCGATGTGAGGGTCTAGTCCTTAGGCTTGAGTTACTCAATTTCGGGGTTGTACCTCATGGTGCAAACCATTTTTAAGGAATTTCAATTCTGGGTTTAAAGTTCAGAATTAATTTTTGTTTCCGGTTTTCCTAACGGAGGACTGGTATTATATAATAAACTCCTGCGTTCGGTAAAAGCACATTAAGACATCTTTGTTTGACTCACATTTATGTTTGTCAATCGATAGGAGACGCCCTCTGTTTTCCTTCTGCGGAATTACACGGAGTGAAAGCGTACCTAGTGCTTATCGCGCCATGTTTTCGATAATCTTGATTTTAGTGATTGCTGGTTGTGGCTAGCAAGCCAAATGGCCACGTTTTTTGGAGTGATGATTTTTGATAAATACTATGAAAAAAAAAATTTTCAAACTATTTTGTATTTTTTTCTTTCTTTTATAGGTTGAAGAAGAAAAAAAATCAAATTTTTCAAGATAAAAATCATTTTTATTGAACTGCTCAGTTTCTCAAAAACGTCGAGAACAAAGTTTACAAAAATTCACACAAATACACACAAATACACAGACATCATCAGAACTCGTCGAGCTTATTCGATAGGTACCTATAAAGGTATATCTAAGACCCATAATTAATGATCTCTCAAATCGACCGATAACTATACCTTTCTGAAAGAAAGGCAAAAAACGAAGTCCTGAAGCGCCATTCCGGCTATATGACGAACTAGGGGGGGAAGCTAAGCTTTTTGTAGGTCAGACTCAACTGCATCGCCGCCATTCATTGTTTCCTACTAGCAGGATTGTTTTTCTTCTTCTCCCAGAATGATGTTGGCGCATTTCAACATCATGCGGGAGCGACGACGACGACGATTTCAACGACCATCATCACTGAATTTGGCAGCAAACTTTTGTCAACATGCCAAAAGTTGGCAACAAAGACGCGATCCAACGAATAGCAGCAGTAGTTGGTAGCTGATGCCAGTAACTATGTCATTTTGCGCGATTGAAAAAGTTGACCTCAAGCTTGAATGAAAAAAAAAATAGTATTAATTTGAAGTTATATTTCAAATCTGTAAAAGTTATGTACCTACTTCATTAGGGTGCAACCAAACGATTCATGACGAATTACGCAAACCGATCATGTAAGTGTTGTTGATTGGCCAAAAAAACTGACTTGTGCAAAATTTCAGCTCAATCGGACTTAATTTAGGAGTGCCTCAAAGTACTCAATGTTTTGGTTTTTTTGACCGGAAAAATCATCAAAGGGAGGACCAATCGAAATATAATAATATTGATGCCAAATTACTTAGAAATGCATGAAACAGTGATGCAACGTTGAGATCTGGTGTTGTCTTGAAAAAAAAAATTTGACCAAAAATCGACTTTCTGGGACTATTCTAAAAATGGTTCACTTCGATATCTGCCCTGAATTGTAACTTTGTAAATTTATTTGTAGTAATTTATAACTACCGTAATCCGTGGTAAGATTGATCACTTTTTATAATATTTTTCGATTATTTTGTGTGTTAATGGGAATGAGGCAAGTTTCATATTTTTAAAGCCTGAACTGAGCTCCTATGAACTTAAAATATGGTTGCAGAAATTTATTCGACCTATTCAATAGTGTGCATTCAAAGTTCACATTTGGCTGAATAAAAGGTACTCGAGAAATATAACACTCATTTTTCGTAAGTGCTCAATTTAGACTTCTGAATGAACCTGAAAAGTCTATATAGGTATCATGGATCATTTTTGTGCGTTCTAAGCGACTTAAAAATTTCAAAAACCATATTTTAATCTCGTACTTTCTAATGAACTTCTAGCGAACTTTTTAGTTCCGTGGGGAACTTCTAACAAACTTTTTAGTTCCATGGGGAATTTCTATAAAACTTGTGTGTTGTTCGAGTAGTGTCGAAATTTTTCATATAATTTTTAAAATTCTCTTGAATTTTTTTCAAATGCCTTTTTAATTGGTAGCACTTCAACTATCATGTTCATTTAGATTTGTTGACCATGAAAAATGCCTTTTTGCCTAAGTCTTTGGCGATTTGGGCAAACGTGACTGGAGTGGGAAACAAAAAAGTAATTTTTTTTGAGAAATGTATATTAATCACCCAGTGATATTTGAAGTTAATAAATTTAAATAAAATATATTCACTTTCTGTCTACACTTTCTGTTCTGCCTAAGCTTTCTAAGTTTAAGCTAAGTTCTTTTAGAAATAGGACAGTTACGAATGCGTGTGTCTAAAAAACCATTCGTTTGATCGAAATACTTTCTATGAACGAAACGAAGGTAATCTTGTAACAATTCATCAAAAAATTAAAAAAAAAAATTATCGTCTTTAGTAAGAAAAAAATCTTCTATGTTCTTGTCATTTTTGTCAATTTTGTCATTTTTGTCATGTTTGTCATTTTTGTCATTTTTGTCATTTTTGTCATTTTTGTCATTTTCTGTCATTTTTGTCATTTTTGTCATTTTTGTCATTTTTGTCATTTTTGTAATTTTTGTAATTTTTGTAATTTTTGTAATTTTTGTAATTTTTGTAATTTTTGTAATTTTTGTCATTTTTGTAATTTTTGTAATTTTTGTAATTTTTGTCATTTTTGTCATTTTTGTCACTTTTGTCATTTTTGTCATTTTTGTCACTTTTGTCATTTTTGTCATTTTTGTCATTTTTGTCATTTTTGTTATTTTTGTCATTTTTGTCATTTTTGTCATTTTTGTCATTTTTGTCATTTTTGTCATTTTTGTCATTTTTGTCATTTTTGTCATTTTTGTCATTTTTGTCATTTTTTTCAATTTTAGTTATTTTTTTTGTCATTTTTGTCAGTTTATTCCGCTTCATGAAGTGAATTTTTAATTCATGAAACTTCATGTTATCGCTTCTTACAGAAAAGTTTTTTACCCCACTACTACTAAAACTTTATACAACTTATTTTTAGAAGCACGTTATTGCCGGAGCTCATTACATGTAACTTTTTGCCCACTAATTTCACGCTTTCGTGCCATTTAAAACCACACAATTAAGCGATGCTGCTGCTACACACATGACAAAAGAGAGCTCCCCCTTTGATCCTTTTCGCGAAAAATTGACTCAACTCGCCTCAACGCCCGCCGCGCTATGCTGCGATGTTCAATTAAAATAGCGGAAAAAAGCTGAGCCCCAGAATCCGCGCCTCACGGATGGCTTTCAAAAAGTGAGCTTATTCGCGACCACCATATTGCCATACAGAAGAAGCATTTTCACGCTGGACAGTCACCAATCGAGGCGAATTTCACGGATAATTAAGCGATAAATAAATTGAAAGCCCATGAGAAGCTGCCTGGCTGACGAAATAAAAATGGTGGAAAAAATAATAACGTGGCTCGGTGACTAGCGCAAAAAAAAAATTGACGATGCCACCTCGCGAAAACCACTTTCGTGGATGCTTTGGCGGTTTGAAGGCGGCAAGGAAAAAAATCCACTTTGTTCGGCATGGTCAAACCAGGACATCTCTACCAACTAAATATAGAAATGCGAAAGAGTGGGAAATTTGAACGAGTAAAAAAAACTGGAGCTTATAATCACTTGGACGGTGGTGTTGAAATGTAAGCGGTTGTGGTCATTCTGCGATGCAACACTTTCCTACAACCTGGATGGGCTTGGGTCAGTTAATATTGACAAATATTAAAATACCATGCAGGGTTAATAAGCATTTGATATATGAATACAGCTGTGCATCTAATGAAAGAGTTTAAATAGGTATCCTTAATAATAATACATAACGTTCAACGTTTTAGACACAGCCAATTCAGAATATTGGTGGACAACTTGGGAAGAATTTTGACCACAATTATTTTTATCTGCCATTTTTATATTTGATACGGGAAGTCTCGTTCGCACATTCTAATATTGTTCAAGCTTAATTCATCACCCATAATCAACAATCTCACTTCAAGTTTTTGAAGCAAATAAAGAATTCCGAAAAGGTAGTCAAGATTCCTTCTGAAAATTCAAAATTTGCCGAGATACTCCGGCTGGCTTCGGCACAATCAGTATATCAGTTTCCGGATCTCATCTTTACAGCATAAACTTTGAATGGCCCAGGAATTTCTCTGCATACTTGAGATTTTCCGGCGCCTTAGTGATCACCAACCGTGTTAGGTAAGCCTGGAAAAAGAAAAGCGCTGGATATAAAATGGAAAATCCTACTAAAAAATGTGTACCAACTGGCTTCAGAGCTAAAAATCAATCCAATTTTGTTATGGAATGGAATTTTTTGATTTGCTTATGTAAACAATAAAAACAATTTTGACAGATACAATTGTAAAATCACTTTAAAGTTGAAGGTTCTTGATGCGATTCAAATGGTTCATAGGAAAGTCCTTTGAAGGCGCATGGTTTCTTTTAACAAAATAGTAAGGACAAGTTCCATGAGAAGCACTAAGAAGATCTGTTATCAGCATTTTTACCTTTCAAAAGACGCTGAAAGTTTCTAGGTAACTCTCTAGGTAAGTCTCAAAAGTCAAAACACATTTTTTAAGCCAAATACAAACTTAGATGTTTCGGTGCTGTACTATAAGTTGTGTTGGTGAAAAGTTTGTATAACAGATCAGCAGATGTCAAAGTAGATCTATCCGAAAGTGATATAAAATGGGCTTTCGAATGGATATAAGCTCTGTTCGCTGCTCGAACAGAAGCTTTCATTTCCATGTAAAATTAATACTTTCATAAAGTATCAATGTAGGTTAATATTATACGTACGGATAGGATTTATTTATTTTAATCCACTACACTTTGTGTGCAACACAGTTGAAGCAAAAACCAGTCTACAAACAGTAGTATAGACGATCGCTAGATTAAGTCCGATGATGAGGAGTGAAAAGCCAGAAGTAGCTTGAACCGTCCGGACCAACTGGCAAGTATTTTGTAGTTATTTATTCGCCGAAAAAAATTCAATAATGAAAACAAATATCTGGAGAATTCTAGCGAAGTAAAGCCGAAACCTGAAGTTGATCGGTCAACAACGCAGCAGAGATCAGCTGATTTTCAACCAGCAAACAAAGCAGCTTCTTAAGAAACAGTTTAAAACGAAGATTTAAGCAGGAAGTAGGGGAAAAGTTCATATAACGCCCCATGTAGCTAATTCGCTCCACCCATGTTTTGAAGAATCTGAAACATTTTAAGCCTGCAAAATATTACCAATTTATTTTAAATGCTGTGATTGGTTATGGCAAGTATGAATTTTTCCTCAAAATGCCCCTGTGTCGTGATAATTTCACAATTATGGTTTTTCTTCATTTTGATCTAAATTTTGAAACACTTTCAATAAGGTGTCACCAAGCAGAGAAAAACGAATAAGACACTATTTTCTGACACATCGATAGAAGAGAATCTAAACTTTGATTTTATGCTAAAAAATTATACTGAACTCGCTAAGGTATGCTTTTTATGGGTATGTTCTATCACGGCCTATGCGCTCGTTATTACGCGCCAATCGTAGTAGGCTGAAAATATCATAAATTTTCCAAAACGTCCAATTTTCATTGAAAGTGAACAACAAGTTAATAACCATTTTTTGAGCGTTGATTTAGCCCAAAAAAATGTCCTTTTATTTTTTTTTAATTTTGTTAAGTCCATTATGATTTTCTTTCTAGTCAAAGCGTCTGTTAGTATTAGTGTGTTTTCGATCTTCGGCTGCTTTCGGGTGTGTTCGGCTTCTAGGCGCGTATTTGCAACTTAGTTTTGTTTTGTGGCTTTGAATATGGTTTTGAAAAATCATGTTTTTAAAGTAACTTAATGAATTTAGGTAATAACAAATCATAAGCGTTTGTAGAAAACACTTTCCTTCAACGAGTACACTCGTTTTTTACACAAAATGTACGCGAAATACATAGCAAATCAGTGATTTGCTTAAGTTGGGCATAAAAGAGCATGTTCCCCTATTGTTGGCTTGATGCATGCGTACAAAGAAAGTGCTTCTAATAAAAAATTGATTGTGAATTGATTCTTTAAGTTGCATGTGTGTGCCCTATATAAATTGGTTCATTATTGGCATTTTAACTTTGCAATTTTACACTGGTTGTGCCCACTCGCTGTTGTCAATATCGGGTTGGTAGTCACGGTAATTTGCGCCGCGATCGGATGGAACGTCGAATTGATCAACATTATGTGCAAATACCCTTAGTCAGAAGCATAGAAGGTGCTAGTCAGATATTTTGGTCAGAATTATTCAGTACTGGACGGATTGATTCCAAGGTGTTGGAATTTGTCGAAAATCACAGGTTTGTTTAGAATTTAAGATTTTGTCAGCATTTGAAACTGAGTCTAAGCCAGAGTTAGAAACTTGTCAGAATTAAGTCTGAGTCAGAAATTAAGTTTGTGTCGAAAAAATTGCCAGAATCAAGTCCAAATTTTTCAGAAAATTTTAGTTTGTTCAAGAGTTTAAGTTTGAGTCGGAAATTTTGTCAGAATTAAGTCTGAATTGGTTTGTGTCGGAATTCTTAAGTGAATATTGTCGGAAATCTTATCTGAAACTTGTTAGAATTGAGTATGAGTCTCAAAATAAGCTTGCGTCAGAATTCTTGCCTGAATATTGTCAGAAATCTTGTCTGAAATATTGTCAGAAATTAAGTCATCAGAAATCTTGTCAGAAATCGAGTTCGAATTCAAATCGCCTGGAATATCAACAGATAAGCATGTATCAGAAATAACGTGTCAGTTAAAGAACTTGTCTGAAGAAACAAGTCTGAATTCGTCACTTATTCGAAGCCTGTGTCAGCTGATTTTGATTCTGTTTTTGACAAATTGGGTCCAAGGGTGTCAGATTACAAAAAGTGTTGCAATGTCTAGAAGTACGCTGAAGGCTTTGTAAAAACGTGAGCGGCAGTTGTATGTTATTTTTAATGGTACTGATAGATTTATCCAAACCTATATCAGAATGATAGTGTTCGGTGCCAATTAAGCTCAAGGTTGCGAGTGATTGATACTGTGTACATTGAATTTTTCGAAATACGGAGCAAGATTGAACTGTAGTTTGATGAAGCGCATGAGAAAGAGCAGAAAGATGCTGACAACGGAGCCAAAGGGTAGATTGCAAAACAGCGCAAAGAAGAGAATGACAAAACTCTGCAGCAGTTTGATGACCGCTGATTTGCAAAAAGAACATCGAGCTGTCAGAGGCAAACTACGACGTCACCTGGAAAATGTTAGAAGTCCGCTACGAACACAAAAAGTCAATTATCAAGGATCATCTCGACGCTCTTTTCGCCCTCGAACCACTAAAAAAGGAGAGGTACAAAGGTTCGAATCTTCGTCAGCGGATTCGAGAAGAATTTAATGGTGTTGCAGAAAATCGGTGAGCCAACGGAGTCTTGGAGTACAATACTAGTCTACATGCTGTGCGCTAGACTAGATTCTGCAACATTGCGCTAATGGGAGACGCATAACGGATCTAAAAAGGGCTCAACTTAAGAAGATCTGCTACTGTTTTTGCAAGGTCACTGCTCTGTTTGTTATGGATCCGTTTACTCCAAGTATTGGCCGGATTATCACCACGAAGATCAGTGAAATAGCCAACGGTAAAGCAAGTTTTCCGGAACCAACATTTTTCTTGAAAGCCTCAATGGTATGTGAAATGATTTCACAGCAACATCCAGCTCGAAGGACCAAATGTTTAGACATCGAAACATTATTTCGGACCGAATCAAGACCTCGCGAATTTAAACTCTGAATTCAACTTAAGATTCAAAACAGGGATTATTTCAACGATGTGTATGGCACAGCATGTTGGTTTGGACTGGGTTCCTCCTTCCTAGCTAAAAGTTGCTAATCAAGTTTAAAAAAAAGTTACAGAGGTTGTTTATAAGAAACGACCGAGAAGCTCACGTAGAATTACAATGTCTTTGTGCGTCAATTAGCTTTTCGTCTTAAATTAGCATTCTAGAATAAAGTATGTCGAATTTTTTTTAAAGGAATTGATCTTCAAGAAAAGTCATTCTTCCCTAAATTGTCGTTTAATACCTAATAATGGTCTAAAACGACCCATAAGATAGTATGCAGCTTTTTCAACTGCATAACAAAAGGCGAATTAAATATTAGTATAAGCAGAAACAAGGCAAATGCCGTCGAAATGATTGCGCCCGGCAGTTATGCAAATAATTTGATCAACACACGAGCTTTGTATCAAACGCTTGCGAGAAAAGCTTACAACGACTGCTTTGATCTAAACGCTTGACTCAGTGCAAAAGCTTTCAAACTGTTTAGCCTCATGCGTCTCGTTGGAATCAGTATCTTGTTTTTATTTCCCTTCAGATCACATAGCAATCACTAGCTAAAAATGTTGGTTTTACCTAGGATGCCGGAGCATTCGTTGGATAAACTATGTTTTCTTATAATCAAATTTGAATAAACGGCCCTTTTCAGGGCCAAAATCTTCAAAAGAGATAGTCTTGACTTTTGTATTGTGGGTGGGTGGTATGGATGGTCTGGATGGGTGGATGGTCTGGATGGGTGGATGGTGGTGGTGTGTGATGGGTTGGGTGGATGGTGGTGGTGTGTGATGGGTTGGGTGGATGGTGGTGGTGTGTGATGGGTTGGGTGGATGGTGGTGGTGTGTGATGGGTTGGGTGGATGGTGGTGGTGTGTGATGGGTTGGGTGGATGGTGGTGGTGTGTGATGGGTTGGGTGGATGGTGGTGGTGTGTGATGGGTTGGGTGGATGGTGGTGGTGTGTGATGGGTTGGGTGGATGGTGGTTGTGTGCGATGGGTGGAGGTTGTGTGCGATTTGTGGGAGGGTGGTGTGTGTGTGCGATGGGTGAGTAGGTGGTGGAGCGCGATGGGTGGGTGGTGCGTGGGCGTGAGAAAAGGATGGGTGGGTGGTGTTGTGCGATAGGTGGGTGGGATAGCTGCGGTGGGCGGGTGGTGTTCCATGGGTAGTGATGAAAGGTGTGTGTTGCATGGCGATGGACGGTGTTGATGGGAAGTGTGTGTGTGTGTGTGTGTGTGTGTGTGTGTGTGTGTGTGTGTGTGTGTGTGTGTGTGTGTGTGTGTGTGTGTGTGTGTGTGTGTGTGTGTGTGTGTGTGTGTGTGTGTGTGTGTGTGTGTGTGTGTGTGTGTGTGTGTGTGTGTGTGTGTGTGTGTGTGTGTGTGTGTGTGTGTGTGTGTGTGTGTGTGTGTGTGTGTGTGTGTGTGTGTGTGTGTGTGTGTGTGTGTGTGTGTGTGTGTGTGTGTGTGTGTGTGTGTGTGTGTGTGTGTGTGTGTGTGTGTGTGTGTGTGTGTGTGTGTGTGTGTGTGTGTGTGTGTGTGTGTGTGTGTGTGTGTGTGTGTGTGTGTGTGTGTGTGTGTGTGTGTGTGTGTGTGTGTGTGTGTGTGTGTGTGTGTGTGTGTGTGTGTGTGTGTGTGTGTGTGTGTGTGTGTGTGTGTGTGTGTGTGTGTGTGTGTGTGTGTGTGTGTGTGTGTGTGTGTGTGTGTGTGTGTGTGTGTGTGTGTGTGTGTGTGTGTGTGTGTGTGTGTGTGTGTGTGTGTGTGTGTGTGTGTGTGTGTGTGTGTGTGTGTGTGTGTGTGTGTGTGTGTGTGTGTGTGTGTGTGTGTGTGTGTGTGTGTGTGTGTGTGTGTGTGTGTGTGTGTGTGTGTGTGTGTGTGTGTGTGTGTGTGTGTGTGTGTGTGTGTGTGTGTGTGTGTGTGTGTGTGTGTGTGTGTGTGTGTGTGTGTGTGTGTGTGTGTGTGTGTGTGTGTGTGTGTGTGTGTGTGTGTGTGTGTGTGTGTGTGTGTGTGTGTGTGTGTGTGTGTGTGTGTGTGTGTGTGTGTGTGTGTGTGTGTGTGTGTGTGTGTGTGTGTGTGTGTGTGTGTGTGTGTGTGTGTGTGTGTGTGTGTGTGTGTGTGTGTGTGTGTGTGTGTGTGTGTGTGTGTGTGTGTGTGTGTGTGTGTGTGTGTGTGTGTGTGTGTGTGTGTGTGTGTGTGTGTGTGTGTGTGTGTGTGTGTGTGTGTGTGTGTGTGTGTGTGTGTGTGTGTGTGTGTGTGTGTGTGTGTGTGTGTGTGTGTGTGTGTGTGTGTGTGTGTGTGTGTGTGTGTGTGTGTGTGTGTGTGTGTGTGTGTGTGTGTGTGTGTGTGTGTGTGTGTGTGTGTGTGTGTGTGTGTGTGTGCGTGTGTGTGTGTGTGTGTGTTGGTGTGAATGGGTGATTGGTGTCGCAGGTGACCTGAGCTAACACTACTTGCTCCCGCCGCTGGTGGTCATCTCTGCTCTGCTCTGCCCATGTGCCAGGTTTGAATTTGTCAGACAAAATGAAATAAACCGTCAGTCGACCCCTTCTTTTATATTTTTCGTAGGCTGGTAAAAAACCAAAACTCAGGAAGGGGCGGGGCGTCCAAGTTTTCTTTCACTATCGAATAGCCAATCAACGTTGAGCACGCTTGGTATGTCTTTTAAGAAAGATGTCTTTGAAAGAGGCGTTTTTCGTGACGCGAGATCCGTTCGCGAATTCCAATTTGCCCCCCTATAGTGTTGCCGTAAGACGTAATTCTACGTCAAAAACCTTCTTATTAATTCTACACTTGTAAAGAACTTCATAGTTGTGGTAAATTATATGGAGAGGAAATTAGCATAACTTTTACAGTGCTGTTACTCTGAGTGTTTTTTTTTCTATGTACAGAACAGAGCTTATTTCTCACGAAAGCTCTTTAAGGTCTGTTTCGGATGGGTCTAAACTCCAGTCATTTGATGTCCTCTTACTACCACAACTGAACGGTGAGTTTACACTTAAACATTAGGAATTCTATGTTTAAGTAAGTACGCGACTTTTAGTTGCTTGGGCACGTTGTATAAAGTTGTGTAAACCATTAGGAAACCTAAAACTGAAAGCATCCCCAAGCGCGAGACAAATCAGTACTTCGGTCAATTTTCTTTTCCGTAGATTGTGCATTTCGGCCCAACTTTACCCTCTCACATAATGTTAACGATGTGTTTTGGCTACAGACCTTCTTATTTGTGCTTTTTCTCTCTGGTTTGTTTCTCTTTTGTCTAAATTTGAACTCATGAACAGAAAACAACATTTGGTCAGTTATCCTGATCGTTACTGGAATAATCAATTATCGTTCTCTTGTTTCTGTCTTTCATCCAACTCGTTGTAGAATTTGAAATTGTATTCTCAACTCACCTTGAAATTAATTTTTAATTTCAAACTTTTAACATAACCCGCTTGGTTCAAATAGGTGAAACATTGGGCTATCCTCTCGGTGTGCCTTTTTCTCATTTTCATTCTATATCCTCAGTTCAAAATTCAAAACAAATATTCCTAGCAGTCCCACGATTTTCATCCCTTTTTACTCTCATCTCATACTGTCCTCGTAACTTGTTTGATTTTCTCTGGACTCGCCTCAATGTTCTCTTTTATCTCAAGGTGTCTCCTCAACTCCGTTTTATTTAATCAGATAGTACAGCTGTCCTTTCAACATCCTCTCAACCCGCTTGATCATTAATTTGATATGATTTTAAGCTGTCCTCTTTATTCGCATTTCAATTTCAGATTGCTTCTCAACTCGCTTGAAATCTCTATTGATTTATTCAAGCTATCCTCTCAACTCGCTTGAAATCTTGATCGATATGTTTAGGCTGTCCTCTAAACTCACCTATTCAATTTCAAGCTGTCCTCTCAACCTGCTTGAAATTGTGAATATGGTCAAGCAATCCTTACGACTCGTTCAACGTTTTAGATTTATTATTTTTTTTAATGAAACTTGAATTAAGCGGAATATTTTTTCCATCAATTTCAGTTCAGGATTTTTTTCAAACTCGCTCATTTGCTTTTTTCATTAATTTAAGCAATTTCCATTCCACATATTTCACTCATTCTTCCGCATTTTTTCGTACAGAGTAATTGATAAACTGCTTGCTTTTAAGCAAGTTTGAGGGAAAATTGTTTCAACGTGAATCGTTTATCACATTTGTTTTTGGTTCATTTTGAAAAAATATTTTCTTATTTTTCCAGGTCTTCGAAAAATTACCTGCCACTGTCGCCAAATGTGCAGACCTGTCTGGAGCTCCGAAGCCCCCTTGCGCAGGGGCCATACCAATCTACTCTGTACTTCTGTATTTGTATATCAGTAGTGAAAATTTTGTTGAACCTTTAAGTGTTAAAAGATGGAATAGTTTTTTTTTTTCAGAATCATAGTCGCAGAATATTATTTTAAAATTGCAACATAAATCATATCTTCACAAAAGTAAACTTTTCTGAATACATAAAGCTAGAAAAAATTGCAGTTACTATCATAAGAGACACCCAAACGGCAGCGCTGTAACACCGCGCAAAATATTAATGAATAATATTAATAGCAATAGAAGCAGTCGGGAGAGTTACACTTCCACAAAATTCGCAGAACCAAACTGACCAACCTCGCTGGCTGGTAACGTTTGTGAAGGCGTGATGTTGCAAAAGGTATTGAAAGAGCAAAAAAAGCTCCTACCTACCTTGCAATTTCCATTGGAAATCGAGAGAGAAGGCATCCTTTTGGTGATCAAAGGAATTTCGACTTTCCGTTGCGGCGAATATTTTTGCACCATTTATTTAACTTGAGGAAATTTAAATGACGATGATCTGCCAGATTTGAATTTTATGGTTTACCAATTCGTTTCATAATAGTTGTCGTAAGTTAATGATGCAGAAAATTCCTTTGTCGTTACATTTTTTTTTGTGAAAAATCCATGACATCATCCTGAATCCATCCATCATTGCGTTGTTATTAATAAAAATCTAGCTTAAGGTCGTTTATATATGTATGAATGCGTAGATACAACAACGGATGGAGAGAGAAAAAACAACGCTTTTAATGACGCTCAACGAATCCGAAATTCGGGTAGGTCGTGTTATCGACTTTTCTTTGTGTCGGAGCTAAATTTTTTTTTCTTATTTTTAACGCTGACAGCCCTCTCTGCGTTTATTGTATCTGAGTTGAAATCGATCAAATTTCGTAACACGAAGTGCTCAATCTTTTTCCGACCGCAAAGTGTTGAAATTTTTGCTTCACTTGAAGAGGTCATTTGAAGGACGCTTAATATTATTCATGAATTACTTTCTCACATACTCACTTCTTTACTTACTTACATTTTTACTTACTTACTTACTTACTTACTTACTTACTTACTTACTTACTTACTTACTTACTTACTTACTTACTTACTTACTTACTTACTTACTTACTTACTTACTTACTTACTTACTTACTTACTTACTTACTTACTTACTTACTTACTTACTTACTTACTTACTTACTTACTTACTTACTTACTTACTTACTTACTTACTTACTTACTTACTTACTTACTTACTTACTTACTTACTTACTTACTTACTTACTTACTTACTTACTTACTTACTTACTTACTTACTTACTTACTTACTTACTTACTTACTTACTTACTTACTTACTTACTTACTTACTTACTTACTTACTTACTTACTTACTTACTTACTTACTTACTTACTTACTTACTTACTTACTTACTTACTTACTTACTTACTTACTTACTTACTTACTTACTTACTTACTTACTTACTTACTTACTTACTAACTTACTTACTTACTTACTTACTTACTTACTTACTTACTTACTTACTTACTTGCTTACTTGCTTAAAAACAGTAAACCAACAGTTTTATTATAAAAAATACTAAAACTGACATAAAATAGTTGCAACATTTTTCCATTTAAAATATTTGTAGTCTGGATAACATATTCTTAATGTGAAATACAATATTTAATGATGTTTTGATAACTCTTGCAGCTGTTTTCTGTTAATTCTTAAGATGTTTCATTCGATGTAATGAAAGCTCACGCGAGAAATGTGGCGAATAACATAACAATGTTGAAACGATCAATATTTTGGATCGATAAAAATATTAAAAAGCTGTCCCTTTCTTCCTAACTGGGTTGTGAATTTATGTAATATTTTTATTGTCGAGTTTATTTTATGTTCATGTAATTTCTCTGTTTTTTACTTTTTTGTGTTATTGAGATTAAAATTTTGTTTATTGTTATTATAAATATTTAACTTTTTATTATTTTCAATTTTTTTGAATTTTTTATCTGTGATCTTATTGTTTTGAAATTTTTAGTTTTATTATCACAGCAAATTTAATTTAAACGATTAAAAATAAACTATCAAGGCAATGTTCTAGAAATCCATGCTAATAATATGTGCTATGTGCAATAGGGTGGCAATAAATGCATGAGAAAATATTCCTGATCGAATTTTGAAAAACGACCATATAAATTTTGTAGATTGACCCAAAAAAATAACCTGTGCAAAATTTCCGCTCAATCGGACTTGGTTTGGGGGTGCCTCAAAGCGCTGAAAATTTAGGCATTTTGGCCCTCAAAAACCTCACCTAAGAGAGGACCAAAAGAAATCAGAAAATTCACAATTGCATTTTTAAGGTCAAACGACTTAAAATTGCATACAAAGCCGAAAGTTGACTAAAAAAACATGGCCAAAAATTGACTTGAAAACTTCAAAAATCACAAAAGAAGGGACCAAAGGAAATTCGCAAATTCAAAATTTTATTGCCAAATGACTTGGAAATGTATGAAACTTCGAGATCTGATATTATTACGAAAAAAAAAATTGTCAAAAAATCTTAACCAACTTACCCCCGGAAAGTCAATTTTTGGCCAAAAATTTGTTTTCTAGATATCAACAGATCTCGGAGTTTTAGACATTTTCAAGTGATTTGTTATTAAAATTTAAATTTGGTATTTCAGAATTTCCTTGGCTCCCTTTTTAGATGATTTTTGAAATTTTCTTGTCGATTTTGGACATAAAAATTTTTGAGATAGCATCAGATTTTGATTTTTTTATGCATTTTTAAGTCATTTGGCATCAAAGTTAAATTTGTTGATTTTACGGGTAGAAAAACCGAAACTTCGAGCGCTTTAGGGACACCTCTAAATCAAGTCCGATTGAGCTCAAATTTTTCCCAGTTAAGTTTTTAGGGCCATTTTACAAAATGAATATATGTAGTTGGTTTTCGAAATTCGATACGTTCAAAAACTAATAAAAGCTTCAACACTAGAGTGTCCATTTCCTGGCTATTTTGGTGTTCTCGTGATTCGGGAAATCTGACGATCCTTTTCCCGGGAAATCTGGGGATAACGGGAAAAAATTAAGAATACAGGTTTTAACACTCTACTGCATACGAAACCTTATTTAAACGGTATTTTTTAATTTTAAGGTCGTAGTATTGCAAAACATTTCGAACATTTTTATTGCCTCGAAAATTCAGCAATTATAAAACCCAATACTCAAAAACTAAAAACTTTAACCGACTTACTAGACTGAATTTTGCAGCAAAACTTAGAAATAATTGAGAAAGGTTCTTCACTATCGATAGAAGGTGGTTAGCTAAACTTCAGGTTTTTAATCAAATCTCGTAAAATTTCAGATATTTCCATTCTTTGGATATTCCATTCAATAGATATTTCTATTTGTTGAAAACGCAGGTTTCAGTGATGGAATAGAGTTATCTTTATTCATGTTTCGTCTGTTAGGTCATTAAAATATAACTATATGAATTAGCGATAGCTAATTGTCACTTTCCACTTCTTATAATCCCTAACCGGGAAAGTACTCATTTCTCAATGAGTGCTTTGGTATTCCTACCCAGAATATCTGGCAACACTGTTGTGTTACCACAAACCCAATTTGAGTATTCTCGCCTAAACGTGTGATGATGTAAACCGCGTACCGCGTTTATCATCATCACCTGTCACCTGTGCTGAAATCATCGATCTATTGTTCTCGATTGCGAATTGGAAATAGCAATAGGAACCAAAACAAACAATGTTTTGGTTCTGCTGCAATCGGCAGCAATGTGCTCCACCAAAATCGTAAGTATCTGCACTATTATTGTTTTGCAGAAATTTGTTGATCAAATTGAAAATCAGAAAACATGTGTAACAATAAAAAAAAGGCCAAAAGAACAATGAAAAAAATAAGCAGATCAAGTTGCTAGTTAGCTGATAGGCTCCACAAGCCATTCTACCCAAACAAGCCTGCAATCGTTGTTAAAATGCAATCAATCTCACCTTTAAAGCCTAAACCAATTTGCTCCCAGTTTAATGGCTCGGATTTTTGCATACCACCTACCATTGCGGAGTCGATTCGAAACCGTGTAATTTTCAATTAAGAGCTCGACACTCAAATTGGCAACGAGCCTACCGCAGCATATATTGTACATATGTAGCTCGAGTAATAGACGATAAGCACCGGCAACAATACGCATCATAAAATTTGTTATATTAATTTTTTTTCTCTGCTGTTTTTGCTTTGGTTGCCCACGCCTGCAATTGCCTGCAAGATTGCTGCAGATGGATACTCCGATCGCCCAGAATGGGAAAAGTCTGCGGAAAGCTTTAATTAAAAATTGCGAAAACATTGGGCCCAAGTAAGCGAGCAGCACGATATGTATACGAGGATGGGTGAATTCTGGTGAAGAATTTATTAGGGTTCGGTCACTCCTTTTTGACAGCCAATCAAGCTTTCATGCTCAAATTATTGGCGTTTATGTCCAGAACAGGGTCTCCTACCCTATGCCAAAGTAACGCATCAGCACCGGAGAATGTAATTCATTGCATCACGGGCGCACCTGAATAAGAAGCAGGGCAACAGTTTCCGGACAATTTTCCTTCGATGTTCAACACTCAACGCGTACTTACACACTATTAGTACAAAATACAGGGGCACGCTAATAGATTATACTTTAGTGTATGAAAGATGCGGCAAAACAGAACGTAAGATACAATTTCATATTGTAAATACATAAATAAATAACATATGCGGAAAGAAAAGAAAAACGCTCAAACATTTGCATCGAAAACATACTTTCGTAGATGCACTTCATTCTGGGACGAAGGTTATGTTTTAATTATGAAATCGCTCCACTCGCATAAATGTTAATGGAAGATTATTGATAGAGCTGATTTACGAGAATTTATTAGGCGTCTTAACTTTAAAGAACCAAAAAAAATCCTTGTAAGACACATTAAACATTAAACATTAAACATTAAACATTAAACATTAAACATTAAACATTAAACATTAAACATTAAACATTAAACATTAAACATTAAACATTAAACATTAAACATTAAACATTAAACATTAAACATTAAACATTAAACATTAAACATTAAACATTAAACATTAAACATTAAACATTAAACATTAAACATTAAACATTAAACATTAAACATTAAACATTAAACATTAAACATTAAACATTAAACATTAAACATTAAACATTAAACATTAAACATTAAACATTAAACATTAAACATTAAACATTAAACATTAAACATTAAACATTAAACATTAAACATTAAACATTAAACATTAAACATTAAACATTAAACATTAAACATTAAACATTAAACATTAAACATTAAACATTAAACATTAAACATTAAACATTAAACATTAAACATTAAACATTAAACATTAAACATTAAACATTAAACATTAAACATTAAACATTAAACATTAAACATTAAACATTAAACATTAAACATTAAACATTAAACATTAAACATTAAACATTAAACATTAAACATTAAACATTAAACATTAAACATTAAACATTAAACATTAAACATTAAACATTAAACATTAAACATTAAACATTAAACATTAAACATTAAACATTAAACATTAAACATTAAACATTAAACATTAAACATTAAACATTAAACATTAAACATTAAACATTAAACATTAAACATTAAACATTAAACATTAAACATTAAACATTAAACATTAAACATTAAACATTAAACATTAAACATTAAACATTAAACATTAAACATTAAACATTAAACATTAAACATTAAACATTAAACATTAAACATTAAACATTAAACATTAAACATTAAACATTAAACATTAAACATTAAACATTAAACATTAAACATTAAACATTAAACATTAAACATTAAACATTAAACATTAAACATTAAACATTAAACATTAAACATTAAACATTAAACATTAAACATTAAACATTAAACATTAAACATTAAACATTAAACATTAAACATTAAACATTAAACATTAAACATTAAACATTAAACATTAAACATTAAACATTAAACATTAAACATTAAACATTAAACATTAAACATTAAACATTAAACATTAAACATTAAACATTAAACATTAAACATTAAACATTAAACATTAAACATTAAACATTAAACATTAAACATTAAACATTAAACATTAAACATTAAACATTAAACATTAAACATTAAACATTAAACATTAAACATTAAACATTAAACATTAAACATTAAACATTAAACATTAAACATTAAACATTAAACATTAAACATTAAACATTAAACATTAAACATTAAACATTAAACATTAAACATTAAACATTAAACATTAAACATTAAACATTAAACATTAAACATTAAACATTAAACATTAAACATTAAACATTAAACATTAAACATTAAACATTAAACATTAAACATTAAACATTAAACATTAAACATTAAACATTAAACATTAAACATTAAACATTAAACATTAAACATTAAACATTAAACATTAAACATTAAACATTAAACATTAAACATTAAACATTAAACATTAAACATTAAACATTAAACATTAAACATTAAACATTAAACATTAAACATTAAACATTAAACATTAAACATTAAACATTAAACATTAAACATTAAACATTAAACATTAAACATTAAACATTAAACATTAAACATTAAACATTAAACATTAAACATTAAACATTAAACATTAAACATTAAACATTAAACATTAAACATTAAACATTAAACATTAAACATTAAACATTAAACATTAAACATTAAACATTAAACATTAAACATTAAACATTAAACATTAAACATTAAACATTAAACATTAAACATTAAACATTAAACATTAAACATTAAACATTAAACATTAAACATTAAACATTAAACATTAAACATTAAACATTAAACATTAAACATTAAACATTAAACATTAAACATTAAACATTAAACATTAAACATTAAACATTAAACATTAAACATTAAACATTAAACATTAAACATTAAACATTAAACATTAAACATTAAACATTAAACATTAAACATTAAACATTAAACATTAAACATTAAACATTAAACATTAAACATTAAACATTAAACATTAAACATTAAACATTAAACATTAAACATTAAACATTAAACATTAAACATTAAACATTAAACATTAAACATTAAACATTAAACATTAAACATTAAACATTAAACATTAAACATTAAACATTAAACATTAAACATTAAACATTAAACATTAAACATTAAACATTAAACATTAAACATTAAACATTAAACATTAAACATTAAACATTAAACATTAAACATTAAACATTAAACATTAAACATTAAACCTTAAACATTAAACATTAAACATTAAACATTAAACATTAAACATTAAACATTAAACACTTAACGGTAAAAATTGAACCTTCAAAACAAAACTTTAAAATTAAAATATTCAGAATAAAACATTTCTTTTGAAGTTTTTTTTAAATAATTTTTGTCATTTTTGTCATTTTTGCATTTTTGTTTCTTTAGAATTTTTTGTAAATTTTGTCATTTTTGTCGTTTTTTAATAATTGTTATTTTTGTAATTTTTGTAATTTTTGTAATTTTTGTAATTTTTGTAATTTTTGTAATTTTTGTAATTTTTGTAATTTTTGTAATTTTTGTAATTTTTGTAATTTTTGTAATTTTTGTAATTTTTTGTAATTTTTGTAATTTTTGTAATTTTTGTAATTTTTGTAATTTTTGTAATTTTTGTAATTTTTGTAATTTTTGTAATTTTTGTAATTTTTTAATTTTTTAATTTTTAAATTTTTTAATTTTTGTAATTTTTGTAATTTTTGTAATTTTTGTAATTTTTGTAATTTTTGTAATTTTTGTAATTTTTGTAATTTTTGTAATTTTTGTAATTTTTGTAATTTTTGTAATTTTTGTAATTTTTGTAATTTTTGTAATTTTTGTAATTTTTGTAATTTTTGTAATTTTTGTAATTTTTGTAATTTTTGTAATTTTTGTAATTTTTGTAATTTTTGTAATTTTTGTAATTTTTGTAATTTTTGTAATTTTTGTCATTTTTGTAATTTTTGTAATTTTTGTAATTTTTGTAATTTTTGTAATTTTTGTAATTTTTGTAATTTTTGTAATTTTTGTAATTTTTGTAATTTTTGTAATTTTTGTAATTTTTGTAATTTTTGTAATTTTTGTAATTTTTGTAATTTTTGTAATTTTTGTAATTTTTGTAATTTTTGTAATTTTTGTAATTTTTGTAATTTTTGTAATTTTTGTTATTTTTGTAATTTTTGTTAATTTTTGTAATTTTTGTAATTTTTGTAATTTTTGTAATTTTTGTAATTTTTGTAATTTTTGTAATTTTTGTAATTTTTGTAATTTTTGTAATTTTTGTAGTTTTTGTAATTCTTGTAATTTTTGTTAATTTTGTATTTTTTTTAATTTTTGGTATATTTGTTATTTTTGTTATTTATGTAATTTTTGTAATTTTTGTAACTTTTGTAATTTTTGTAATTTTTGTTATTTTTGTAATTTTTGTAATTTTTGTAATTTTTGTTATTTTTGTCATTTTCGTCATTTTCGTCATTTTCGTCATTTTTGTAATTTTTGTCTTGTTTGTCAGTTTTGTCATTTTTGTCATTTTTGTCATTTTTGTCATTTTTGTTATTTTTGTCATTTTTGTCATTTTTGTCATTTTTGTCATTTTTGTCATTTTTGTCATTTTTGTCATTTTTGTCATTTTTGTCATTTTTGTCATATTTGTCATTTTTGTCATTTTTGTCATATTTGTCATTTTTGTCATTTTTGTCATTTTTGTCATTTTTGTCATTTTTGTCATTTTTGTCATTTTTGTCATTTTTGTCATTTTTGTCATCTTTGTCATTTTTGTCATTTTTGTTATTTTTGTCATTTTTGTCATTTTTGTCATTTTTGTCATTTTTGTCATTTTTGTCATTTTTGTCATTTTTGTCATTTTTGTCATTTTTGTCATTTTTGTCATTTTTGTCATTTTTGTCATTTTTGTCATTTTTGTCATTTTTGTCATTTTTGTCATTTTTGTCATTTTTGTAATTTTTGTCATTTTTGTAATTTTTGCAATTTTTGTATTTTTGTAATTTTGTAATTTTTGTAATTTTTGTAATTTTTGTAATTTTTGTAATTTTTGTATTTTTGTAATTTTTGTAATTTTTGTAATTTTTGTTTTTTTTGTAATTTTTGTAATTTTTGTAATTTTTGTAATTTTTGTAATTTTTGTAATTTTTGTAATTTTTGTAATTTTTGTAATTTTTGTAATTTTTGTTATTTTTGTAATTTTTGTAATTTTTGTAATTTTTGTAATTTTTGTAATTTTTGTAATTTTTGTAATTTTTGTAATTTTTGTAATTTTTGTAATTTTTGTAATTTTTGTAATTTTTGTAATTTTTGTAATTTTTGTAATTTTTGTAATTTTTGTAATTTTTGTAATTTTTGTAATTTTTGTAATTTTTGTAATTTTTGTAATTTTTGTAATTTTTGTAATTTTTGTAATTTTTGTAATTTTTGTAATTTTTGTAATTTTTGTAATTTTTGTAATTTTTGTAATTTTTGTAATTTTTGTAATTTTTGTAATTTTTGTAATTTTTGTAATTTTTGTAATTTTTGTAATTTTTGTAATTTTTGTAATTTTTGTAATTTTTGTAATTTTTGTAATTTTTGTAATTTTTGTAATTTTTGTAATTTTTGTAATTTTTGTAATTTTTGTAATTTTTGTAATTTTTGTAATTTTAGTAATTTTTGTAATTTTAGTAATTTTTGTCGTTTTTGTAATTTTTGTCAGTTTTTTAATTGTAGATTAAAAATCTTTGTAATTTTTGTCATTTTGGTCATTTTGGTCATTTTTGTAATTTTTGTCATTTTCGTCATTTTTGTCATTTTTGTCATTTTTGTCATTTTTGTCATTTTTGTCATTTTTGTCATTTTTGTCATTTTTGTCATTTTTGTCATTTTTGTCATTTTTGTCATTTTTGTCATTTTTGTCATTTTTGTCATTTTTGTCATTTTTGTCATTTTTGTCATTTTTGTCATTTTTGTCATTTTTGTCATTTTTGTCATTTTTGTCATTTTTGTCATTTTTGTCATTTTTGTCATTTTTGTCATTTTTGTCATTTTTGTCATTTTTGTCATTTTTGTCATTTTTGTCATTTTTGTCATTTTTGTCATTTTTGTCATTTTTGTCATTTTTGTCATTTTTGTCATTTTTGTCATTTTAGTCATTTTTGTCATTTTAGTCTTTTTTTTTTTTTAAATTTTTGTCATTTTTTTTATTTGTTTCTATTTTTGTCATTGTCATTATTGTACATTAAATCAGTTTACACAAAATTGAACATTTGAAGATTCCTACCTCCAGATCCTGTTTTTCTCCACTTAAATGTGGAGTTATGATCGGTTTAGTTTAAGCTTGCCAGATTGCCCGGTTTTATCCGGGTTTGCCCGGATATTCGATGCAAAATTTTGAGGAAGTCCGGTCCGGCCCGGTTGCCCGGATATCGTGAAAAAAGTCCGGATATTGCCCGGATTTTTTCACCATTTTCACAAAAAAAAACAAAACAAAAATCTAAATTTTTGAGTAAGTTTCAGCAAAGTTGATTAACGGTTTGGAAATTTTCAACGGTTGTTTCAAATAATTTCGCTGATTTATTTCTTTAAACCTTTAAATATTTAAGTGTTCCAAAAAGTTGTTGGAAGTCTGCAATTACATTAATAAATTTTTAATTTCATTTTTTTATATTTTTTTTTTGCTTCTATATATAATAACACCTAAATTTTGCCCGGTTTTTGCCCGGTTTTTGGATTTGAAAAATTGAAATCCATGCCCGGATTTTGCCAGGTTTTTGTGAAAAAATGCCCGGTATTGCTAGGCCCGGATGGGAGTGGAAAAAATTCTGGCAACCTTAGTTTAGTTACTTAATTCAATTCTCTTAATTTGACCAGAGATCCATAAGCTAACAGATCATTTAACTTCTGTCTGTATGCTATCATTTCTTGGATCTTCTTAAAACGCGTCTAACCAGTGCAGTGTGTAGTAAGTAGTCATAACAGCCTTTATGCAGCCCAAAGTGCATAAACAAACGCTCGCTCGCTCTTCAATCATCGTGGCGATGATTCGCAATCATAAATCAGATTGGAGGCAAGCGTAAAACGAGCTCGAATCAAGTAAACATAAAATCAGGGCTCCAATTTCCTAGCCCGCTTGCCCATAAGAGTTAATGTTTGAAATATGATGGAACAAAAAAACCAAAGCTTAATTGTAATTAATTTTTACGGAGCTTTAATTACTCATCGTCGTCCTACGCTTTCGGACTCAAATAGGTAGCCTCAAGTGTGGTTTTGCAGTTGATGATGGATAAGAGCATAAGCCTGGGACGTTATGGGAGTTGCACGCACTCTGGATTCTTAAATCCAATCCGATGAAGTAGGCCCTCTAATTTATCCAGCGGCTACCGGACCTCCTCGTGGGGGATTCCGGATAAATGGTGCTTAGTTTGTGTTCCCTGGTCCGTAGCCGTTATTATTTATTAGTTGGCTGATACGGTGATGTTGCATCGGACCTGGTCGAATTAAAGTGCAACATTCAGAAAGCACACACTTCCACTGGGCTGTTTTATGTATAACAAATTTGAATGGTATTCATGCTGTTGCAGGTACTTCTCACACATAAATTTGGAATCGATGCTGCTGGAGCTGATGGTAGGAGGGAAAAAAACCTTTCCTGTCCGCTTCCAGAAACGGAGGCATGAATGCGAGAACAACTTGCGTGACGCCTCCCACTTTTGGCTACTTTTTGTGCAGAATACCATGTTTTTTCTTAAATTTATTAGGCGTTGTAGAAGTAGCTTTAAGAGGATAACTGAATTCTCCATCGCCGAAGTGTCTGAATTAAATCGTAATTCATCTTTTCTAGACAAAACTATGTCATTCCTATCTGTATAAATTGTAAAACAAATGGCTTACCAGACCAT
Source organism: Uranotaenia lowii (assembly GCF_029784155.1). Lineage (NCBI taxonomy): Eukaryota > Metazoa > Arthropoda > Insecta > Diptera > Culicidae > Uranotaenia > Uranotaenia lowii. Next base: position 48,770,815 of record NC_073691.1, on the reverse strand, counting down.
ACGACACAATACACAACGTACAACGTAAAAATTGATTAAATTAACTAAGTCTGTTTCACATAGAATCTGGTCGGATAAAATAGATCATTTCTCCGCGAAGAAATAACGTACAACAAAAATTGAAATGTCATTTTATAGGGTTTTTATTGCACTTTAAGGAAAAAAACTTTTTTGTGATACCACCCTTCATTTTCTGCACAGTACTGCTGGTAACATCATTCGCCATCTTGTTCCACTACTTTTCCATTTGACCGGGTTCTACCACCGGGACATGGTTCTGCCACATTTCTTCAGTTTGCCCTTAACTATTGCCTAATATTTCTCGATGGGACGAAAATCCGGACAGTTTGGTGGATTGATACTTTTTTAACAAAATCGATCTTGTTCTCCATATACCACTTAACGACATCCCAGCTGTAGTGGCAGCTTGCCAGGTCCGGCCGGAACTTCACCGGACCTTGTGGGACCGAATATTCATTCAAAACCCTCTTCTGGAGACATTCTTCCTTGTAAACATTTCCATTCTTTGTATCCCGGGTGATGAATATCTTAGTCTTCTTCCCACAACTACAGATCCCTTTTCAAATCATCAACTTTCGAGCAAATTTATCTGCGAAAACAAACTTGAATCTACCCGCAGCATTCCCTTTACCCAAGGTAAAATTTGTTACCGAGTATTTGTCCAAAATCCATTTTGACGTAAGGTTCATTGTCCATCAAAATGCATCCGTTGTACTTGGTCAACACTTTCTCGTACAACTTCCTTGACCTGGTTTTGGCAACCAGGTTTTGTTTCAGCGTCCTGTTGAGGTGTTTGCTGGCATGATACGACCGCAAGCCTCCTCGCAAACAAATTCGTCGAGCTGTACTGTGGTTCGTCTTGAACTTTTTCGCCAAATCGCGCATGGAGATTCCAGGATTCTTGTGAACTGATCGAATTACCTTTGCTCGCAGCTTCCGGTCATATATTCCACTTTTACGCCTGGTTTGTTTTGCTCGATCCACCGTAAGGGTCTCCCGGTAACGTTGCAGCACCGAATTTACAGTCGATTTTGGATATTTCAGGAATTTCGCGGTCTCTACCCCTGACCACATCGGTTTCTCTACGTGGGTGTGCAGAATTTTCTCTCACTTTACGCGTTCCATCGTTGATAACTTTTGACTGACTGCTTCAATCTTGATGAAATTTTCACCACTAAGTAAACAAACCATCCGGATCAAAACACTGTCAAAAGATTCGCGATGTGACAACTAGGGGCGCTGCAATAAATTAAAAGATGCGACCAGATTCTGTGTGAAACAGACTTTAGAATGTGTTGTAAAATCCGGGAGCTACTTTCAACTGTGTTATAAATTTTTCATATTTGACGACTTTCACATGAATCTGAATTCTTTTTTCCTTAAATGAAAAGTTCAATCAAATAAAGTTTATTTTTCCTCTTTCAAAACGTTTTTTGTGGTCTATTTAAATAGTAAAATCTTTAGGAGAAAAGCACCGCCTGGAGGAAGAGAAGCAGCTGCATCGTTTCTAAGAAACACGAAAATTCTATCAGAAACTCAACGTATTTCGCAAAGACTTCGTGCCGCAAGCCGAAATTCGCCGGCAATTGTGGCAATTGTGAGGTAATAAAAAGGTGAAAACAGTACTTGGATGAAAAACTGAACGGAGCACATGCAGGAGACCAAGCCGGTGGGGGAAGGTACATCGGAAGGTACAATGTACATCATGATGGTCCGGCTCTGGGACACAGAACAGGGGAGGGGGAGGAGGGGGTAATATGCTCCATCTACAAAAGAGCGACAAATTGGACTGTGAGAACAACCGAACGATCACTGTCCTCAATAACGCCTGCAAAGCGTTGTCCCGAATCCTACTCGTTTCGTGGGAAGTCTTCAGGCCGTCTTCACGGAGGGACGGTCAACGACGGACCAGATCTTCACATTACGCAAATCCGCCAACAATGCAGTGAACAACACGTCCCTACGCACCAGCTAATCATCGACTTCAAAGCCGCATACGACATGATCGACCATGACTTAACTTAACTTTACCGTGACAGGCAACTTATCTGCTTCGCCGGCGACATTTTTATAGTCTACAGATCATCGGCTTCGGTGGAGGAGATGTATCGTAAACTGATTCGTGGAACAGGAAGGATTGGGTTTATGATAAATACGTCCGAGACGAAGTACATGCTGGCCTGCGGTCAAGGTCACGATCGACGGCGACGAGCTGGAGATAGTCGAATACTTTGTCTATCTCGGCTCACTGGAGACCGCAGACAATGACACCAGCCGTGAGATCCGGAGGTGAATTATCGGCGAAAGTCGTGCCTACTATGGACTCCACAAGCAACTGCGGTCGAGAAGACTCGCCCTCGCACGAAGTGTAACCTGTATATGACGCTTAATAGACCGGTTGTTCTCTACGGGGCACGAGACATGGATATTGCTCGAAGAGGACCTGCGTACACTCGGAGTATTCGAGCGACGAGTGTTAAGAACCATCTTTGGCGGCGCACAAGAGAACGGAGTGTGGAGGCGAAGGATAAACCACGAGCTCGCGAGACTCTACGGCGAACCCAGTATGCAGATGGTGGTGAAGGCTGGCCGGATACGCTGGGCAGAACATGTTGCATGAAAGCCGAACAACTGTCTTACAGGTGTTCGCTACGAATCCGATTGGATCGAGACGAGCAAGTGGAGCAATATTGTTCATCAGATTATGTAGGTATGTCGTGACCTCGTGACTCGCGACTGGGAGTACGAAAACTGCCAAACGAAGTTCGAGCTTCGACCTTTTGAAACTATAATTCATTAATATAGAGTGCTGAAGTGTATTGAAGAATGAAGAAAATGTTGATACAACAGTAGAAACTTTTGATATCATAATTGTTTATCTGGTACACAGTAATGTATCTTCAAAATTTAGAAGACGGTTGTACAGTTCTAAACACCCTATCTTTACCAAACACAATAACAAAGATTTGAAAAATATACAAAATAGAACGCAAAAAGCTCATAAAGTCAACTGAAGAGATAGAAGTCCCACAAATCATCAAAATTATATAAAGAAGATTACAATCATAAAATTGTAAAAGATATTATACAAAATCCAAAAGCGTCCTTTTTTATTTTCAGAACGGACAAAAAAAAACAGATGTACGAAATAATCGAGGAATAGCAATTTTGTCTTGCATCCCAAAACTCTTTGAATCAATAATAAGTGAAAAAAAATATCAGCAAGTTAAAAATATAATAACGAGCAAACATCATGGTTTCTTCAAAAGGCGCTCTATTGCTTCAAATCTCCTACAATTCGTTTCATATGTTATCAATTCTATGAGCATAGGCTATCCTGTTAAGGCTAGTTATACCGACTTCAGCAAAGCCTTTGATCGCATTGATATACCCCTTTTAATCTTCAAATAAAAAAAATGGCTTTTATCCAAATCTCCTCTCCTGGATATAATCATACTCAACAACATACATCAATAAAGCGAACAAAAATCGTTCGCTTCCAAAAAGAGTTATCAAAATCCATAGTTTTAACGCCTGGTGTGCCTCAGAGGTCTTATTTAAGACCTCTGCTTTTCATACTGTTTGTAAATGACATTTCCTTTATTCTCAAACGGATTGAATTCCGTATTTACGCCGATAATATTAAACTATTTCTGAAAACAAAAACAACCGAAGATGTTGAAAGATTTCAAATCGAAATCAACGTTTTCTTTGAACGGCGCAACAAAAGTGTACTTCAATTGAATGTTAAAAATGCAATTATGCAATTCTATATAATTTAGCAGAAAACAAAGTTACCCTATCATTGAAACAAAATTAGGCAGTCAACCAGTACAAAAATGCAAAATTGTAAGAGTTCTCGGTGTCATACTAGATTTGAAACTCATGTTTGTAGAATATCAGAACAATATCATCAAAAAAGCAAATTGCATGCTAGGATTTGTTAAGCGTTTCAGCAAACACTTTCAAGACCCATAAATACACCATTAAGTCACCATAAAAGAGCATCATATGGAATCCTTATTCAAATATTCATGAGCAACGTGTCGAATCTGTTCAAAATCAATTGAACAACTTTTCCTCTCCCCACGTATGAATCTCAATACTAATGTTATGAATTCGTCTTGGTACATTTTTGTAAAAATAATCTAATTTTCGAAGGTGATGGAAAGTATTAGAGAAACATGAGGTATCAAAGACACAAAGAACATAAGCCGTTAATATTATGATTTTTTCGAAAAAGATTTAACGACTCACTGGTCCCAGATAACCAGAAATCGTAAAGTAGTGTTTTTGTAGATGGTATAAGCATCCAGTTTAAATTGGAATTGTATAAGCATCATATTGTAGCTAAACCAAGTTATATTTTGTCGTTAATGGTTTGTTTAGTTCATTATATTCGATAACATTTTGTAAATCGTATAGAAAGATCAATAAAGTTGTTTTGAATCGCAGTAGCATTGTGTAAAGCTCAATATTTAATCTCAAAGTACAATTAAGCAATCTTTCATGCTTACGATCTATTATGACATATTATTTCCATGAAAGGTCGTACAGTAATTGTAAGAACATCGTATAATGGAATTTAAATTATCTATTCGTACTTGTCATTCAAAGTCGCTTATTGAGAAAAACTTTATCGGTAAATAATTGTTAGTAATGCAATTAGAATGCTAAGTAATATCGTAATCTTCTTATGTCAACAATTGCAAAAATTGGAAAACCTTGACGAATTTTGTTGCAAAACTGAAAGCAGTTTTAATTAAGAAAAAAAATAATTATAAAAATGAAAAAAATGGCACATACAGTCGGCACAAACTGACGACGCTTCAAAAATCCGGTTCTGTGATAAACGATTCCTTAAAATCAGATGCTGCTTCTAAGACATTTCCGACAGAAAAAGATTCACTGTTGTCCCACAAAGTGTCCCATGGCATCTATGTATCGCAGATTGTCGAATCGTTTTACAGTACAGTAGATAGCTAGCTAAGATCGCACAGCGCTGAATACTATTATTGATTGTAATAGAATCGTCTATGAGATAGGTTAAAGTTGTATATCAAAAAACGCCATCTATAAATAGATTTGGAGTCCGAAATGATGAAGCCAGTGGTATTTTATATAACCAACTGATTTTGAAACGGAACTCTCAACTGTACATGTACAAATTTGCTTGTTTGAATCAACATGAAATGGCGCCGAGGAAGCATCGAAGGACAGAGATCGGAACGTTGTGAGTTCGAGACTGAGAAAAAAGAGACACATAAAGTTGTATATGGTTCAATTTTTTTTCGCAGTTTACATTACATTCTATTGTATTTATGATCACGGCATTCATAGTAAAATCGCAATAATCGGCATTCCTTGTAAAATCGTAATAAGGGGAAAATATAATTGCTTTGGGATACAGTAACAATAAATAGTATTAAATGAAAGTTGTACAAACCTTAAGCTACCTGCAAAAGAAAATTGAAATCAAATTGTAAGACAGACAAAAGGAAGTTGTAAGTTGTACAATCCTAAGATTTTGTGCTAAGCAAAGTTGCTATCAAATTGTTGAAAACGCAATACAAAGTTTTATATTTTCAAGGTGAGCAATATTTGGTCCGTTTCTTGCCTCCACTTTGGTAAGTACAGGCTTATATAGAATATTCTATACAACTTTTTCAGATTGTATAAAAATGTGTATATCTCAGAAACAACTGAAATATACAGACCAAAATGTTCACTGGGGCAGGACTTGAACCCGCAATCAGTACAACGGCGCGTTAGCCAATTTCACCACGGTAAATATGAACGTAAAAACTAGCTCAAATCGAACGAACATAAAACTTATAAAAGATACTTAACTATTTTGTAAAGGATGTTTATTTTCGAATCTTTTTTATGGGTGATAAGAGCTTCATTTGCATTTCCGACAATCGCTCTGGTGTACTTTACATACATTTTGAGCCAATCAAATGAATTTTAGCTGAATAAAATAATTATCGTACATGGAAACTAAAAACTAATTTGAAATCTATTTGTTATCCTATAATTCATGGAGAATCAAGGTTTTGCCATGATTTAAATATTTCAGAGAAACAATGCTTTAGTGGAAAAAAATATACTTGACAATTTATTAAAAATTCAGTTGAAAATAATAAAACTTCACAAAAGGGCTTTAAAGTTTGTTTTTTATTAAAATTTCTTATTCATTTAACATTTATGAAAAAGGATTTATTTTAAAAAATATCTACGATTTAGATCTGTGAAAAACTAAAGAGAAAACAAAAGTTAACAATCAAAAATTACTTGCAGTCTTCGATAAAGTTGATCATTTAATCAAAACCTTTTTTTCAATGTTTTTATAATAAGGCCAGAAAAAAATTCCAATCCTTCCTTTGTCACTCGGAGCAGGATCATGGCAAGGAGGAAGATAATAAAATATAATACGAAAAAACTAATCATATAAATTGCATGAAAACTTGTATGCAATAAAATTGCACACTATATAATTGCACAAAACCCAAAAACCAAATAACATTTATCGAAAAATTCAATAAAGTCAATCATACAAAAGGTGATAAAACTCCCGTCTACCACAATAAGTTTTTTTGCTCTTGTAATTTTTCGGATATTTGGTAATTTTTACGAAACTTCTATAAAATACTTCAAACTTTATTTATTCCCCCCTTTGGGTTTTGGAAAAGTTCGAATGAGGGGGGAGTGAGAAATGAAGAAATCGTTTTTTTCCGACCTTATTACCAGTGATAAAAAAATGCACAAATTTTCCAACACTCCTAAATCAGTCAAAATCAATTCTTGATTTTTTTTGGAAACAATGCAATTTTCAATTATTTCTAGATCATCGTTTGAAAAATTTTTGATATAGTCCTCTTCATGGAATAAATAATATTTTTTATTTGAGTTTACTTTAGTTTTTATTTGTCAATACGGGGGAATAAAATTCCATTTCATTGGTTTCAGATTAAATAAAGTTGAAAATAGAGATTTTTCATTATTTAATTTTGGAATTGAATTAAGATACAGAAATAAAATTTTTAGAACACAATTCAATTTGAGAAATGAATTTCAAAGTTGATAAAGACAACACAATATTCTCGAATCACATTCGAAAATATATCTGAATAATAGAAAAATTTCAGTGTTTTTTTAAATCTGTTCAAGGTTCATAGAAATTTTATTCAAAATCTTGTCTTTCGAACGTTGCGAATTAAGAATCCTTAAAATTTCTTGTAATTACCTTGCAATGAAATGGAAGATAAAAATGAAGACAATTAAAAATTTGCCTTAAGCTTTCTGCAATTTAAAAACTTGTGTACATATTATTTTCAATTATAAAATTAAATTTATAACGAGAGATTCCAAAAAGAGCTTATGAGTAATTTTTTTTAACTTCCTTTTTTTTTTCAAAATACGAATGCTATCATTTATCAACATCTTCTCGCACTGTTAATTATAGATTTGCAGATTGAAGTTATATTCAAGAAAATTGAAGAAAGTTTTAATAGAAACCGAGTTTAAATGTTGAATTTTTTTTCAAAGTTTTGGAATTTTTCAAAATACATCAAATTTAGTTCAATGAAATCAAATTAGCGTAAAAGAAGCAGTATGCAGCATCTTTATACCCCCCATCCATAACTCTTTCAAAATGAACGTTTATTCACTAGATATTAAAATCCTATAAAAGGTCAATTTTTGAAAATTTGTAAAATCATCCCCACCTCCAAAGAGTGCGCTCTAGGACCACACCTGACTGGAATAATTAATAAGAAACTCCAAAGTAATCATAATTTTTTTTTTCGATTATAGTCGTTTTACCATCTTTATGGCATTCACGACTTTATCAACGTTACAGTTGGCGGATCGTTATTGAAAAACTTATCCGGTAAAACTGTGTTTAATGTTTATTCTTGGGCTCGAACTCGCGGACATCGGCTCAGGAGACAACAGACTTGCCAATTGAGCTATATCACAAGCCCGTAATCATAAAAGAAAATTATTTAATGTTCGTATGGAGAAAGTACTTCTTTATCAATACGATCACTAACCAAAAAGTTGAGTTAACAAAAAAAACAACTTTTCAGTTCGGGGACATTTTAAAATAACGAAATATTAAACTTTTAAAATAGATTTTTAGCAAATTGTAATGGATCACTGATGATTTTTCATATCATCTCAACCTTGTGAACCTTGTGAATGAGGATACTTGATTCCTTAGCTTTATCTCGGAACTGGAATGACTTACAAGGATCAAATGTTCTAGAAAAATGTGTTAAAAAGTGCAAAAGAACTTTGCTTCAAACTCAAAAAAATTTCACAAAAATTTTTTTTGAGTTTTTTAGCTTTGTTTGGAAAATTTCACAAAATGTGATTTGAAGATCTTTTTTTATCACTTTAAAATGTTTCTTACTCGAAAAAATTAAAACAGAAATATATATTCCAAAACATAAATCGTTAGAATGTTATATCATATTTTCAAAACAATGGTAAACTCTCAATGTTACACAGATAAAGTTTTCTAAAATGTTCATTATGGGTTCAAGTTCAAAAAGGAATTTTTTTCTTCTTAATAGCTCGTGATCAATGCTGATTACAAGATTACGATTATTTATCCAATTACTCATATTTATACAATGATTGTCTGGCAAAAAGGGCTAAAGAAGTTGATTTTACTTAAATTCAGCAAATAGCGCCTTAAAGTATGCAATGACTCTAGGGTTGAGACATAGTTTTGGTGTTTTTTTTCAGACATTTATAAATTGTGAAATGAGAAAAAAAACATGACCAAAATAGTCAATTATCCTTTTTTGATATTTTGTTTGATGTTTTCCAAGGACTAGGGCCCCCTGTATGAATGATCAAGTCTCCTTTAATAAAGGATCAAGTCTCCCGTAACTTCAAAAATATCGCATTTTTTTACTTCCACGAAAATTCTTCTAGTTCATCTACGGGTTCATTTATCGTTCCAACTTTTGGAGCATATAAACTTGAAATTATACGCTGTCAGAAAATGGAAAAGCCGGAAAATTGCTAAATTTTTCCAAAAAGATATGATAAAAATAAGAAAAGGGGATCAAGTATCCCCATTCTTCCCTAAGATTTTTTCGAGGAATCTACCTTGGAGCTGGATTAAGGTCAATAAAAGTAAAAAAAAGACACTCTCGCAGTGACGAAACTCATTTATTTCATGAATTTGAGCTCGCCTTCCAGCTCGCCTCTCACTGACTGTTTAACTTTAAACTAACAGAATTAAAGGGGTGTCCTACAAACCGCACACTCGTCGTAACAATAAACTAGTTACTTCTCAGACATTGAATTGGTGGTACAAAAGCAATCCCGGCGAGCATTAAAGTTGTGCAGGGCACTCCATTTTTCCCATAACGAAAACCGGCGGGGGAATTTCATTCATACGACTTTGGACGCCCGGCGACGCGACGCTGAAGCAAAACTCCGACTCGAGCGACCGACTTATGGAGAATTTAATCATTTTCTACCAAGGATGCGACGACGACGACGACGTCCCTCTTCCTCACAACTTCCTCCAAGTGAAGGATACAGCGTCTCCTAGACATACTCCTAGACGAGATATCTACATCTACTTTCTCTAGCCGCTTTTGGCTCCTTGAATATGTATGTACTTATATCAGCAGGAGCCGAACTAGTTGTGCCACTTTTACTTCTTCTTCTTCTTCGTGTTTCCGGCACACCACAGAGAGCTCAGCAGCAGCAGCAGCACATTAAACTAACGGCAGCGATTGAAGTTCACCCAGTAAAACGGAGAAATTAAAGTGATAACTCTGCTGCTTTGCGTTGCCGTCGGGTGAAAAACCAAAGTCCGGGAAAACCGTCTTCAAGAAAAGGGCTGCCAAGAACTTCCAAGGAGCAAAGATAGGACCTTCTAAAGAAGAATGAAAAAAACACCCTGACTGGGGCTGTGCTGTAACGCTTGAACAGCGCGTTCTGCATTTTCGATTCACCAAGACGTGGGGGAAGACGTTGGTTGCATTATTTCCCCGGATAAGTTTGTGCTATTTTCGTTCAACGCCTCTGGGAGAGGTTGGTTGGATGGATTTTAGCAAGGCAAAGGGAAGGAAAGTTTTTCTTGAGCTGTGCGAGACTGGGGGACTTGGGGTTATAGAAAGTGACGAACGTCATTCGTGGAGGAGCTGCATTTGATCTCTAGGAGGTTTTTTTTTCTCAGTCAACTCTTTAAAGTGATAACATCGATATGCTGTGGAACGACTACCGACGGCAATGCTATTTGAACTTTGTGGATTCTCATAAAGAGGAAATTTGATTGGAATATGTTATCGTTGGAACCTAAATATATAAAAATCACAGCCATAATGACAATCCTTAAACTAATGTTTGGAACCACAATATTATCACAAGAATTATTCATTTATTCACAGATTTTTTGATACAACCAATCTTCTAAACAGAATTTGGTCGATAGGAAAGCTGAAATATCACCTTGAATCTAAGCTATTGGTTATTCGTATCACTGCACTTCTGTAGAAGACGAGAGTGAAAAGTTTAAAGAGCTATGAGATGAACGATGAGATATTACTCTGAAAACACAAGCGAAGACAGGAAGGCCCTGTGAAACGAATATCAAGTTGGCAGAAATAGCGACCTCAGCTAACCGGAAAATGATTCAGTTCAATGCAAAAACCTAGTGCCCAACAAACGATTACAGTAGCAACAATGGAAAATCATGGCTGAAGGAACGGGGGTGGGGGAGTCCTTAGTCCCAAAATGCCAAATAAAATGTTCTGCTCCAAACTAAAATTCGAATTCTCAATCAAATATTAATGAACGACTTAAATGATTCAAGACTAACAAACTCGATTCAAAACTAAAGCCAAAACCTCTAAATCTTATTCTAGGTCCACTATTCTAGTACATTTTTCAAAACAAACTCTAACATGTTGATTGAAATTAGTCCCAAATATTGAATTTCAATAAGATAAGACAAAGCTTTCCAAATTTCCCAGATGTTGCCTGAGTATGCTTACTTTATTTGCAAAATCTAACGAAAATTTTGTTTTATTCATTAGAATTATGTATCTTGCGTTCCAATTTATTGAGCGAATTTCATCAAAATTAACATGAAGGATTATTTGGAATCTAAGAATGAATTTTGAAATTGACTGACATGTTTAAAAAATATAGTTTATCAAGTTCTTATTTTCATGATTTTTTTTAACCCGAAATTGGCAATTGCACGGCCCGGAAAATGGCAAAAAATTTCTGATAAGTTTAGGTTAGAACTATTCCGGGTTTTGTGGGTTCAAACTTGCTTATTAACATGAAAATTCGATGTCTGTGATCAGATTTCTTTATTCAGTGTTTTGTTCTTGAAATCCAGTTTTGATCATAATTGAAAAAAAAAACTGATTCGAATCTTGGTTTACAATTTCAAACCTGAACTCAATGCATTTTCCTTATACGAAACTCACCATTTCTAAATTTGAAAAGTAAAAAAACCCACAACTATTACAACATTACAACTTTTCATTCTATTGCAGAATTGGAACTTGAGAAAGTTTTATAACGGTTATCCAGAATTAAAAATTCTATAACAGTTTTATGATTTGTAATACGCATTTAGATTTACAAATTGAATTTCAAATAAATAACTGAATACATAATTTATATTAGAAACCGAAAACTTAGAAGTCAAATAAGAGAATTTTTGTTGAGGGTTTTGATACAAATTTCGCTTTTTTGATTCGTATTTAAAAGAAATTTATATATGGAACTTTGATTCAAAAACTGTTTTCAGATTCGGAGTTAAGGATTTGACCTGAGGTTCAAAAGGCAGAAATTGGAATTAGAATTAAAAAAAATTAGATTCATATTTAGCTCTAGGTTAAGTTTAATAATCAAGATAAAAATATCAATGTGAGACTTTCATGAGAAATTAAAATTGCAGGAGATCGCACTTACATCGTTTTAGTTCTGGGTTCGAAATTTAAATTAAATATTCAGACATAATCAGTTTGGAAAAACGTACCAGAAGATATTACAAATATAAAATATGGATTCATTTTGATGAATTCTTACTTTTAAAAAACTAGAATTCAATTTTTTTAATATTTACAGAATTCATAGTATTCAACATATTATTAAAGATGAATTTATATTGGTCAAAGAACATGAACTTAATCTTCATGCAAAAGATTAAGGTGTTATTTCATTTGATTGGTTTGTAGTTTAACATTATTCAAAATCAAAGTTCCAAACTAAAATCTTATATTTTAATCAAGGTTACAAGCGTAAAGAATAAATCTGATTTGAATTGCAAACATAATCTGCTACATTTATTTCTGAACACTTAGTGGTTGAAAAGAATAAGCTTATTCTTTGCTAATCAAATTATTATCATAAAATTCTTTTAATAATACCTTGAATATGCACTATTTATTAATAAATTCTCATAAAAAAATCGAAAGTTATGATTTAACATAAATACGTTATTCCTATAGCAAAAAACTTAAAGCTGAATAATTATAAAGAACCTTCAAATTTTTTAAGATGATTTAGGTATCCCATGCAAAAATGCAATTGGAAAATTTTTTAAATCAAAATATTTCTGAAATCAACAATCTTGAAAAGAAATTTTCTAATATACAATTAAAACTGCTGTGAAATATTCAAAAAAAAAGTCTTGCAACACTGTTCACCAAGGCAGGTTTCAACTCATGCTACAGATTTTAAAAAGAACATTGTGTTCCTCAAAATATATTAGTCTACTAGTTGATCCGGCAAACTTTGTTGAGCCTTTGAATTTTTACAAAATTTTTACAGAAAACAAAATATAACATCAGATTTAAAATGATATCAAATATGAATTCTGAAATAAATTTCAGATCAGATCAGTAATTAGCCGTGATAAAAATTGTTCAGAAATATGATGATAATTTATGAAATTTACGAAGATGAACATATTCAGGAGTAAGACGAAAAAGTTACTATCACAAGAAAAAAAATTGGAAATCATACATCATCTTTATTTATATTTCTTTTCTTTTTTGTCTATTTAAAGGTTTATAAAAAAAATCGTAGTAATACCTGGAATTCGAAAAATATTTAATCTCGATTTAAAATATGAATTTTTGATTTAAAAAAAAAATGGATAATTATGATAAGCTCGAGTTAGCTCAAAACAATTAAATCAAAACAAAAAGTTGATGATTGAATGACATGAAATAAAGAAGAATATGTTTTATTAAGTTTCAAGAGTGCCAGTGACCAAAGTCTGGTTTTTAAGATCAATTTTTTCCAGTTATCTAAATAAAAGGCTTTCAAAATCATATTTGAAATTCACCACAAATCCTCATACATTAATAATACCACATGTTCAATTTATCATCAAAAACTTATAATGACAAAGTAAAGGGTGATACGATCAAAATTTGGTCAAGGGAAAACGCGTGTAAATCGGTGAAATCGTTTATTTAAACATCAAATTAAATTTATTTTTCATGTTTAACTAGTATAAAATTCAGGAAAAATAGTCAGTTAGGCTTCCGCCATCAGATTTTGTACAGCCACCTTGTCCACCTTCTTTGCCGCAGAAAGCCAGTTTGCCTTGAACTGCTGCCCGTCCTTAGCAGTTTTTTTGGTCTTCTTTAGGTTCCGCTTGACAATAGCCCAGTATTTCTCAATTAGGCGGAGCTCTGTCGTGTTGGGAGGGTTCTTGTCCTTGGAAACCACCTGCACGTTGTTGGCGGCGTACCACTCCATGGCCTTTTTACCGTAATGGCAAGATGCCAAATCCGGCCAAAACAGTACGGAACAACCGTGTTTCTTCAGAAAAGGCAGCAGACATTTATTCAAACACTCTTTCACGTAAATTTCATGGTTGACAGTCCCGGAAGCTATGAAAATGCCACACGTACAGATGGCTTGCCAAACCAGATATTTCTTCGCGAACTTTGACAGTTTCATGTGCTTGAAAATACCTGCTACCTTTCCTCTTCCTTTTGCCGTATAAAACTCCTGTCCCGGAAGCTGCTTGTAGTCGGCTTTGACTTAGGTTTCGTCGTCCATTACCACGCAGTCAAACTTCGTCAGCATAGTCATGTACAGCCTCCGAGATCGCGCTTTGGCCGTCGTATTGTGTTTATCATCGTGATTTGGAGTCACTACCTTCTTGTAAGTCGATAGTCCGGCTCGTTTTTTTTCTCGATGCACGGTTGTAGACGATACACCCAGCTTATTTGCGGCATCTCGGAGAGAGAGGTTAGGGTTTCGCTTGAAACTACCGGCAACTCTCTTTGTCGTTTCAGCGGCTTCCGGTTTTCGATTTCCACCCGATCCAGACTTCCTGGCTGTCGACAAACGTTTCCCAAACACTTTAATTACATTTGTAACGGTTGATTTGGCAACTTTTAGCGATTTTGCCAACTTTGGACGGCATTTTGACAACTGAAGAGGGAATTCCAAAATCAAAATAGGAGCACACACCTTCAAAATGAGGGGTGTTCAGGTTTTTTAAATGCAAAATAGAAAGAAATACGTCAAGTTGATATTGACCAAATTTTGACCGTATCACCCTTTAAGAATGTTTTCGGATTGTTCCGGCTCTGGTTATTGAAATTATTACGATGCAAGAGAAAAAAAAAAAATGCACAGATTCCTTACAAATCCATCATTATCATATAGATAGCTGGCAAAACCTTTAACTATTCAACGAATTACTGGTTGTGAATGGTAGAAAAGTATGCAAACACTGTCAAAAATGTCCACAAAGCTCAAATCAAGCATTGGCGAGAAGCACATGATCAGCAATTACATTTATGAGTTATCAGAAAAATCAAGTCTCATACCAGGATTTTTTAACATTGAATAAACGAAAAGCTAAGTGTAGATTGCTGAAATGTTCAACAATATTTGCTCCGATAAGCTTAAAGTTTTGCCTTCTTAGGCGTCATTCAAACCTTACCTTAAACAACAAATTTTTGCTAATTCCTGAGCTCGTTAGCTGTATAGCCGGTATTTCTGATGATTTCTGATGGACGGCATGAAAAACCCTATTTCAAACAAATTTCAGCGTTTGAATCCTGTAACATATTCGCTCTTGGCAAGGTCCATAGCATATCCAAGAACCTTGAACTGGGGGAACTTTGATCACTTTTTTAATTCAGCCCATTTTTCCATTAGCCAGCGGCTTTGGCGTAGTGGTTAAAGCTCAAGTCTTCTACGCCAAGGTTCATGAGATCAAATCCCGGTCATGGCATACATAGTACACTTTCTGTGGTCTAGTGGTTTTAGCATTTGTAAGATGCTAGCCATTATAACTTCGAAAGATGTACGCTTAGAGTTAAGGAAAGAAGATCTCTTCAAAGCAACATGAAGTTTTACTGAGATCCTATGTGTGTGTGCTCGTTTTTAAATTCATTTTCGAATATTTTGGATGGGGTTGCTTTTTTGTAACACTTCAACAAACCAAACTTTGCCTTTTTGAAACTCAATTTATAGGTTTTCAAACCTAGATAACAGTTTCCAGATATTTTAACGTCAGATTTAGTTAATGATGACTATCTGCAAAAATGTCATGTTCATCAAAGTGATCAATGCTCCCTCAGTTTACGGTATGTATTTGCTGGTTGTTTTGTAAAAAAAATTATGTTTTGCCAAGACTCTGCTCCTGTGGAGAAAAAATAACAATTTTAAAATCCAAAACTTTGGTTTTCACCAGTGTTCGGCATCGCTAACTGGATAGTTAGCGGCGCTAATTAGATCGCTAATTCAGTCAAAGTTAGCGATCGCTAATTAAAACCTCAAAAAGTTGCGTGAAAGTTATCGATTATTATTAAAGCGCTTATCGCAAATCGGTAGTAGAAAATTTTGAAAAAGATAAGCGAAACACAAATTTTGCAGCCAACTCTAATTATAATATTGACTAGAAAACTTGTGAAAGGATATCAAAAGGGGCAGTTTTCGAACGTATTTTGTAATATTTCTGTCCATATTAGTATCGTCAGTCCACTTTTAGCTTTAGTCAGCGTATTTGGTAGAAAGTAAAAGGAAAAGCTTATGAATCAAAATTTTCAAAACATTCCCCCGTTTATCAATTTTTTATATCAGTTGATGCAAAGGTTCTCTTTAGGTAGATGTTTTGTTTTATCCAAAATAGTTTTCATCTTTTTTGACATTAAAACTCACAACATTAATTGATTTATTGCGTTATTTTGTTCTGGAAATTTCAATTTTTAACAACTCTTTCATCTCTTTTATATTCAAAGAAGGCTTATGCTTCAGACATAAATTCATGTGCAGACAATTCAAAAAGTTGCTTATTCCTAAGAGTCCAGTCAAAATCGAGATCGAATAGCTTCTGAAATCAAACTTTAAGGAAAATTTAAATTTCTGATCGGATTCAAAATTTTAAAGCTGAATGATGCCGAATTTATGACCTACAAGTCTATGGCCAAATTAACACTTCAAAGAGGTAGCGTTCTTCAGTTAGCGGAGCTAAAAATTAGCGAAACTTTCTTATTAGCTGAAGAGAATTTTAGCGAGAAAAAAATCACTAATCAAAAGTTAGCGGAATATTTAGCGATTAGCGGATTAACGTATTTGTGCCGGATACTGGTTTTTGCTGTTTTTAAAAGCCTAACCTTGAACGTACCTTTCGCAACCTACGATTCATACTAACCGATTATACTTCTAATTTAATCTCATGATGGTTTTACCTCGTTATTGTCAGATTTTGCCAGCAGAAATTCCATTAAAAACGCTTTTAATTGGCTTAAAAATAATCAAGATTTGTTAATTTGGAAACAGCTGAATCCATTAAATTGCCTCAGTTTCTATTTAAAGAGGAGTATTGGACCGAAAAGTAGCAAAAATTCAAGGAAGAGGGTGCAGCTACCAAAAATATGGATGAGACGAAGTATTAGTTGGAAAAACTGATCAATATCATGGTTGAAAATAGTGTGCGGAGGTACCAAGAATAAAGTAGAACTCTTTATTACAAGACAAAACAAATTTTGTTTCTTATTTTTCATGTATCGTCATATAAGCACTTTCATTTCCTTCATAGCAAGTTTTCGATCAAACGAATAGTTTTTGAGATACACACATTCGTAACTGTCTCATTTTTAAATGAACTAAGCTTTAAATCGAAGACTTCATTAATAATGGTCAGTCTTGGGGACTGCAAATTATTTTTGTTTCTGCGAAAAAAAGTTACAGAGATTGATTTTGAATCAGTTTTTGGTTCTGACATGACTTTTTTAGTAATGTAAGTTATCAATTACTTATTTTACTGAATTGATCTTTAAAATGCTTTGTCACCGAAAATAAGGGTGACAAATTTTCAAAATTATTTTATGTTAGAAGAAAGGAATCTAAAATATGTAATCGTAGGCAGTCATTCTGCTTTATCTCAATCCATCTTTCCAGGCAACTTTCATGCACATTATCAATTTTTTGTCTACAATTTAAATATAAACTTTATCACCACATCGTTTCATTCAGAAAAAAAACTCTAGCCACTAGTGACGTAGTTTTTGCCGCCTTTGAAAGTCTCCGGGAAGAAGGTCATAAATGTATATACATATGTACCAATGTAGCTACCTACTTATGATCTGGCATGAAACCCCGTGGAAACGCCAAGATGGGAGAAAACCCCCTAAACTCAAGATGGCTGCGTCAGTTGGTTCCTGGAATGGAAAAAGAAATTAGTGGAGGAAAACCTGTGCAAATGCGTGGAAGAAGTTGGAAGTGGGAAACTTTCTTTCTGGAAAAGGACGACTTTGAAGAAAAGTTTCTACCTTACTGTAACGTTCGTTCAAAAATTCTTATATGACTACAGTAGGAACTTTGCTGAGTTGCATTTTTGAATTGGGGATATTTCTGCCAGGAAGCACCCAGAGCTCCCTGGGGAATCTTCTCAAACTGGCGCGTGAGTGCTGTGGGTTCGGGAACCGGTGAACATCTGGAAGCACAAAATGAGAGCTTCTTTGTCGAATCTTTTTTGGGGCGAGATCCCGAGGGAAATACGAAGTTCGCCGTCTTGTAATCTAGTTTTTATCGGTATTGGTGCAGTCGAAGATGCACATCTTCGGTACATAGAACTTGGTACCAAGACATTTTCCTTGACGTCGAGAAACAACGCAGTCTGTGACGATAACAATCTTGAAGCAGTAAAAAAGTGCCCCAAATAGCTTTCTTCCTTCGTTAAGAAAGGAATTTTCTTAGCAGAAACAACTCCGAGTATGGGGGGATGACGCTGCACTTGAAAAGAAAGTTTTTCCTCTTCCCCGGCGTTTGGTGTACCTTGAATGGGGTAAAAAAAATGGAAAGAAAGAAAAGTGCATACAAGCTCAGCTGCTGGGATTAAGCGTCGAGGTTAAACTCTTGCATCAGGAAAATTTACCATGGCAGGTTGGCATCAAACGTCCCGGTACATAGAAGGGAACGTCATTTTCGACTCTCCTCATCCCCCCATGACTTTTGCCATCCGAAAAGTTAACATAAAGGCCTGGAGGGAGTGTGGGTGGATGATTGTTCGGGGCAACTGGACTTGCAGCTTTCTTTTTTGGCTTCCCATTTCGGGCCAAGAAAAATGCACTTTTCCCAACTACACCAAGTAAACGGCTTCTAGAAGGAAACCCCAACAAAAAAAAAACAAAAAGAAACGCAATACATAGATCCATTTGCCGGGGGGCATAACAACAAAAACTTCGATAGCTTTCCCAGGATTGGCAGAAACTTTACAACCATTTACAAAATAAATGGATACGGGAAAGCATCGTCAATATCAACATCATCCCCCCATACCCGAAAGTTACAAAAAAAGGAAAAACATTAAATGGCGCTGCTAAAAAAAGTCGGAAGGAAGAAGCGAGCAGCGAATTTCGTCGTCGACGTCGATTTTGGGAAAGAACAAAGAAAAATGCTGGCTGCTGTTGATGGGGAAAAGTGCATCGTGGAAAATGTGGCTCGATGCAGCAGCCAGCTCCAGAGGGATTCAGAAATGCAATGAAGGTTTCATCTTGTATTTTTTTTCTTGATCTTATTCGTTACGTTTTTGTTTGCTTTGGAGCGGTGCACTCTCTTCTTATCGTGGACGTTGCTTAGAGCATCCATCGATGGGAATTGAGACAAGCGCTGATGAAAATTTGTTTCTTTCCTAGCCAGTCTCATCGGTGAGAATGCCAAAATTAAAAGTTTGATTATTCTGTAGCGATCGATTCGTTAGTTAATATTTTTTCTGGAATCTTTATGAAAACAACTGATTCGTTTATTTTATATAACATGAAAATGTGCGACATTAGTTAATCGGCCTTATCGGCGCAAAGTGGTGTCCTTTTGAGTAAAGAACATTTAATGATTATGGAATTTCCCAGACGGATTGAGAGTTTGATGTTTTGGAAGATGGTGAGCGAGTAGAAATTTATTAAGCAGCATTATCATTACATACCAAATGTAAAGCGGTCACACCATTATAATTTTTTTTCTTTATTCAGTTGAACAAAGTCGATAGAACAAGCGACAAACCAAAATCGTCGAAACCCCAAAATGTATCTAAAGACTTCGGGATTAACAAAGTGCCGCTTGGGGTCAACGCCCGATCCGGCCAATTCCGTCATCATAAGAGTTGATGTCGATCGACCCTGCCGGAAGCACAAATCAAGCATCGTAACTGAGTTTTCCGATCGTGTCCCGTCAAAAACGAGTGGAGCAGAAGCGAAGAATACCGAGGAGCTCTATCTACATCATCATCATCCATTTCGGCCAACTCCGCCAAATCAGTTCCGTCACGGGACGAACACATCAGGAGAGCGCAGCATCGAAGAGAGCACTATCAGGAATCGATCGCAAGTTTGGTTGAAAAACGCTATACTCGGTGAGCGCCGTTCACGACGGATGTACCTAGGTACATTGAAATTTTTAGGAAAAATAAACATTAAACGAACTCAAATTTTGCTATTTTTTTTTCGATATGATTTGAAAATTTAAAAAATTGAAAACCACATGTGGTAAAGAGTTGAACGACCCCTCCAACGAGAGAAAACGTACCTTGCAACCTAGCATGCTCTAGCATTTGCTCTGCGGTACAGTAGCTGAAGGATTTGATAAACCGGAACGTTTGACGAAAGCACTGCACGGTTATATGCCAGGTTAAACTTCGCACGCACTGGTAGGAGAGACTTTTAGCTGTAAGAAAGAACGTAAATTCAAAATAAGGCCTTATTGACGAAAAAGGATTTAACAACAAATAACCATCCGTAAATTTACATCAAATGAACTCTTCCTTTTTGTACATAAAAAAAAACTTTAAAATGCTAATACAGAATTCGAAAACAATATGATTTTCTAATGTTTTATCTCCACCAAGAGTATTGACTTTATTATTTATAAATTCCATCACTACGCGTGGTGAATTTAAATTTGAATTTGAATGATTTTCCTATCGATCTGTCGATACAAGACACAACCTTGTTCGATCCTTTATCTGATCGGCTAAATTTACATGGACTCGCCTTGAAGTGAGTCTCAGTCGGGCAATTAAATCTAGGAGTGCTGTCCCTTTAAGGGTGGTACATAAGCAGCACACTACTTCGGGTCGTTCAAGGTTGACTACAAATTGGCGCCCAACGTGGGGAATTGATTTTCCTTGAGTCCATGCGGTTTCTAAGCTTCCCATTCGATTTTCTCACAGGAACTAACGAACTAGCCCACTCGCTCGTACATTTCTCTTTCTTTCTTGAATCTTTCTACTTTGGTGTCCATTTCAGCTTGGATTGCAGAAGAACATCGATACTAGGGCTGACGAATTGGTTGCCGCATCCTCCTTCAAAATTATTTCGTGCTTGTAACCTCCTACTCGGTTACAACCTGCATTTTAGGAATTTCGGTGGCAGTTTTGCCCTGGT
Organism: Uranotaenia lowii; assembly: GCF_029784155.1. Lineage (NCBI taxonomy): Eukaryota > Metazoa > Arthropoda > Insecta > Diptera > Culicidae > Uranotaenia > Uranotaenia lowii. Next base: position 48,749,891 of record NC_073691.1, on the reverse strand, counting down.
AAACATAAAATGTAAGTAAATGTAAATATTCACGCTGTAAACAACTATTATTATAAACATTAAATTTAAGTGAACTAATTTTGGGCATTTGAATAAAAGTTAGGATAATAGCAGATTTTTTTCCGTGTAGCAGTTTAGGATGACTCAACTGCTAGAACATCAAACTTCCTGACACATGTCACAACAAAAGAGCGAGATGGCTACATCGCCTCAGATGACGTGGCCCAATCAGATGCATCGGCTTTGCCGATCTTCAATTCAGGCGAAGTTTATATAAGGCCTAAGCACCCATTGGCCGGCATCTTTCATTTCTTGGAGTTCGCGTCCGAAGTGTCGTCCAATCGTTGTGCGAGCCTTTTATCCCGCCAACATCCGTTTCCGTCAACCAAGCGTCGTTTCCGTTTCGGGACCTTGGTTTAAGTGCTCAGTTTGTTGAGTGAAAGGCACTGTGCAAACAGATTTAGGTGACCGCGACTCCAAGAAGATTGGACAGCCGCCCGTAACCATACGGCTCAGTACACGCCGTCCGTCAACATACGGCAGGACATTCCCGGCCGTACGACAACCTACGGCTCGGGAAAATATCGAGAACTGCGGTTCTTGGTTAGCTACAACAGTTACCGGATAACAAGTCGAGGTCAAGGCAACTTCCGCCAAAACGCCGGAGGCAGGCAGAGGGCCAAACGACATCACCGATCGTTGGTGAACTGGGCCAAAGTTCACGGACAGCGACTCCACGTGTGGTACCACGGCAGCGATCCCCAGGGCAACGAAGTGTCCAGCAGTAGAATGGCCCATAACAAAAAAAAACTTTATATTGTACGCGGCACCCCCTAGGTTGGTGCATTTAGGTGAAAAAATGATTTTCTGAAAGTTTCAGATCATTTGGAAAAAGCACGAGCTGACGCAAAGGAATTGAAATTTGTATGGAGATTTTCGGCCAAATGTATGAAAAATCGACATACTTTCACTCTTTGTGTTCTAACTAACGTCGCACAATGTAGCAGTTTATAGTTTATAAACCATTCTTTCATCTTTTTGCAAAAATAATTGTTTTAAAATAAACTACAACTTTGCTCAAGACACAAACTGTCTATCTGTAATTCTCTTTGAGTGACAATTCGATCAAGTTAGTACTAATAATCCACATATACACCGTTCACGATATATCAATGAAATGCGAAAAAAATCACCCATTCAGTTGCGAATAACTCATCACAGTCAACTCGTATTGCATCACAATCTTCTACAAACTTGTTTGTCATTGTTTGAACTACAATTTCTGAAATTCTGAGCTATCTAGCGTACTGGAAACATATTTTAGAACACAAAGAGTGAAAGTATGTCAATTTTTCATACATTTTGCCGAAAATCTTCATACAAATTTCAAATCCTTTGCGCCAGCTCGTGCTTTTTCTAAATGATCTGAAACTTTCAGAAAGTCATTTTTTCACCTTAATGCACCATAATGCACCAATCTGGGGGGTGCCGCGTTGATCAAAATGTGGTAAAAGTCATCCCATACAAAGTTGTGCTAGTCTAGTCCAGCAGCAACAGCAGCAGATGGTCTAAGCAGTGAGTCGAAAAGGGTTTATATTTATAATAAATTAGATTTGTTTTTTTTCTAAGTTTTCTTGCTTTTGTTCAAAACAAATAAATTTAATTGCCCCTTAAAGATTTTGGTACTTTATTGCGTGCACCGAAAAGCCTTGAATACGGGTTATATCTGGGTGGGAGGTAACGACATCGAACAGGTAAGTGAGTGTTCTTCTAGTTATGACGAGCCGACCCTGAGATTGGCTGGAGTCCTGAGCTAGTCGAAGGCCTAGTTTCATGCTGAAGCATTGTAGTCCGGCCCAGACGATTGTCGATTGTGACCGGAAACTGGCGAATGGTTTCCACAAGTACTGCTCGATCTCTGGTGGTTAACTCGTGCTATGTTTCCACGGTCCCAGGCAGAGATGCCAATGTGCCTGATTTTTCAGGATTCGCCTGATTTTTTGAGGCTCAGCCTGACAACCTGATAAGCCATTGAATTTCCCTGATTTTTTAAAATATGCCTGATTTTTGCGAATGTGATGAAAAATGGGTAGCAAGGAACTGGATTAGGTACCATTACTGAAGTTAAAAAGTCAAAATGTGGCTGATTTAAAGCAATTTAAAAATGGAATTGAAGGAAATCTTTCGATTGCCTTGATTCAGTAGAATTATCCGACCAAGTCCGCTTACAAACACATAATAGAGTGAAAATTTAGAACGATGGTCATCACTTTGAGCGAAATTTCCGTTACTTTAACGTAGCCTGATTTTGCCTGATTTTTATTTCACATGTTCCCTGATTTTCGAAAAAAAAGTTGGCAACCCTGGTCTCAGGTGTTGTCTTCGACGGTTCCGAAAGCTCCAAAGCTGGAATATCGAAACTTTCATCTGGTTGGTTTGCTTCAGCGATGGTAACGTATCAACAGGACCATAGGGGGATTTTGATCGAGTCAACTGTTGGTAACCTTTCACCTTCTCCTTCAGCAATTGGAACTCGTTCAAATCCATCTCTTCCTTCGATAATGGCTTGAATGCCGAAGGACTTCCAAAAATTGTAGCCTAAAGTCAACGACATAGGTGTGGAAATAAACTTGGTTGTTCTCTGGACGTACCTCAAGCATTCGTAGACTGTTTTGTGGCCGTCACGATCTTAAGCGGACTCGGGTGTAATTTCATTCCGTTTCTTTCAGCTACATAGTTACGCTAACGCTAGCGTTCGAGGCTAACAAAGCATCAAAGTCCTGATCAAAATTCTAACTTTAACGTGGGGACACGTTTCTGGATGGACCCTCACCTCACACACTCTCATGAAAGGTTCGTTAAAGGTGTCATCGCTGGGTTTTTTATCTGTTTGTGAACTGCTGTCGTTCCCTCTCTTGCACTTCCCCTTTCGTTTCCCGCACGTGAATTGCGGGCCGACTATCGCAGAGCGTTGAAGTTTTTCCCAGATACCCACAAATGAAGCAGAAAATTCGCTTCTCCTTCTTGCACTGCCTCCACAGGTGACCGTGCTTCCGACAGTTCCAACAGTATGTCCCTGTTCTCACTGCTGTTGCTGGTGCTGCATGATCGCCTTCTTTGAACGGTTGTCTCCGTGCTCCTATTTGGTTCGTACTTCGACGTCTGTCTTAGAACTTTCCCGACATTGCATTCACCTCTTCCGTCTCCGAATTTATTTATTTATTAAGGATATATGGGCCGAGCCCGTCATCCGAACTACTTAAAATTATCTTACATAGAGTTGATTTCTTAAATATAACACATAGAGCTTCTTGATTGTCGGGATGCTTAAATTGAGATCTATTACACCGTTAATATTATTCACCTCCCTCATAAAACGGAAAGCTGGTTCGTTGCGGCTGTAATTCGTCCTGCGATGGTCAAGCGCATAACGCCTGCGTCTCCTCAATGTCAAAGTGCTAGTGTTCGCTGTCAAGCGGGAACATAAAAACGTTGAGTCCACCAAGCCTCTATCTACCTTAAGAAAAAAGGTTAAATCATTTATGCGGTGCCGACTTTCTAACAGGTCCAAATCTAGCAGATAACATAAATGTTTATATTCCGGTAAACTCTCTCCCCAGGCAAGATTCCTCACTGCAAATTTGACGAAACGCTTCTGAACAGCTTCCATTCGGTTTATGTGTGTTTGGTACATAGGCCTCCAAACTGTACTCGCGAAATCGAACCTCGATCGCACTAAGCTAACGTATAAGCTTTTGATGGTGTATGGGTCCTTCAATTCTCCAGCGAAACGTCTCACGACTCCGAACAAAGCAAGCCCATCTGCTACTACACTGCTGATGTGATCCCTGAAACTCAATCCAGAATCCAATTTGATGCCTAAATCCTTAATGCAGGTAACTCTTGCAATACTTTCGCCGCTTAGAGAATACGTAAACTGGATCGGTGTACTGCTTCTTGTAAAAGATATTGCTGCGCATTTGGAATTGTTTACTTTCAGCTTGTTTCTGATTATAAACTCAGAGAACACATTCAAATCGTTCTGAAGTTTTCTACAATCTTCTATCCTTTTTACTGGTAAAAATAATTTCACATCATCTGCGTAAATCAGTACGAAAGCATCCGAAAGGGAGTCCGGCAAATTATTCATTAGAAGAATGAATAGCAAAGGTCCCAAGTGACTGCCTTGAGGCACTCCGGAAGACGTTTCAAAGGGTGCCGAGCACACAGAATTTACAGACACGTACTGTTGTCTATTCACCAAATAAGACTCGATCCAGGGTAGGATGTTACCTCCAATACCAATTCGCGCTGATGCATCCAAAATTTCGTTGATTCCTGCTACATCAAAGGCCTTCGACATGTCGGTGTAGATGCAGTCCACTTGGAATCCCTTGACCATCCAATCCAATACGCGTGTGGTAAACTCGCAAAGATTTGTGACCACCGACCTTTTTCTGAAGAATCCGTGCTGATGGGGCGAAATTCTATTCTCTACCGCTGGATATAGCCGATGATAAACCAACTTCTCAAAAAATTTTGGCAAAGCAGATAATATTGCTACACCCCTGTAATTTTCTGCAATGTTTCTGGATCCCTTTTTGTGGATGGGAGTAACTCGCGACAATTTCCAAACAAACGGGAATAATCCCGAACGTAACGATGAATTGAACAGAAGAGCCAAAGGACGTGCCAACTCATTGCAAAAAGCCTTTAAAAATCTGTTTGGTATTCCGTCAGGACCAGATGATTTACCTGCATCTAGCCTTTTCAAACCTGACTCTATTTCCTCTAAGGTCAAACAAATATCGTGTATGACAGGATCGATGGGCACCATTATTCGACCGGAAGCTTCCGTTGTTTGATAGTTCGTTTTGAAAAACTCTGCAAAAAGCTGCGCTGTACTTTGTGAGTCCGTCGACATATTGTTTTGATACTTCACGTTCGTTAATTTTCTTTTATTCTTCTTTTTCGAGTTGACAAATTTCCAAAATTGCTTTGGGTTGGACTTAATTTCCCGTTCGACTCTCGCTATGTAAGCCGAGTAAGCCTCTCGGTGGGCCTCTTTGAAGAGGCCGAAGATCACTTTATAATTTTCTTGATCATCCTGCAAATGGCTTCTCTTCATTCGATTGTATGACTTCTTTTTCTGTTTGTACAAAGCAATGAGATTTCTATCAAACCATTCGGGAAATTCCCGCTCTGAAAATGCGCGCAATGTTATGACGGGTGCATGGGCAGAACAAATTTCGTATAACATTTTGTAGAAAATCAACACATTATAATCTTCAAAGCATATCCCTGGCATACCGTCAATGCAAATATTTTGAAAAGCACTGACTGATTTCAAATATTGAACGATATAAATCATTTCGTTAATATAATAGCCCATATTTCTGGCATAAGTATCAGCCGTTATAAAAATTTCTTGCCATTCGATTCTGCTGAGTTCATGTGAAACTGTACTTTCATCAATTAATTTCCAATTTAATTGCTTGAGCATTCCTACCTCTTGTTCCATTGATGCCGTCACGTCCAGTGTTATCTCCATGGCGTTATGATGTCTTTCGTTTCTTAGTAGCGGTTCGGCAAGCGAGATTTGACAGTCAGAGGTGTCGTTAACAAAAACAAGATCGAGAAATCGATTGTTTTCGTTCGGAAGATTACAAACTTGAAGAAGACCAGCAGCCGTAAGATCATCAACAAGTATTGACTCGAAATCGTTCAGGCTTTCCGGTAAGAGAAAAACATTGTCGTTACAAATAGTCCACTGATTCCAATTCAAATTTGGTAGGTTGAAATCGCCAACGACGATAAATAAATCATCTGGTGCAACGCTAGCGGAAATATTCATCAAAAAAGAGGTAAGACTTTTATATCGTTCAATTGTTTCTGCCGGTGATATGTACGCGCAGCAAACAAAAACGGCGCAAGAAGCAGTTTGCAGTTTGATACAAATTGCTTCATTTGTTTCAGCTACCGAATGTTCCACAGCTTTCCAACGAGAATGAACAGCAATCAACGCGCCACCTCCGGCTGACCTGCTACTGGTTTTCAAACTTCTATCGCAGCGAAAAACATCGAAGATAGACGGGAATAGCATACTGCTAGGAAGTGACGAATCGAGGTAAGTTTCCGTGAATGCGAACACATCGAAGTCAGATTCAATCGACATTCGATAAATATCTTGCATTCTTTTGCGACCTCTTGTACTGTTCATATTCTGATAGTACATATGAATTTTTTCTTCCTTTGTAGGCTGATTCTGATTAAATTTGATCTGATTCCTCCGCTGCTTCAATATGGTGTAAGTTCGACGACTTCGAAGGCCCTTCGTGAAAAATCCGGAGCGCGAGATCGTTTGCATCGATCCTATACGCGTAGTACTCCAGTATACTCAGGGTTCTAACGGTTCTACATGACAGACGAGACCTGTAACGTTGTTGCAAAATTACCTGAAACAGATCTTCTTCGCTTAGAGGCCTCGAGAGCATTTTATTCATTCGCGCGACATCCATTTTGAAGGACAGAAACGTTTCGTTTCTCTGCTGCTTTCTCTCGTGGATTTACTGGCGACTTCCTTCATCTTTACCTGGATTACCGTTAACGTATCGGATACCTTTCTCGTATTCCCTCCAAGACGTGAACTCATCTGCATAGCTGAGGTACCAATCGTATAGTTCTTTCCTCAGAATCGTGCAAGCCCGCTGTAATAGGACATCTTTTGCAATTCCTTTCATTTTGGCTAACGTTCTCACCTTGTGAAGAAAATCTTCCAGAGACCTGTTGTGTGGATCCGCGTCGAACCTCAGGTGCCATTTTTCCATTCTGTGATCTGCGTTTTGAATTTCAGCATCGCTGATTACTCGTTGCCTCTGCCTTCTTCATCCTAAAGACAGTTACTCTTCAGATGACCCATAATCCTGTCCAGCCTTCCGCCAACCACCTTGACTCCTGCGTCCCTCATTTCTAACTCTGGAAAAACATTCATCGGCTCCTGGATTGTGACTCAACCTCGATCTGATCATCTAAGGTTACGCGCACGGCTTGCTTCTATTACCGACTTCTCAGATGCGTTTTCCGTTTCTGGTATCCTTTCCTGGAACTTCTCGTAATGTTTTTTCCATCGATTTTCCGCATTTTTAGACGTTCGATTCACCGGAAGTTGAAGCGTGAATCCGGCGGTAGGAAAACCCGGACGCTGATCGGATTCAGGCTCAGAGATTTGTAAGGGCGATGTTGAGCGACTAAAGTCAATCGAGCTGGCTGCAACTTTTTGAAAATTTGGATGAGAAGTTTTGGAAATCATTGAACCTTCGTCAGAGTGGGTTAAATAATAAAAAAAATTATTTTAGTTGAACACGGCGCAACTACTATTGAAGTTGTATTTGTTCAAAATCAAAATGTGAAAGATAAGAAAAATAAATTCTATATTCAAAACAATGTGAAGAATAAAAAAGCCAGTTTTACATGATTTATGTTTAATTTTGAAAAAACATGGCATCTGGTATCTTTTATATTCTGGTAACTCTTTTTTGCAAATGATAGAGAATCTAATGTGAATCATTTCATCAGAACGTTTCAATGCTCTAAAATCAAGTTAAAATATTATTTCTGAAAATTGTATGGGACAGTGCTTCTTAATGCGTCAACGGCTGTTTGACAAAATAGCTGAAAAGACAACATATCTAATCAATGCTGGTAAATTCATGAAATTATTTCTTGCCTTATGTTCAAAGCGTATCACCCTCAAAGGTTTTGATAACTTTTGATGTAATATTTCGACATTTTTAAATTATACGTAAAGAAGGTCTAAACAAAACTTGGGTGGTTTATAATTCTAATATAATTGAATTTAAAATGTCAATCAAACTTAAGCTTTTATGAAGGTTCCATAATGATTGGAAAGTGGAATAAGAGAATGTTTTTGTATGCCCCGTTGATGTTTGTAAAAAACCGAAATTAAAATTACGAATAAAAAGTTGAAGAAAGAATTTATATGGAAAGTCAAAGATTCAATATTCAAATAAGAAATTTCTGGTGAAGGATTCTGTTTTAAAATTCCTTTTATGGTTCAAAATAAATGGGTATTTCTGTTTAGAACTTAGATTAAGAAATCGTTTTCAAATAAGGAGTTCCAAAATTTTGTTCATGTTCGAAATGCAGAATTCAGATTAAGAATTTAAATAGAAAATTGGCCAAAACAAAACTTAAAAGAGGTGAAATCCATTCTCATTTTCAAGATTGCGTTCATTGAAACATCTTTATTTAAATTTAAATTTTTGTTAAATGATTTTAATATTGGCATAAACTATTAAAGATAATTTATTACAAATGAAAAAAAAAACTCACACTTAATCTTCAGGTTCAGGGAAATTCAGCTGGGAATATATTATACAGGTTTGTTGTTAAACATTAATTATATTGTAGATATTTCAAAAACAAAGATTCAAACTAAATTGTATCGAATTTGAAAGAATTTGAAATAAATATGATTTGAACCCTAAACAAGTATTACTTGCTTTTAGATCCATCATTTTTTTTAAGCTTCAAAAATACTGATCATTTTTTGGACTTATTTTTGAGAGTAATAATTTAAAATAAATAACTTAATTTTATAAATGACCTTAAACCCTAATAATAGAATGGAAATAGGCATAGAATAACAATAACATTCCATTGACATCACTGCTGGGTGCTAGCATGATTACTTTTAATGCAATACTTCGCAAGGCACTGGCAGTTATGTCAATTGAATTTGTTTTTTCAATGCCCAAAGACATACCCCTGTTAATCAGCTAATAACTTTTCGTCTAATAAGAAACGAAGTTTCGGTCTTTGACAAAGTTTTTCAGCATAATATTTATTTTAGAAAACAATTGAATTGACACAAAAACCATGAGCGGCTTGGCTCCACAGAAGAAACAAAAACGATGTTTATTTATCAGTACAAAATATGCAATTTTCCCATACAAACCTAAAAGTCCAAATTTACTCATGTAAACGTTATTTAAAAATCCTGCAAAAAAATCAATTATTAATTTTGAACAAAAACGAAGCTTTTTAAACCCCAGGGTTTGAGAAATTCAAAAAATGACCCCAAATCGACTTGATCCATTATAATATTAACTTGATTATGATGTACAGTTTAGATACTTTAGCAAAGATCAATCACACAACGATTGCCTTTGAGTTTATGCTTCTCTCAACTCCAGTTAAACGTGTTCTATCTTCACTTCTATGGGACTTGAAATATTAATAACCTCAATTCCAGTCACAATTAAGATTGTCAGTCCGGGATGGGAAATTGGTGTCTCTCAATTTTCTCATCCGAAGGACCGAATGCGAGACTCCCGAATGTGTTTTTTTTTTTCATAGAAGAAAGCTGCATTTGCTTGGTTACTTTCTGAATGGCATTCCAAATGAGTGACTTTTCCCCGGGGCCCATCGATGACAAAACCACCAACAGGATAATTCGATCCTATCCGGAGCACTAATTGGCTGGGATTTCAGTCCCGAAGCATTTGCTCCGATATGTGGGAATGCAAATTGATGCTGCATTTTTTATTTTGGAAGAATTGTTCCTTAGGAGATTGTCCATTCTAATTTAGCCTGTCACACTTTGTTGGATTAGAAATGTGCTTTTCGAAATTGGAAGTATTCAATAGGTTGACAACAAGGTAAAATTGATGGAATGTAATAAATTTTGTACATTTCCCATATAATTTTGAAATCATTTTATTCCAATAATGGGTTTTGCAGCTTAAGATCAAAACATCGGTTTTATTTTCATTAAATGAAATCATCAGCGGAGCTGCACGGAAAAAACATCCGACGAACGTGTACCCAAACTCCACATCAGTATTTCCTAGCTCGTTTTGCCATCATGGAAGCTCGAAGCTATCGTGTAAGATTAGTTCCTGTAGCCGTTGCATTTTAGCTAGTAGCTAGCTATGAAGGGCCGAGGGAATTGGTCGGTATCTGATGGCGATGGAGAAAGTGGCAGAATTTAAGCGATCGTAATTTGTTCTGCCCCAGTCCTTTTAAACACAGAAACCGTAGAGCAGACGGCAAAAAGCATCAGCAGCATCCGCATCTCCGCCCGTTGATGTTCGCATATATAGGATATCCATCCCAATCCTGCTGGCTGATGATGTTGATGCTGCTGCTGCTGCTTCTGGTTCTGGTTCTAGCGATATGGGAGAGATGTTGGTTCGTTTGGGTTTTTGTGATGTCCTGTGTTTCAGAAGACAAGAATACCAAAACCAGGGAGCCAGGAGTCCTCTGCACGGACCCATATCGAGGGGCAACGGGACAGGATCTTGTGTGCAGCGAAGTGTAGTCATTTTGCTTCCTTTTTTCCATTGCTGCTGTCATGTTGCTCCCATTCTTATTCCCGTTTTTCGGTGCTGCACACACGAACCGAGACGAGATGTTGTTAGTTGGGGATCAATATTTCGAACCAGATTAGAGAGCCAACAGCGAAGAGCGACGAGCCTTTGGAGACTCATTTCGTAGCAACAAACAGCACAGCAACTTCGAAGTAGGATGGTCGCTGCGAGATGTGCTAAGCTGGACCCGGACCGAGTAACCAAACATGGAGAACACGAGAAGGACCATGAGGGTGAGACCGTAAGGGGTTTGTAGCCATGGCAGCCGGGTCGTCGAATCGGATATGTTTGGTCCTGTGCCTGTTCTGCAAGGATATCGTATGCACTAGCTCTCGTTGTTGGTCCATCTTCGTTGGTTAGAGCGTTACTATCAATTGATGACCACCACCCTGGATCCACCATGTAGAATGCTTCCTGCCTCCCTCCAGTAGGCGAAATCCATTTCCTGCAAATGAAATTGGAAGGACTAGATACGGGAAAACAGGTAGACATTTCCAATATAGTCCGAGGCTATAGTGGCACTTCTGATGTAGTTTTAATCTCAAACTAGAAGTTAAAATTCATAAATAACATGTGAAAATTGTTTCTTTTAACTAATGATTGAAATTCATGATATTCCATATGAATTACAAAATGGAACAGCAGATAATCCTTGCTGACAGTTGAAATTTCAACGGTTTTATAAGCAGATTCTTAATAAAATAACTTTATTCGACTTCTAACACTTAAGTTTCTTTAAGGGGTACTACTTATCTATGGAAATTTTATTTTTACCTACTTATCTAAGGGTCCGGTGCCCATTGACCGACGCATAGGGCTGAGATAAAAGATCTCCACTGCTGGCGATCCGGAGCCAGCGTCTTCACTTGCTGCCAGCCAAGGTTCTTGTCAAATGTGCGGATTTCCGCGGCAAGACTACGCCACCACGAGCTTCTGGGCCTGCCTCTTCTTCGATGCCCCTCTGGACTCCAGTCAAGCGCCTCTCTGCAAATCTCGTTTCATCTCTTAGCAGCGTGTGCCCAATCCATCTCCACTTACGTTCCCGAATCTCGATTTCTAGCGATACTCAGGTCGGCCAGGAGGAGGAATTCAAACCGACAATTGGAAGGTTCAGTGCACACCAGCTGACCAACGAAAACGGCCTAAGACTTATAGATTTCGCCGCCTCCAAACGAATGGCCGTACGTAGTACCTTTTTCCAGCACCGCCTCCCACACAAGTACACCTGGAGATCACCGTAAAAAACGCAATCACAGATCGACCACGTTTTGACCGACAGCCGTCACTTCTCGGACATCATCGATGTCAGATCCTGTCGAGGCGACAACATCGAGTCAGACCATTATCTGGTTATGGCGAAGATGCGCCCAAAACTCTCCGTAGTGAACAACATACGAAACCGACGCTGAAGTGTGTAATAAATGGGTTTTTACACATTTAAAGGGGTCGAGCGTCATTTGGTACTCGAGAAACCTCGACTGAACCGAATTTAGGGACGACAGATTAAAGGTTACGGGTGTTCGCAAACTTCAATCGAGACGGAAGCTCCTAGATGTTGTGGAGTGCGTTTTTCCACATAGCGGTTCCCAAGAGAATGTAACCGCCCATTTTTGACCTCCAGCCCATATACATTCTAAAATGTTTTTTTTTATTGAATGGAACATGATATTTTTGTATAACAAGTGAATGATGCACTCGTCGGAACGTGGAATATCAGCACGGAATCAGCAATCCGGATCTGGGACACAGAACAGCTACCGGAGGAGTGGAAGGAGGGGGTAGTATGCCCCATCTATAAGGAAGAGAGTGATCACTGTTCTTATTACCGCCTACACAGTGTTGTCCCGAATCCTTCTCCGCCGCGTAACGCCACAAGCAAACAGATTCGTGGGTAGTCATCAGGCTGAACCATTACGGCAAATCCTCCAAAAATGCCGTGAATACCAAGTCCCTACGCACCATGTATTCATCGACGGCTCCTCCGGGAAGCGTACCAGACTGATCAAGGCGACGATGGATGGAGCGCAGTGCTGGGTACGGATTTCGGGTTAATTGACGAGTTCATTTGAATCGCACAGGAGGCTCCATCAAGGTGATGTTCTATCCTGCATGATGTTCAACGTGACGCTAGGAGATGTTATTCGACGAGCGCTGGGTGGAATGCGGGGCACGATTTTCAACAGATCCAGTCAACTTATCTGCTTTGCCGACGACATAGATATAATCGGTAGATCATCTGCGGCGGTGGAGGAGATCTATCGCAAACTGAAACGCGAAGCTGGACTCCACAAGCAACTGCGGTCAAGAAGACTTAGCTTCAGTACAAAGAATAACCTGTGCACAACACTCATTAGACCGGTAGTCTTCTACGGGCACGAGACGTGGATATTGCTCGAGGAGGTATTCGGAGTATTGGAGCAACGAGTTTCAAGAACCATCTTTGGCGACGTGCAGAAGAACGAGGAAGCGAAGGATAAACCACAAGCCCGTGCGACTGTACGACGAACCCACTGTCCAGAAAGCGGTGAAAGCTGGACGGATACGCTGGGCAAGGCATGTTGTGAAAATGCCGAGCGACTGTCCTGCAAAATAGGTGTTCGGTACGAATCCAGAAGGAACGAGACGAGCAGAATCGCAGGTGGTTAGACAAAGTCTAGCGTGATCTGGCATATGTGGGATGCCCGAGAAGTTGAAGAACGGTTGCCATGGACCGAGTGAATCGGAGGAATATTGTTCACCAGTTTATGTCATGAACTGGAGCACCAAATAAATAAAAAGGAGATTTAAGGGAAGTTGTGGGCCTTCAGGAGAGGAAGCAGCCTCCAGAAGCGGCTGGAGGCACTCTTTCATGTACACCTGTCCGTTCATCGTGTTCTGGGTCACGAAAGGTGCACTCCGCTTCCCGCATGTGCTGGTTGCTTATCAAACTCCGGAACGCTGAACTTATCCTTGGCTGTGAAAAACAATTTTCCGGGGATCTGTTTGAAGTTGTCCTTCACATATGTTTCGTCGTCCATGATGCAGCTTTCAATTTTCGTCAGCATGTTGAGGTACAACTTCCTGGCACAGGCTTTGGTGGACTTGTTCTGCTTCTCGTCGCGATTAGGGGCCTTTTGTACTTTGAACGTTCGAAGTCCAGCCTTAGTTTTGGCCTTCTGGACAAAATTTCTGCAAAGGTGCAGCTTCTTAGCCACATCCCGAATGGAGGCGTTCGGGTTTCGGTTAAAGGCCCCAACTACGCGGTTTTGATTTTTGGTGTTGTACGGAAAATTTTTTTTCTTTCACTTTTGGGCTTCCGATCGGTGGTCAATCGTTCCTCGAACCGCTTAAACACCCGCGACAACGTGGAATTTGCGATTCTTAACGTTTTAGTGATGGAACGATGCGAGAGATCCTTGTTCTCGTTATGAATGCTCAAGATTTTATCACGCACGAGCTGTTCTTTCGACTCCATTTCCGCTAGTGTTGATCATAGGACTTTAAAACTTCCAGGATGTAAACAATGCACTATGAACTAAATCCACCCAAATTTTTATTAAATTCTACCAAACGGTTAAAAAGTTAGAACAATTTCATAGTAGAGCAATGAAATCGTGGACGCCATTTAAGCAAGATAATATCGCAAAAACAGTGAACAGATAATATGGAAGACCCCTTTGGACGATGCTTGACCCAAAATTTGAAACCTGAAAGTAATAGAGCGTCCCTTAAAACTCCGATTTGGAGATTTTGTTCTCAATCCAATGTAGAATACCGTCAACATCGAAAAAACATTGAACAGTTGATATGGAAGACCCCTGTTTCGCACCTTCATACCTAGAATCGATTGCTCGTCTCTCAAAACAATCATGTGCAAATTTCATCACAATCTGATATATAATAATGCTGAAATAGCTGAAACAATATTTAGGGTTGTTTGAAAATTAAAAAAAAAATCATCATTCTTGTCAAATATCAGCTCTCTAGGTCTGAAGACGGTTGAGCCTATAGAAAACAAACAAACATACAAGCAATGCTTTTAATTTAAAGCTTAGTTCTTTTAGAAATGGGACACTTTCATTTGCTAATAGCTCGTTAACTAGTTATTTGATATTGAAAATTTTGACAGCATTTTGTTGCCTGTAAAAAGTACTATCCGACCTATTTTTTTCAAAATTTAAAATTTACGCGTTTTTGAGATATGTACGATGCAAGAGAAAAAGAAAAAAATAATTTTGCACAGTTTCCTTGAAAATACGTCATTATCAAATTGATAGCTGACAAAACCGTTGATTATTCAAAGAATTACTGAGTTCTTGTGGTGGATAAGTATGCAAACACTGTCAATAATGTCCACAAAGTTCAAATCAAGCATTGGAGAGAAGCACATGATCGGCAACAACGGTTAAGGATCATAAAGGAAGTCAAGTCTCATACCAGCATTTTTAATTTTCAATAAACGAAAAATTAAGGGTAGATCGCTGAAATGTCCAAAACAATTTTCTCCGATAAGCTGAAAGTGTTGCCTAGTGATGACTCATTGAAATCCAGCCTCAAACAACCATTTTTTGATAGTTCCAAAGCTCTTAAGCTGTAAAACCGGTACCGAAAAAAAAACGTTCAAAAATGTGGTCAAAAATAATCAAATTTGTTCATTTCGAAACAACTGTATTTACTAAAATGCTTCCAGTTTCCAGTTTCCAGAGAAGTATTGGACCAAAAAGTATCAGAAATTGAAGAAGGAGGGTGAAGCCACCTAAAATATAGATTTTTCGAAGTGTAAGTTGGAGAAACTGATCAATACCATGACTGAAAAAAGTGTGCGCCGGCCAATGGGAGAAAGCAAGAATAAAGTAGAAATTTCTTTAACAAAAAACGGTAAATATTTTTTTTCAAATTTTTTCATGAAAGATCATAACATTACCTTATTTTTCTTCATAGAAAGTATTTCGTTCAACCGAATGGTTTTTTAGATACAGGCATTCGTAACTGTCCCATTTCTAAAAGAACTAAGCTTTAGAGGAGAATGGGGATACTTGTTCCCATTTTCTTATTTTCAACATATATTTTTGGAAAAATTTAGCAACTCGCGCCTTTCTACATTTAGAAGTTAGAACGATACTTGAACCCGTAGACAAACTAGAAGCATATTCGTAAGAGTATTATAATTTATGAAAACTGGTTCAGTAGTTTTGAGAATATTGCAAAAAAACTTAGTAATAGTCCTTTTTTCAACCGTAATCTGACAATCTATTTTTTTTTAAAAGCGTAAGCTCTTGATTTTATCCTTTAAACCTGTTTTTTATATCTCTAAAAAATTCTTAAATATTTGATAACAACTAACCTATAACATTTAAGTTTCTGTGAATGTACTGGAAGCTTCAAAAGAAATTTAAATACTAACTTTTAAGTGTACAATATTTTTCAGTCCAAATTTTCCAACCATCATGATTTTTTGTTAATCTTCACAGATGGCCTATCATGATTTTTTTATTTGCATCCTTCAATATCAATTCAGATTTTAGATTTTATGTTTCGTCTATAGCTGTATGTGTACCAAAATAAACAAAGCAAAATAAACATTGATCATAAATTCTATAACCCTCTACAGCATAGACTATGGATCCGTTAAGAAAAATAATATCGATGAAAATAACTATATTTAGGGTGAGTGCTCCTATTTTAGACCTAGAGCCTACTTTAGTCCTTAAACACCTCCCGAGCAGACTTTTATAGCAAATTTATAGCAAATTTTGCTATCACGCCCTGAGAGCCAAATGTGCTCTCATTTTGCTTGACATAAGGTGGTACACAGCAAAAATGAGAGCACAAATTTCCATACTTGGTTAGCAAAGTGATGCCTAATTTTGCTAATACTGAGAGCCTAACTACACCTCATTTTTAGAAAGCTTGGAGAGCAAAATGAGGCCAATATAAGGCATCGCAAAATTTTCGGTTATAGCAAAATTTGTTATCAAAATGCTCTCAAAATTTACGAAAAATTACAGCAGAAAAGGTTTACTAAAGGATTCAATACAAGCTAAATTTGGCTTTTTGTTTATAAATATTATGCTTCCATTTTTCCGTTCTTCATCTTAAGTCAACCAAACTGGCTGTCAAGGCGTGATAGCTAAATTTGAAGTCATTTTACCGTAAAAGTTTGCTATCCTTACCAGCGTTTCCTTAAATTATGCAACGTGTAAATAATATAAATAAAAATCTTATCTTGGATAAATATTCGAATTTAGGTTGCTTACCAAGTCTTCGTTAAGCCGGTAGTTTTTTTTAAGATGGATTCATTGTTGCTTAATACTCATAAATGTGCATGAGTTGTCGGGTTCAATTGATCGATTTTCGGACTCGATTCAGATCATCGTCGAATTCCACTGTGTCGTCCTAAAAAAAATTGAGAAAAAAAATTAATAATGTATTTTTTTTTAAACTGATGTGAATTTTCATAAGTACGTTGAATCTTAATTCGGAATTATGAATTCTGAATTCCGAAATTTTCATTTTTGAATTCTGAAATCTACATGTAAAACTAGGTAACTTTAAAGAAACAAAAATTTAGAATTCTCAATTGATAATTTAGAATCATTTTCAAATAAACATTTAGAACATTTAAATTCGTAGGAATGAACCATCCCAATGGATTAAAATCCCATTAAAAAAACATTCTATTCGAATCAGATGCTAGAATGAAGAATTCATAACTTACTAATGGAAATTCAAAATTAAGGATACAGAATTTTTAAGCAGTTGCCATTTTTTCGAAAACATTTAGAAACTTTATTGATATAACATACAAAAAAAATAACTAAAAACAATTTGTAAAATTGTGGGAAATCTGTAAATGTATTGCTGCTCAGAATTTTTAATCTATGGTTATCAATGTTATTGATATATGCATGTATGAATGAATGGAAAAATAAAAGATTTTTCGTTATTAAATTGAATTGACAAATCACAACAAAAAGTTCCTCAAGAAAATTTACTTTCGCGTAAACGCCTGAATGTATATTTAAATTTTCTTGAATGGAACAGAATTTGATAACGATAAGCGCCTTTGTATAGGCACCGCAGAAGATTCAGATTACAAACAAATTTTGTTATATATAATTAGAATGCCGCAATTATCCACACAAAGGCGTTTAAAATGCACACTCCAAGTAATTTAACATCTGCTATTTTTGTAATTGCAAGAAATGCAAAAATATAATTCACAGATATATGAAATCGTAAAATTCTTATTCTTATTCTTCGTTTTTATTTTATTTTTAAAATATAGTAAATTCCGAGGGCAAAATATAAAGATCCATAATTTATAGTAACTTTTTATCTATTTTTGTTTATTAATTGTTTTAACATTTACCGGTGCGATATTTTTTTTAATTACTTGATGATCATTTTTAAACGCCTTTGTGTTGTCAATCTTATCTAAAAGCAAATTTTGTTATCTTTCATGACAGATATAAAGTAAGCCAATTAGTTCAAATTATCGATAATTTTAGCTTAGCTGTTCGTTTAAAAATATTTCGTTTCTTATAAATTACTACAAAAATTTTTTTTCAATATTGCACGGCGTTCTTATTGACGAAATACAGGAGAGGGTCAAAATTCTTTCATTTTCTGTCCATTTAATATCTGATCGCCCTCTGGTCATATTTTCCGGAATCAGATTTGGCCATAGGCTCTTAATAGAAGCAGGAGATTTATAGTCAAATCTAAAAAGAAACTCACCATGCGAGTAAGCCTTCAACGTGACAGAAAAAGCCCCTTAAGTGGATTGCCTTCTGTGTCGATCCTTCGAAAACCGTGCTCTAGTCAGGGACTGCGTCATCATTTCCTGCAGATCGGTTTTGACGTTCATGGAATCTTCAACGGGCACAACTGGGGCTTCCAACTAGAACGTCCGACATTTTGGATGATTTTGAAGAAACTTTAATCGTAGGTATTCAACCGCTGGGGAAGAACAGTTTGCCGAGGTAGCTTCTCTCTACAATGGGGATGAGACATTCTTTTACCGCTTCGTTGAATCCGTTGTGACGCACAGCGACGCTCAAACAAGCACCTGAAATTTTGTGATAAGTGCAACGGAATCTTTTTGGAAACATAACTTAGACTTGCATACCTGCTTAATGATAACGAAAACTTCCTTCTCCGGTGATGTTTTTCAACAAGCCGCTGTGCGTCCTCGCGGCAGAGCGTCCATCGACTCCGGGATGCTTATCAGGAAGGGCCTGGAGTGAAAATTTGCTGCCACACTTTCGGGTAAGGGTATATGTTTATCTAAATCAAGAGATAAATATAAACGGAGACTCAAAAGCACACTAAAATTTTACACAAATCCACAAAACAGGCTATGTTGTGGCAACTTACCAGCTGGTCGGTAGCAACTGAATTCTGATAAAGCCACAGTCCTCGGACGCAGACAAAGCCGGCTTGTGGACGGGACACTTCTCTGTTCTAGTCTGGCCATTTCTCCGGTGGCTTTTCGATCGGTTCCCTTATTCTAGGCTCCTAGGGAACAAAACTACAAAACAGACAGACAGCTGACTCGACAAATTATTTATGTTTTTGTTTTCACTTTTGCACTGCGAAAAAAACACTGTGCCAAATTAAATAGTTGTTCTTGGAAACTTTGAGGTGCAATTTTCCATTATTGGACGACACTGAGCCAACGAAGATAAAATTGCGTTTAAAGTTTGATTGCAAAAATATAATTTTATTAAATTAATATCTCGAATTCAAAAAAATCCTGTGAATATTGAAAAAGTAACTATTTCAATTTCAACCAGCTAACATGTTATTTTTCATATTTGAAACATTCTTACTTTTGACAAAGCGATACTGATCTGAATTATTGTATCCAGTGTAATTAATAATTGTTAGTATAAGTTGATATGGTCACTTCATGAACTATCCAGTTATTTTCCAGCCATTGTAGAATAAATTGTATCTTAAAAATCAATATAAGTAAATCTTTTTTTGAGCTGAAATATACTTTAATTTATTTAAAAAAACGGTTTTTTCGTTATTAAAATATTTCCTGAGACATTTGCTGATATTGTTGCTTTTGTTGTGAATAAAAAAAATATTCCACCGTAAGTGATGGATTTTGATTAACATCTGAAATTTTATAGATACTTAACATTGTGAAATGTATTATTTTGCTTCCAGTCACATGCCGCTCATTGAACATGAAAATATTAGTTATTATTTGACCACATAAGGATATTTAATTTTTTTTGTTTCGATTTAGTCGTTTTAACATCTTCATGTCATTCATTCGCAATTTGCATCAACGATCGATGGAACGATCGAACTCATGGACATCGGCTCAGGAAGCAACTGATTTGCCAATTGAGCTATATCACAAGCCCGTGTCAAAAATATGTTTGAATAATGATTGATGATTGATTTGTAAGAATTTTTTTTATTCAATATAGCTAATAAATTATGCTACTATTTCAATATTGCATCGAAGTAAATGATAATTTTGCTCTCATATAAAATCTATACAGAATAGGTTTCTATGCAGAATTTTAGTTTAAATTTCATATAAATAAAAATTAATGATGCCTAGTTTTGCTATCAGGCTAAATTCTACATCAATTTATGCTAGCAATTTACTGTTGAAAGCTAATTTTGGTCTTCTTGTGCTATCAAAGGAAAAATAATGAAACCATAATGATGCTTTATTTTGCTATCGTCTAAAACATGAGAGTAAGTTGTGCTCTCAGTATGCTGTGGATACCTTATTTTAGTCTCAACTTGCTATCAATTCAGGCATCATAGTCTACTCGGGCTTAAATTGTAAATAATTTATTTTGCTAGCATAGGATAAGGATACTGCTATGCACACAATGAACTCTTTTTATTCCTGAATGTAACCATACAACTTTTTGCCATTAAAAAGTTTTTCTGATAAAATTTTCAACGTTTTTAAAATTGTATCTCCTCATCAGTGGTAAATCAGATAGCTCAATTAGTGGGGCATGTTTTGAAAAAACAAAAATTATAATAAAGCGAAAAAACACGTTTTTCAGTGTCCAAGCCAAAGTTTAAAGAGAAATTACTTTCACGGGGATTTATATTAACCATATTACCTATTTTTCCAAAAATAAATGAAAATCAATGGAAAACCTGTAATATTAATAAAAGGTCCAGATATAGGAGACTTTCGAGTTTGACGTTCCATTTTTAGACCTGACATCGCCAAAACTTTGTTTCAATTCGAATCAAATCAACGAAAGTGCGAATTTTTAATTGAGGTATAACTTAGATCCAAAATTAAACATTTTTAACATTTTTTAGCTTTACGCAAATAAACTACAAGTAACTAAACACAAAAAAGTTTCAGCTTTGTTCTGCTCATAGACCTGACTAGGAGTGAAAGTGTTGAAAATATTCACAACATAAATGTAAGTGTTTCTAATGGTTATGTTTTTAATTTTTGAGATTATATTAAATTAAAGATTACAGTTTTAAATGAATTTGTTTACTAATTTGTAATAAAAATTTACGCTTTTTATAGAAATTTTAGTTAAAGGTTCAATGAAAGATACCAGTACAGTACCAAAATAAGAACAGTAGGATAAAAGATAAAAATATCTTTGCAAATCCTTCAATAACGGAGAAACAAATGTTGAAAATTCTCATTGAAGCTTGCAGATACAATCATGAACTATAAATAAACTTCTCTCAAGATATAAACCTCCCGTTCGTTTATGAGATAAACATGATTGTTTGAAAACCACCACCGTCCAAAGTAGGGCAACTCTCCCTACCTCAACATAAGCAATTGATGAGAAAAAAATATTTTTAAAGGGTTAACTAATTAAATAGTGTCTGAAATGTGATAAGTTTTATAATTTTTTTTGGATTTTAATTTGAAAATTAAATTTTCGATTTGAAGAAGATACTTGATTATTTTTTTTACAATACTAAATTGCTGAGAAAATTTGAAAAACAAAAACTTCTAGGACAAATAAGGGCTCGTATTCAATCGAGGCTTAATGAGTATCTACAGGAGCGTTATATATATAATCTGGTTTATACAAATTTTACAAAATACTATAACTACTTATATACTTTTCTTTAATAATGAAACCAAAAAATTTAAATTTTGGTCTAATAAGCAAGTGAAAGTGAACTTTTTCGGACAAATAAATTATCACAAAAATGTAAAATTGATCCAAAAGTTATCTACAGCCAATCTTTAGCCTTTTTTCAAAGCATGGTTCATTTTTTTTTTATTTGTTTTTAGACTTTGAATAACGGAAAACTGAAGTGTTGTAGTTGAATAAAGTTTTATAAATATATTTGAGTTACTTCACGAAGTTTCTAAAACTATAAATTTCATACAAATCGGTTAAGAAACAAGAGAAGAATAGCAATTTTAGGCGAGGAGTGTCAAATCGACACACAAGGCTGGATTTGCGTCCCTTGAAAAAAGGAATTATGTAAATAAAAGAGTCCCAAAAGATCTTTTTTAATTTGGATGCGCTTGAATAAAAATACAAGCCGCTAAACTTCCAATAATGTCAAGTCAATGTGTTGGAACAGTATAAAGTTTCACTTAGTATTTTCGCAATAAAGGATTTATCCAAATTATTAAAAATTTCTGGAAAATTACAAAAAAATATCAATTTACACGAAAAAAAAACGAGTGATAAAAAAAGTCGAACGACTGATTTTTTTTGTAAAGCAAAATATAGATAATGAATTCGGAAGGCTAAATGTTAAATATTCAATATTTTTAAAAAATATTTTTCATTTTTTTTGCGATATATGTAGAAACTTAAATCATTCCAGACAATTTTGCAGAATAAACAATAAGGCCAGTTTCTGAACAACAATTTTTGTTCTACAGCTTTAAAATCTTATAAAAAAATAATAGAAAAATACAGTTTAATTCGGTTTAAGAAGCAACTCAAAACAAATGGCTTTTTGCTTACTTTTTATGTGCAACAATACGAGAAAGGATTTCATCCATTTACGACCAATATGCTGCAAGAGTTTTACGGTGGTTGTTTGCCTATGGATATTTCAACGACCGTCCGGCCGGATCAGCTTCTGGTCGTCAGGCAACAAACGTCAAGCGATAACATAGACTATCCGGGATTTTTTTTCTCGATCCTGCCAGAGGAGAAGGACTTTTACTATGCTATTTCCAAAAATAAGACAGAAGACGAGGTCCCATGAGGAAGGAGAATGTCAAACTACGGGATGGAGTGGGTAGGACATTGTAGCGTCCAAAATAAAATAGAAACAAAAAATCAAAGTCTTTATGTGAGTGTGTTTAAATAAAACTTCGTTCATATGTGAGGACATTGGGTTCTGGATTTTCTTTTTTCTATGTAGAGCTGTCCCCGACAGAAGTCAAATGTTGATTCGAGTGCTTTCGGAACATTGCCGTTGTCGAAAAACAACTAACGCATCTTTTATTTTTTTGTTGTTAATTCTGGAAACCTTCATGACAGGACCAATTTTTGGTAGGTAGGTACTTGAGTAGAGGGATGAAAGCTATTTGCATACTTTCAGGATATTCTGATTGCTTCCATGTCAGTAAAAAGTTCTTTTTTCTACATTTTTTTAAGTTTGAGTGATGAATTTAGGGCTGAGTAATAAATTGTTGGATTGGTTTGGTAATTTCAAGACAGAATTTATACATTGGTCTGTTTTACCGAGAACTTCACATTCCAATGTTACAGCAGCATCTAGTGCTGAAAAATGTCTCTAATATAGGCAGAAAATTTAAAAAATTTACTTTACTTAATTTTTTTAAATTAACGATCAATTTTGGATTATTGGATGACAGTCAAGAGTCTTTCTAATCCAATGACTGGAAAAAGTAAAATGATTTTTTTTTTCAAAATTGAATACGATTCTATCCAATTTTTAACCCACGCACCCACACGTATGCACAACAAGTTTGCACAACTTTCGGCTACCCACACGCACAACCAACATCCTGTAGCTAGCCCAGTTTTTCCGATGCACCAACACAGGGATTGGAGCACTTTTAACCCGGTCGTTTTGAACTTTTTCCTTTCCCCCCTTACTCTCTATATACGATTTGGGCGTTTTTCTGCGTTGGACAACAGCATCGGGATAACGGATGCGTTTGGGCACTTTCGATGGTGCTGCGCTCTCTTTCCACCAAATATCGGTTGCTGACACAGATGGCACATTGGAATAAAAAAAACTGACGAATGTAATACCAAAAATTTTGGAAACAAAATACCTAAAGGTTAACCTAACATTTATTTTTTTTAATATTTTTACTATTTTTACTACATTATTTTAAAAATGAACAAGTTGAAATATTCTTCAATTCAAAAGTTGTTGTACTGATGACTTTTTCTTTTATCGGTATGTTCGAGAATTTTTTTCTTAAACTTAAACTCCTGATTCTTATGGAAGATATTTTATCTTTACTGAGTAAATTTAGGTTTTGGTCTAGAGTGGTTCAAGATAATCGGGCCAAATTTGACAAAGTTTGAAAATAGTCGAGTAATAAGCTTACTCAATTGTTGCACCGAGTATTTGACCGAATATTTATTTTTGTTTCATTTATAAAACTAATTTAATTAGTCTGGTAAACGTTCTATTGAAGTTTTGGAACATTGTCATATTAGTTACTAGCTTACTCGGTGTGCTTTTCTATACCGTTTAAAAATTAATTTTATGTTTTAAAATTGTTAAATTTTTAATTAGTTTGATGACAATATTCTAAATCAAAACAGATTATATTTCAAAAGCAACTGCTATAAAATGAGAGCTGCAGCTGAGTTTTGAATTGCAATACAAAGATGACATTAAATAATTTTCTGAAAATGTATCTCTAATTTTTTTACATTTTGAAATTTTAAATCTGTATTTATTAGCTACGTTAGTTCTTAAATTATTTAATTGACATAAATTTCCAAGCAAAAATTTTTTAAAGTACTTGGAAAACTTCACATGCCAAATTTGCCACCATTTGTTTAATAAGAGTTTTTTCTAATCAAATATGTATTAAACCTGCCTACTTCTTCCCGACTCCACCCTGAAAGGTGGGGTTCTAAAATTATTCGTATGCAAACAACCTATCTTATAAAATTTGGTCCCTTTTGCATGATTTGTTCTCGATTCATACCAAATAATCTGATAAGGGGGCTTCCTGTCCTTCCTTATTCCCTCCATCTTTCCATACTGCAGGGCGTAATGGTCTATGACAATCGTAAAAACATACCTCGTTCCCAAATTCTTTTCCATGCCATACTTGGTTCCATTTTCTGGTATTGCTCATATAAATTGAGAACTTATGTTAACAAAATTTTATTGGGCCATCTTCCTCCCTCTCATATAGGAACGAAGGGTGATATGGTCAAATTTTGGTCAAGGGAAAACGCGTGTAAATCGGTGAAATCGTTTATTTAAAAAATCAAATTTAATTTCTTTTTCAAGTTTAATTAGTTTAAAATTCAGGAAAAATATTCAGTTAGGCTTCCGCTTTTCCAAATCCGAATTGCCGGGCCTTAGGCTTAACCCCTGCCATCAGATTTTGTACAGCAACCTTGTCCACCTTCTTTGCCGCAGAAAGCCAATTTGCCTTGAACTGCTGCTCATCCTTAGCAGTTTTTTTTGGTCTTCTTTAGGTTCTGCTTGACAATAGCCCAGTATTTCTCAATTGGGCGGAGCTCTGGATTGTTGGGAGGGTTCTTGTCCTTGGGAACCACCTACACGTTGTAGTTGGCGTACCACTCCATGGCCTTTTCACCGTAATGGCAAGATGCCAAATCCGGCCAAAACAGTACGGAACAACCGTGTTTTTTCAGGAAAGGCAGCAGACGTTTAATCAAATACTCTTTCACGTAAATTTCTTGGTTGACAGTCCCGCAAGCTATGAAAATGATGCTTTTCAAGCCACAGGTACAGATGGCTTGCCAAACCAAATATTTCTTCGCGAACTTTGACAGTTTCATGTGCTTGAAAATATCTGCTACCTTTCCCCTTCCTTTTACCGTATAAAACTCCTGTCCCGGAAGCTGCTTGTAGTCGGCTTTGACGTAGGTTTCGTCGTCCATTACCACGCAGTCAAACTTCGTCAGCATCGTCGTGTACAACCTCCGGGATCGCGCTTTGGCCGTCGTATTTTGTTTATCATCACGATTTGGAGTTACTACCTTCTTGTAAGTCGATAGTTCGGCTCGTTTTTTGGCTCGATGCACGTTTGTAGACGATACACCTAGCTGATTTGCGGCATCTCGGAGAGAGAGGCTAGGGTTTCGCTTGAAACTACCGGCAACTCTCTTTGTCGTCTCAGCGGCTTCCGGTTTTTGATTTCTCCCCGATCCAGACTTCCTGGCTGTCGACAAACGTTCCCCAAACACTTTTATTCGCTTAGGTGGCACTCTTTTATGCGCCACCTAAGCGAATCGCTGATTTTCTATGTATTCCACATACAATTTGTGTAAAAAACGAGTGTAATCGATTATGAAAAGTGTTTTTCTACAAATGCTTATGATTTTTTATTACTCAAATTCCTTTAGTTGCTTCAAAAACTAGATTTTTAAAACCATATTCAAAGTCACAGAACAAAACTTTGTTGCAAATACGCGCCACTGTGTATTCAATACGCGCCTAGCAGCCGAACACACCCGAAAGCAGCCGAAGACCAAAACCAAGGGTTTGCAGTGGAGAGAGAATTTTTTGCATTTGAAATGTTAATGATCACAATTCCACAACTGCTTAACAAATTGCAACAATTTGCAACAATTAGCACATTTTCACTCTCTCTCAGCACCGGTTTCTCTCATTTTAACTTAAACCTTCTAATTCTCTCTAACAAATTGCCACAAATTACCACAAATTAAATCATTAGCAGCAAAATTTGTTTGATCATTGACGATGATTCTCCGTTTATCTCAATCCTCTGACCAAAACACACCAATACTTACAGGTACTTTGACTGAAAAGAAAATCAAAATTGACTAATCAAAATTTAAAAAAAAAAATGAAAAGTGGATTTTTCGGGCTCAACCAACACTCAAAATATGGTTTTTAACTTTTTTTTTATCAATTTCAATGAAAATTGGCCATTTTAAAAAATTAATGCAATTATCAGCCTATCACGATTGGCGCGTTATAACGAGCGCATGAGCCGTGATAGAACATAGCAATAAAAAAGCAAACCTTAGCGAGTTCAGTATGACTTTTTAGCATAAAATCATAGTTTAGATTCTCCTCTATCGATGTGTCAGAAAATATTGTCTTATTCGTTTTTTTCTGCTTGATGACACCTTATTGAAAGTGTTTTAAAATTTAGATCAAAATTAAGAAAAACCTAAATTGTAAAATATTCACGACGGGGTATTTTAAGGAAAAATTCATACTTGCTACGACCAAGCATTTAAAACAAATTGGTCATATTTTGCAGGCTTAAAGTGTTACGGAACAAGAGTGGCGCGTATTAGCCACATGGGGCGTTATATGAACTTTTCCCCTAACGGTTGATTTGGCAACCTTTAGCGATTTTGCCAGCTTTACGTGCGAGTAGCTCGGATTTTCGCGATGCGCGAGCAAAATTTTGATACGCTGCTCTTTTTCCTTGGACGGCATTTTGACAACTGAAGAGTGAATTCCAAAATCAAAATAGGAGCAACATTTTACACATACACACACACACACCTTCAAAATGAGGGGTGTTCCAATTTTGACCGTATCACCTTTTAGGCTTCGAATGCGATTAGGAATTTTGCATCCGGCATGAGTCGTCACTTTATCCACACATAAACTAAAATCTTCTTCACACTGTTTATTTTGACCAGCTGTTTACAGGTGATTATGTTACAAAAAAAGGCCCCCATTTTTATAAATCAGATATGAGGCCCTCAGAGCCAAAGGGGTATAAGTGACAACATGGTCGATTTTGAGTTATTGATGCCAAATGATTCTTCATATTCCAAACTATATTGGGTGATTTTTTCAGAATTTTTGAATTTTATTTACATACTTTTACGTTCGAGAGCAAAATGCAAATTTTCGAAAAATATATGGAAAATGGTCAAACACAACAACTTTAAAGCGTGTTTTCTCTTAGTCATCTATTATGCAGGGGTATAACTTTGGCTCCTAGGGCCTGCAAGGGGTATAACTTTGGCTCCTAGGGCCTCATATGTATAACGAATTTTATTCAATCAAATCAAAATAAGATTGGATTTTTTTGCAGAAAAGTTTAAAAACGACGTAGCAAATCTCTATCATCCTCACCTAGATTTCCAGTTATAGGATCTTGCCTGTGAAAATTATTTTCTAGCCCAGTGTACCATTCGATGGCTACTGCAAATTCGGTAGGGAAGCAAGGATGACAGTCACCCACGCATCGGATCGCATAGTTTTCGTCCGTTGATTCCCGCCGATATGTGTGCGTTGTGTGCATCGCCGTCCTATCGTATATGTACCTACATTTCGTTTCATTTCGTCTCTCTCCGTCTTTATCTGTGCATCCACCTCTGTAAGGATGCTGCTGTTTGTTGTCTGACGTTGTTGCACTCTCAACTAGGTTCCAACTTTTTCGGTGGCATCTATTGCGCACCCACAATTTTTGACTTCACCGTTTCATCGTTTTGGGCTGAAGCTGGCTGGCTGTTGGTGTTCCGATTTGTGTACACATGGCTTGGGATGGTCATGGTGGACGAAATGAGAAGGAAGGGATCGATTGTTTTTGTTACAACTTTTCGAAAATAGCCTGCATCAGAGATGCTTGGCATTTCGGAATTTTCGGATAGGAAAGGGGGAGTTTTTGTGAGAGTGTAGGACTGCTTCTGGTCATCGATGTGTCCTAGCGAGATGTTGCAGTTTTCCTGGCACTTTTCAGCTGGATGCGCCATTTTCCTTTGCTGGTCCAGGAGATGTGCACACACTGACGAACTGAAAATGGGGCCTTATGTGAGGCGTTTTATTCGCAACTGCAATAGCAACAACACCAAAAAAAAATAGGAAAATGCGTTTGTTTTTGTTTATTTTGCTCAGGGAGACTCATCCCTCCTAGTTTTTTTTTTCTCTATAATGTTTCACGAGTCTTTCGCCTTTCCCCTCGGATTGAAAAGCCTCCCGTGTCGATGTGAGAGGCACATTTTGTTAGTTTCAGCCATATTGCCTAGCTAGAGGCTAGAGGCTCTTTGCTGGATGGGCTCCGACGAGTGAGTAAACGAGACGTCATCAACGTCATCCACATCCGGGGGTTGTCAGCCCGAAAGGGGACAAAGGAAAAATGCAACCTCAACCCGGATGAATCGAGGACCTGCAGCAGTTCAACCGACCAAATGAATGAACGAACAATAACAACAGCAAAAACTCATATATCATTCAATAAGAGAGCGTGCGGGGGTGGCCATTCCTATCGGGTACTCGATGCATGTGGCTCAGGCCTATACGATGTGCTTGCAGCACATGCGGATATTGTGAACCGGGGCATACATACAGGCGCTTGTTTCCTGGACCGGAGCGTGTTGCAGTTAACTTTTGGATAAACAAACCGAATCATGGATTTCTACTTCTGAAAAGGGTTGGAGTTTAGGTGAAAGGCAGGAACCCTTTCACCCCATCCATAGGCCTCCCCTAGATAAACCCAATATGCAGTTAGCTATTTGGAACGTAAACACAACATACATTGACAACGAGGGGTAATCCCAGAGTGCTCCCGGAATTGAATGGGACGGGCATCACTTCCATCTGTACCGTTGAGCCGTCAACACGTACGCCGGAGCATCGTATCGTTGCTGTGTACCTGCAGGAACATTTTTACATTATTTATTTTTTCCTTACCTGTTTTTCCATCAGCACTTTTCAGTGCTAAAATTATTTTCATTTTCTTTTATTCATATTTTCTCTTTTCTTTCCAGCATGGGGAAGTCATCGGCCGGCTCAAGAGCTGGTAGAAAGCGAATTGCCGAAACTAATTCAGGTCCATCGCCCAAAAAAGTTGAAATTTCCAATTCATTCGATGTCCTTCATAACATCGGTGATGAGGAAATATTCATATTTAATTCTGATAAGAGTACTAAGAAACCTTCTTCTTCTTATACTCTTAAAAACGAAAAGATTCCACCAATTACGGTCACGATTCCTGACTTCAATGCCTTTCGAAAAGAAATCGTCACTTCCGTCAAGGATGTGAAGATTTCTTTTCAGATCGGTCGAAGGGGAACTGCTCGTATTTTGGCGGAATCTTTTAATGATTTTCAAAAAATCTTAAATTATTTGAATAATAAAAAACACCAATTTTTTACGTACGATACTAGAAGTGATCGTCCTTTTAAAGTTGTACTTCGTGGTCTCACCGACGATCAGACACCGGATGAGATCACAACTGAATTAAATTCTTTGTTAGGTTTTTCTCCGATTCAAGTCATTCAAATGAGAAAAAGAACCAACACGAATAATATCAGTAGTGTTGGTTTTGCTCCTGAGCTTTATTTGATCCATTTTAAAAAGGATCAAGTTAATAATTTGCAAATTCTTGAAAAGGCTCGTCTTATGTTTCATTGTCGAGTCAAATTCGAACCTTTTCGAAAATCTTCAATCAATTTCCTTCAAAATATTACGCAATGTCGTCGTTGTCAAGCTTTTTGTCACGGCACTAAAAATTGTAGAATGAATGCCAGATGCATGCTTTGCGGCTCATTCGATCATGAAAAATCTAAATGCCTTTTTGGTGGTGATAAGCCACAAACAGAATTTTTCAAGTGTGCAAATTGCGCAGGTAATCATTCCTCGAATTCGCTAGTCTGTCCCATCAGGGCAAAAATTATTGCTTCTAGGCAAAATCCCAAAGTTTCCAGAAAAGTTTCTTCTCCTCCTTCCTCTTTTTCGTCTTCACACGTCGGGCCGGCAAACAACCTGCCTGTTCGCGGTCAGCCTCGGCCTACATTGGAATCACGGCTGGGTAATACCCGAAGTGTTTTTAATGTTACCTGTGCTGATTCTGCGCCACAGACTCGTTGTTTATCGTTCTCAGAGGTGGTTGAAAATGGGTTTCCCTCTTCAGGTTTAACTAATAAAAATGGGAAAAAACCAAGTCTCAACGTTCATGCGAAGGCTTGGGAAAATCCCCGAAATTCAAATACTTGTTCTTCTCCTTCTTTTTCTGATCCTAACAATTTTGTTGATTTGGGTGAGATTACTGAGGAAAAATTAAAATTTTTGCATCAAAATTTAATGGAAATGATGCAACTTATGTTGAAAGCAAATTCAATGTTTGAAGCTTTCCAAACTTCTTTTAATTATGCTAATAAAATTATTATGACTTTACGATTCCCTCATGGATCCAAATAGATGTTTAAATATTATGAATTGGAACGCTAGATCTTTGCTGGCTAACCAAGATGAATTCTTTTTATTTTTGAAAACTCAAAACATACATGTTGCTGCCATCACTGAAACTTTTTTAAAGCCGGACAATAACTTGAAAAGCAATGCTTTCTTTAAAATTTTGCGAAATGATCGACTTGATCGACAAGGTGGGGGTGTAGCTATTGTCATCAATAGTCGTCTCAAATTTAGACTTCTTCCTTCATTCAATACCAAAGTCTTAGAAACAATTGGAATTGAATTAGAAACGTCTATGGGGAAAATTATAATTATTGCCGCATATTTGCCTTTTCAATGCAGCGGTGAACAGAAAAATTTTTTGAAGGGAGATTTACAAAAACTCACCAGAAACAAATCTAAATTTTTTATTATTGGTGACTTTAATGCAAAACACCGATCTTGGAATAATATTTCATCAAATTCAAATGGGAATATTTTATTTAATGACTGCTCTGCAGGTTATTACACTGTTGAATATCCTAATGGGCATACTTGTTTTTCTTCTATTAGAAATCCTTCCACAATTGATTTGGTTCTAACGGATTTAGGCGAGCATTGTAGTCAATTAGTTACTCATGCGGACCTCGATTCAGACCACCTTCCAGTAACTTTTTCTTTATCCCAAAGTCCCATTGAAAACCCTTTAAAATCAACTTTTAACTTTCAAAAAGCTGACTGGGAGCGATATAGGAATTTTATTGAACGTAATTTAGATGTAAACGTTCCACTGAATTCAATTGAAGATATTGATTTGGCTGTAGAAAATTTGACAACTTCAATAGTCAATGCTAAAGCCGCTTCAATACCCAAAGTTAAACATAAATTTAATCAACCTTTAATTGATGATGATCTTCAGTTTTTGATACGACTGAAAAACATTCGTCGACGCCAATATCAACGTACTAGGGATCCTTATTTGAAATTTATTTATTGCGACCTTCAAAAAGAGATCAAACGTCGTTTAAATTTCATTCGTAATGAAAATTTTGCTAAAGCAGTAGAGGACATAAAACCCTACTCAAAGCCGTTTTGGAAATTAACTAAAATTCTGAAAAAGCCCCAGAAGCCAATTCCTACTTTGAAAGATGGGGATAAACTTCTTTTAACTAACGCAGAAAAAGCTCAAAAATTAGCCCAACAGTTTGAGTCTGCTCATGATTTTAATTTAAACGTTGTTAGTCCAATTGATGCTTGAATTTCCCTTGAATTTGATGATATTTTTTCTAAGCAAAATGTATTTGAAAGTTCCTGTGAGACAAATATTGATGAACTTAAATTGATTTTCAAAAAATTTAAAAATATGAAAGCTCCGGGGGAAGATGGGATTTTCTATATTCTTATTAAAAAGTTGCCTGAAAGCACTTTAAATTTTTTATTTAAAATCTTCAATAAATGTTTTCACTTGGCTTATTTTCCCAATAAATGGAAAAATGCCAAAGTAACTCCAATTTTGAAACCTGGTAAAAGTGCTTCAGAGCCTTCAAGTTATCGACCAATTAGTTTGCTTCCTTCTTTAAGTAAACTATTTGAGAGAGTTATTTTGAATAGAATGATGATTCACATTAATCAGAATTCTATTTTCCCTGATGAACAATTTGGTTTTCGTCATGGGCATTCTACTACACATCAACTCTTGAGTGTAACTAATATGATTAACGCTAGCAAATCTGAAGGTTATTCAACTGGTGTTGCTCTTCTAGATATTGAAAAAGCTTTTGACAGTGTTTGGCACAAAGGTTTAGTAGCTAAATTAGCTCGATTTGATTTTCCTGTATATATCACTAAAATTATTCAAAATTATTTGACTAGCCGAACCTTACAAGTAAGCTATCAAAATTCATGCTCTGAAAGGACACCCATTAGAGCTGGTGTCCCTCAGGGTAGTATACTTGGGCCAATTTTATACAATATTTTTACTTCTGATCTTCCTGATGTACCAGAAGGAAAAGGTAGAAGATTATTTGCTGATGATACTTTGCTTTCAGCCAAAGGTCGAAATTTACGGGTGGTACGCAGTAGATTGCAACAAAATTTAAATTCCTTTTTGAATTACTTGAAAATGTGGAAAATTTCTCCTAACGCTTCCAAAACTCAACTTATTTTATTTCCCCATAAGCCAAGAGCTCAATTTTTAAAACCTAATGAAAATCATTCCATAACTTTTAATGGGGTTTCATTAGAATGGTCTGATCACGTGAAGTACTTGGGACTCACACTTGATCGGAATCTTACTTTTAAAAATCACATTGAAGATATTCAATCTAAATGTAATAAATACACTAAATCTCTTTATTCTCTCATCAACAGGAAATCCCGCCTCTGCCTGAGGAATAAGATGCTTATTTATAAGCAAGTGTTTCGACCAGCGATAATGTATGCAGTTCCGATTTGGTCTAGCTGCTGCGCGACGAGGAAGAAAGCCATCCAAAGGATTCAGAACAAGGTTCTGAAAATGATTTTGCGGCTTCCACCTTGGCACAGCACCGAAGATCTTCATCGGATTGCGGGCATTGAATCGATCGAAGAGATGGCCAACAAAATCATCTACAACTTCAGAGGCAAATCGATGCAGTCTTCCATCGCAGAGATTCGTTCTCTTTATAATTAGTTTTATTTTAGGATAGTGTTTAGTTTTAAGTTTAAAATATTTTTACCATTACAGGATGTTCTCCTACATTAAATAGTTGATTGCGCTCAGCAAGTTTAAATCTTATAAATAAATTTTACTATCTAGTTACCTTTAGGGCTTTGAACAGTTCATTATTGAGCTGAACACCTAATTTAATGTAATAATGTAATATAAATGTAATGATGAATTGATACAAATAAAGACATATTTAAAAAAAAAAAAAAAAAAATGGGACGGGCATCGGGATTATTCGATAATGGCCGCCTTTTTATGGCTAGTTGGAAATTGGAAAAATTATTCTGGCCGTACGAGTTGGATTGATTGATATATTTTTATTGGGTTGTTTTCCTTTTAATTTAAATCACAATAGGTTACACATGTTTTCTTTAATGAATTGCTGTGATTTAGTGGAAATTATTGCAAATAAACTAATTATTACGCCATTTTTATGCTCCATAGAAATTTGAAAGATTAAAGTATACAAAAAATGATAACATAAAACGTCAGGCTTGTGATATAGCTCAGCTGGCAAGTCAGTTGCCTCCAGAGCCGATGTCCGCTAGTTCGAGCCCAAGAGTAAACATCGAACACTGTTGCACCGGATAATTTTATCAATAAATGTCCGCCAACTGCAACGGTGATGCTATAAAAATGGTAAAACGACTTAAATCGAAACAAAGAAAATATAAATAGAAATGCATTTTTTTTGGTCAAACAGAATCTGGCATGATAAGATATGACAAACAAAACAAGATAAAAAATAGTTATTCAGTAAGTCAAAACATGTTAAAAACAAAGGTTTAAACAAGACAAAATAAGAAAAAGCACGATGCAACAAAATTAAACATATCTAACCCTCATCCGCATTAGAGTGCCATTTTGACACTACTGCAAGTTTGAAGGCTTGTAACTTTTTTCAGAAGCTTCAAAAAACAAAAATTTCTTCGGGGACCCCAAATGATTTCAAAAGTTCTTGAATATTGTATCTTTACTTTTTTTAAGGACGAACTCTGGAAGCCTGGACATAAAAACTCCCTTTTCCGACTTAGAGTTTCAATTTGACACTCCAAAAGTAAAATCTATCAAAGCCGTTTGAATTATAATTAATTTCATATCAAACTTATATCAATAGAAACCTTGCAATGTCAGTAAAATATGTTTAGAACATTATATATAGCGTGCGTTTCTTGGTTGGAAATTTTCCATAACTCCATTTTTTCCATAACTCTTGAAGGCGAGATTGGATCATTTTGGTGTCTTCAGGTGAAAGTTGTAAAACTAATTTGACTATAAAATGGTATTTTTCGCAGATTTTAAACCCCCGGTGCACTTGCGTACGATAAGAGACGAAGTCCCTATATGTGAGTACAGTTGTTCGGAAATTGTTAGTTTTTGACGTTGAAAAAGAGATTTATTGTCACTGTTTCTTTCATAACTCTTGATGGAGTTTATGGTGTCTTCAGATGAAAGTTGTGAAATTGATAGGACTATAAAATGAAATACGTTTAAAAAATGTTGGTGGTGCAGACGGTACTTTTGGAAGTTATTTTTAACATATTTACTTAATTTTATACCGAGAATCAATATATAATTTTTTGTTTATATTTTATTTGGATAGCTGGTAAAATTTTAATGCGTTTTGATGCGCTATTTTATATTCTACGATGAAAATTGACAAAGTTTTGGGCATTTGAAAAGATAATTTTTTTTTTCAAAAAACTTAAACGTTATCTAACTCGAAAAATAAAAGTCTTAGACATCTGAAAAAACACATGTTTTCTTATAATGCTGAAACAAACAAAAATTTAAATTTTGGAGTAAATCCGAAGACCCCCGGCGCAAACCCGTCAGATAATAAAAAAAAATCCCCACCTCACTAGAATGTAGATAAAATTTGCTTTCCAATGAATATACTTTTGATAAGTCCAAACAAAGTAATGCACTGAAAATCCGGGTACAACCTGACGGTGGACCACAAAAACAGATGAAATTTCAATTTGTAAAAAAATCGCGCAAAGTAGTGAACTTTCAAAAATTCCAGT